>NC_137466.1:144525786-145075001 GCF_964235325.1 Thermobia domestica | reverse complement strand
GTGCTCTTCGGACAACTTTCTTCTAGTATAATATCCTCATCAGATCCGGGCGAAGGCGAATTCATCTCTGGTGAGTGGGGCAACTCAAAGCGATCACTACCCAAGTTATTACGGTAAATGTTGTCTTTAGCCTGTAACGTTCTAATCTCTTCCTGAATAGTAGCTAACAACTGTGTATTTACACGTATGTTATTAGAGTTGTTGCTGACCTGGATCTTTTGCTGTTTAATGGAAGATTCTATTACTTCTAAATCTTTTTTTACAGCACTAATTTCTTGGTTTTGTTGATTGTGCTTTTCTCGACAATCATCGGATATCCTTTTTAACTTTTCCTCGAACTGTGAGGAAATGTCGTTCACCACCTGGACAATTGTCTGTTTCGTTTCATCTGATTTCTGTTCTATCCGTCTACTTAATTCTTCATATTGCTTGTTAGCTTCGTCAAACTTCAGTTCTATCTTATGTTCCATGGTCTTGTTAGATTCGTTGAATTTCTGTTCCATGGTCTGCTTTAATTCTTCATTTTGTTTGTTAACTTCGTCAAACTTCTGTTCCATTCGTCTACTTAATTCTTCATTTTGCTTGTTAGCTTCGTCAAACTTCAGTTCTATCTTATGTTCCATGGTCTTGTTAGATTCGTTGAATTTCTGTTCCATGGTCTGCTTTAATTCTTCATTTTGTTTGTTAACTTCGTCAAACTTCTGTTCCATTCGTCTACTTAATTCTTCATTTTGCTTGTTAGCTTCGTCAGACTTCTGCTCTATGGTCTGCTTTATCTCGGTAGACATCTGCATTATTTGTCGCTGTAAAGCTAACAAGATATCTTCCGATGCCAATCCTGGTGTTACACTAGTCTCATCGCTGTCACTAGTATTTGATTCCTGCTGCATTGTTTCGTTGTCCATTTTTCTTATGATTACTTTACCACTTCGCAATATAGTTAAGTTCGTATTCATTAACTGTAATATGAAAGTAAATTCAGCCTTACTCTTCTTCGGGAATTGAATTTACAAAGTCCCGGGTGAGGTAAACCAAATTTTTACAACGACTTATCAAAAAGATAGTCGTAAACCTGGTTCGTTTGCTGAGATAAAAATCCGAAGTGGTAGTAATTCTTTGGCATAAAAATATTAGCTTCGATGTTTAAATACCATTAATCTCACCTTTTTAATAAAACTGACAACGTCTATAAACGATGTTAAACTGGTTTATTATTTGATATAACTTATAATATCCTTTTCTTAAAACTGTTAAGTACACAAACTCACTGACTAGGTAACCATAAAACATGTCCATATCATCAACTATCCCATAATAATCACTTACATATATTAAAAACATTCTTCTTTTGTTAATATGAAATGAACATTCTACTAAGTATAGTGCATATGTATGAGTACTTTCTGCCCAAGGTACAGGTAAATATTACACAAACCAAAGTATTTTGTTGTACACTACGCTAGGGCAACAGAAAAAAAAACTGGGTAGATACTACACTCTATGCCGAGTATGCTGTTAATGACTCGCGTTTTTGGCAGAACTGTAGTTGAGGGGGGGGAAATCATAATGTAACTGTAAGCCGGTAAAAGCAATGTTGATTGGGCCTTACGACTGTTTGTTTCAATAATGTTATTTAATAATTAATTTATAATTCAATAATTTGTTCGGGGCTAGGAAGAACATTCGAAGCATGTCCGTAGAAACTCTTACAGAAACCTTAAGTTTAAAAGTTGGTACGAATCTTGAACGGTTATGTCCTTTAGTGTACTACATTAGGACGAAAGAATGGGCGTACAGATATTGAAAAATACATTTTTCAGTACATAGGGACCATAAAAGTGTAAATCTGTTGAAATCTCGATTTATTTATTATTATTATTTATTTTTTTAACGTTCACCATACCGTCTCTCGAAAGTAAAACTATCTTTTTTATACTTGATGATTTCAAGTTCAATGAATAAAAGATTTACATTCATGCTCCAAATACAATTTATGAGGCCGTCATTTTTAAGTGTAAATCTGTAAATCTGTTGAAATCTCAATTTATTTATTATTATTATTTATTTATTTTTACGTTCACCATACCGTCTCTCAAAAGTAAAGCTATCTTTCTTATACTTGATGATTTCAAGTTCAATGAATAAAAGATTTGCATTCATGCTCCAAATTTACTATTTATGATGTAAAGTAAAGTATGAGGTAAAGTGAGGTTTCATTTTTAAAGGCTACAGCTTTGTTCACACGGATTGGCGTAGAGTTCTTCTCATTTAAAACGTACAGTTAGTTATAGGACAGTTACCTTATTAACACTACCAAAGTAATGAGCGCTAAATCCTCTAGTCTTCATTTGAAGCTAAATATTGGCATAGTATTCACAATACACCTGTGCATATAATTAAGTAAACAAAGTTACCTCGGGAACATTATGCCTACTATGATTAAGTGTATAGATTTATAAGAAAAAATAGCATGTACCGAGAAGCACCAAATGCAACATACATACCAAATGCTACTCTCTTTAAAAAGTGTTTTAGTATCTACATATTAAAATGTTAGGTTTTATGTTTGTCTCCAAAGAAAAGCTTATATGTTTGTCTCCAATCCTTTTGACAATGACATCAAACCACAAGTGCTAGAAACGTAGGTCTACCAATTTCACTGGTCTATTTCAAATTTTGTGTAGATTGTCGAGTTCTAATTCAATATTTAAAAAAAAATACATGGCCGTTATTTCTTTATTACATTTTATTAGGGGTACATTAGAAGTGTTGAAATTTTAAGAGTAAAGCATCATATCCTACGAGTTATGCATTCCAACACATATATTGTTTATAGGGGTTGCATGTCCCTCAGGCGTTTGTTTCATCACCAAATGATATGATAACGAAAAACGAAAAAATGAAATGAAATCTTTAAGTTTAAAGTCCCACGGATATGCCGGTTAGGCTGAAGGAGACGGTGATAATGAGAAATGAGTGAAATGGTGGAATGAAGAAAGTGGGAGGAAACGGAAGAACCCCGAGAAAACTCACGAGCACGGTGTTTGCACACCACAAAGTCTAACACGGCGCGAGCTGGGATTGAACCAGGGATCCCAAGCACCGGAGGTGAACGCTCTACCACTGAGCCACCGCGCCCCCAACTAAAAACGGAAGATAACCATTTCTCCAGTCTAAGATGAATCTTTTTGTTTGGGGGGGGCGGTGGCTCAGTGGTAGGGCGTTCACCTCCGGTGCTTGGGATCCCTGGTTCAATCCCAGCTCGCGCCGTGTGGACTTTGTGGTGGACAAACACCGGCTCGTGGGTTTTCTCGGGGTTCTACCGTTTCCTCCCACTTTCTTTATTCCACCATTTCATTCATTTCTCATAATCACCGTCTCCTTTAGCCTAACCGGCATAATCGTGGGACGTAACACTCAGAAATTTCATTTCCATTTCATTTCTTTATTGTTTGGAATGTTTTGCCCAATGAACACCATATATCACTGACATTATAATTAATTGTGTATTCAATGTATTTGCTTATTACATACTGCATGCAAAAGGAAACAAAACACTGATCATACATGAATTAGAAACTCCAACAGGAAGTAGATTCAAATTTCGCAAACGGTGCGAGATATTGAGAAAAAATAATCGAAAAATTCTCCCCTTTGTGATACCCCTTGCCGATTTTTTTTTTTTTTTTTAATCAAGACGTCTTTCATTTGTGTCTGTAAAGGGATATGTACATATGTCGTGAGGAATGAGAAGGAGATTTATGCTCATATGCGAATGATGCGCTGTGTAGAGAGCGCAGGTTCAACTAGTCTATCTATTAAAATGCTACAATAGCAATTAAAAGCGCCTGAGCTCCAACCTATAACTTTGGCTTTCAAATCTTTCATTTACGGTTATGTGTGATTTCACGTTTAACAGAGACAAACATTTTAAGTATTTGTACTTTAAATAATCTAAATTAGTTAAAGTTTATGCTATAAAATTATTGTTCAAAGCCTTTGTATTTTAATAAGCCTTCTCTAAAATCAATGCATGTGAATTGTGCTTCCATCTTTCGAGATCTTTTAAACTATGTTTATATGTTTGTGGTCAATCCTTTCGACAATGAGATCTCGGAAACTACAGGCTCTAAAAAGATGATGTTTTCACTGATCGATTGGAAATTTTGCGTAGATCGTCCAGTTCTAATTGGATATTAAAAAAAAAATGGCCATTACTTCTTTATTACATTTTTTAGGGTACACTGGAAGCGTTGAAATTTAAAAAAACTAAAGCATCATATCCTATGCGTTATACATTCCAACACCACAATGTTGTATATTGGGTTTGTATATGTCTCAGGCGTTTGTTTCGTGGCCAAATAATAGTGAAAAAGGAAGAATAACCATTTCTCAAATCTTAAGATAAATCTTTATTTTTTGAGTGTGTTGCCCAATGAACACCATATATAACTGACATTATAATTAATTGTATATGTATTTGCTTATTACATACTGCATGCAAGAAGAAAGAAAACACTGGTCATACATGAATTAGAAACTCCAACCGGAAGTAGGCTCAAATCTTGCAAACGGTGCGAGATATTGAGAAAAAATAATCGAAAAATTCTCCCCTTTGTGATACCCCTTGCCGATTTTTTTTTAAAAATCAAGACGTCTTTCATTTGTGTCTGTAAAGGGATATGTACATATGTCGTGAGGAATGAGAAGGAGATTTATGCTCATATGCGAATGATGCGCTATGTAGAGAGCGCAGGTTCAGCTAGTATATATTAAAATGCTAGGCTTATATGTTTGTGATCAAGAAAATTTTATGTTTGTGGCCATTCTTTCGACAATGAGAACTCGAAAACTACAAATGCTAGAAACGTGTGTTTTCGCTGGTCGATTTCAAATTTTGTGTAAATTTGCCAGTTCTTATTCATATTTTCCAAAAAAATTATCTTTACTTTTCTATTCCACATTTTAGACGCTGTTTTGGCCCTATTAGCTTAATATTGTCACTAGCAGATTGATACCCTTGTGAAAGGCAACGAGTAGAGGAGCTACGTAGAGCAGGTAGATGGACATTTCAGGCGCTTTGCTTTAATCTGAATTACAGAACATATTGCAAGCTGGCAACTTCGAAGACTTGTGGACCCACAATGAGATCTTACTCGGATATAGAATTATAAGAAAATATATTTGCATTTGGTATAATCTATTACTTATCCAAGTTTGCCACAAACTCTCCCCTACATTCTATGTACAGTATTAAAATATTACATTTATATGTTTGTCTATAGCAATTCACTTCCTTTGAGAGTCTTCCTGTCCTTCTTGTATTCGTAAAGGGACTTGCATAGATATAGTGAGAAGTGGAAAGAAGATTCACGCTCATATTAGAACTGTGCGCTTTGTAAATATGCAAGTTCAGCTGTTTAATTTTTAATTTGGTACATACAGTGCAATGAGAAAATATGGTACATGAAAGAATATTTATTGCCTGTATACACTTGGTTAAATAGTGTAGTTAAAATCTGAATAATTTAAATAATCGAAATGTTGTTCAAACATTCGAGAAAAATGTTGGTTGTTTTGAATAAATAAAATAATTAAATAATTATTCGAATGTCAAATAATTATTTAAATAAACATTATACAATTATAATTATTTGGAATACAAGTCATTATTCATATGTTGCCATTTCTACATCAAATACAATGGACTACAATTTTTTTTTAAGTCTACAAATTTTGTTGTCTTCATTCCAAATATTAATTATTAAAAGCATACTGTAACAAAATTCTAAATTTTGTAGACTTAAAAAGAATGAAGTACTAGAAACGAATATCGTAAAATATATATACCGAAAATATACCACAAAACGTAGCTATTGAGTCCATTTCAACCCACTTTATAGGTATTTAAGTATTAAAGGCGTGAATTTTCACCCTAGCCATACAGCTGGCTATAGACAGAGCACTAAGATTGGCAATTCTGAGAAATAAAATTACCAGTTTCTAGTGTACCTTCGAGCGTTGGAACCTCAGTTCGTAGGAGGTACATGAAATCTGGAAAAATAAATAAATAAATAAATAAAAATGTAAATTCACCGGGGATTCAAGTTTCCCCTATTCAAGATTCGCCTATACCTCCAAGCTATGCAAACGCCAATCAAAGCGATGACACAGAATTAATTTTCTTATTGGGCGAAAGTTGATTTTTTTAAAACAATTTGGTTTAGCTCCCATACGTTGGTAGTTTTGCACCTCATTAATAGTTAACATTTTTTCTTGAAGCTATTTTTGCGCTCCTATTAAATAGTCCAGTATGTAGAGAAAAATTTTGACAAACCCAGCGAAAGTATAGTAGCTTAATGAAACTTGCAGGATAATTTCCTTTCCACAGTATACGAGTAGTAATATCCTAAAAGTCACTGGTGTCCCTGGCATGTAAAATTTGGGGGTACATCAAAGAAAGTGATTTAAATGGTACTAACTAGCCCAAACTGTTTATTATCTG
Organism: Thermobia domestica; assembly: GCF_964235325.1. Taxonomy (NCBI): domain Eukaryota; kingdom Metazoa; phylum Arthropoda; class Insecta; order Zygentoma; family Lepismatidae; genus Thermobia; species Thermobia domestica. Next base: position 145,068,496 of record NC_137466.1, on the reverse strand, counting down.
CGATTCTATTTGTTACCTCCCTGCTTACCTTCACGGACCCCCTAACGTATATCAAGAACTCTGTTATAATCGTTTCACAGCCTGGATATTATATTTCAAATAAATATAATTATTATTATTTATATATTATTCTGTCGCTAATAAATAAATTAAATTAGAATAAAATATTGAATATTTTGTATTTCAAAATTTCTGGGGGACGCGTCCCCCTCGTTCCCCCGCCAGAGACGCGCATCCTAAAAAAGTTCCCGAACATCTCTCTTGAGCTTCATCCAATGGCTGCCATTATCCAATTTGGCCGTCACAGTCTGTAGAACAATCATGATTTTCTTGATTTCTTACCTAAGGTTCAATTCTACGGTCTTATAACTTAAAACAAAATATTTTGTAAATAAAATTTTCTTTGATATATAATTCATCTCTATAGATGAAGTAGATATAAAGTTACAAATTATAGAATAGGCTTGTATCGCTTAATCTTGTACCTGTGTTTCTTTCAGGTGTGTTTTTCTGATTTCCTTGTTTTTTTTATACATATATTTATAAGAGTAAAAAAAATAAAGATAATATATCAACATGCCATAATTTCAATTGATATATCCAAAATATGTTAATTTGGGAATAATGGTACATTATATGGAAGTTTCTGTGAACTTAATTAGCAAAATGCATAGAGAAACTTTATTCAAGCAAAATTAAGTTTTTTATAAACGATAGAAATCATTTATAGTACATAAGAGACACAAAAGTTAACCCATCCCTAGCACGGTACACTGTTGGGACATAAACGACACGGTTGGGTTGGATCAGACCCACTGCTGCTTCAGATGAAGAAAGTCGGAGAGCGTTTATATTTTAGTAATTTAGGTTTCACATAATAAACTCTGCTTCTTTTAGAACAGGAAAGTTATCTATTACACTGAAAAACTAAAAAGAAAAAGAAAGAACTTAGATAGATTCATAAAAGTAACGTACTATAATTCGAGGATGTTTCAATACTAAGATAACGCCAACATGTTGCTTTCATCCGATTGTTTTTTGATTCCCAAAACGTGATTTCCCTACAATTAATGCACATGTCTGGAAAAAAAAAAAAAAAAATCTCGAACACGAACAGTTAGACCAGCGTTTCCCAACCGGTGTGCCGCGAATGGGCCGCTGGTGTGCCGCGAGAAAATCGAAACAAATTATTAATTCTATAGGAATCAAATTGAAAGACATAGGGTAAAATGTATATTTGTATTTCACATTACTATGAACCTCTACTATAAATCTACAATTTTAAGTTTCATACTGTGTTACTTTTCTGTATATTTTTAATGTTGAAAAACGTCATCATTGTCATGACCATTATTGCTTCTTTATTGTTGCAGACTATTTCGTAACTTGAAACTTTAACATATTATTCAATAAATTCAACAAAGCAAACATACATACAAATTACATACATTTGTGTTTTAAAAGTATAGGAGATTTGTTTATTTGTTCGTTATTTAGCGATCTTCCCTTTTAGTTAAAGATTAGATACAGTCTTCGAAAGAGAAAGTGGATTTTTAAAAACCAGAGTCCCATATTTCATTGCTATTGTGTTTCTATTTTAAAATTAGAATGAAAAATAAGCATAGTGATTTACCACGGGGGAAAATCAGTGATCGAGCTTTCTTCTCTATAAGAAGGAGATCAGTAATCGCATTAAAATACCACGGAATTTTATATTTACAAATAATAATAGTAATTTATATATATATATATATATATATATATATATATATATATATATATATATATATATATATATATATATATATATATATATATATATATCGGTGTGCCCCGAGAATTCAAGTTATACCTGTAGTGTGCCGCAAGTTTAAAAAGGTTGGGAAACGCTGAGTTAGACTAAGTACATGAAAGTATATATTTGCAATACATCAGCTTCAGAAAAGAATTTAGTGCTGGTATATCCAAACAAGTAATTGGGTCACATTCTTCATTTTCTCCTCCGATCCCCATTCAATTCCTGAAATATTTTCCTCCAGCCAAGTTTGCTCTTGATACACCTTCAGTACGTGTAGTCCGCTCGCATTTGCTCTTATGGGTAAAAATGAGAGATGAGTGACTGGTGTGAAGTAAGCCTTCTGTATGAGAAATATCGACAGAAAGCAGTGCATCATCATCAGGCGATGCATAAAAGTGTAATTAGAAATGTTATCCCACTTTTACTAGTTCGTCAGGATTCGTAGTAAGTTGATTTGTTGAATATACCCACAACCTGTTGCAATTATCTCTCGACTAGTTTCCAACAAGCTTTTTTTTTTTTTCTTTCTTTCTGGAACAGAGAAAAAGTCGTGTCACTTCCTGAAATTTCGTAAAAATAGTATCACGCCATCCATGTTTCCTCCTGCATTTTTATGTACAGTGTTTAAACATTTTGGCTGGTTGATGAAATCTGCCTTCTTTATGAAAGAGTTTTAAAAAATCAGAAAAATACGCTTGAAAGAAACAGATATACAAGATTAAGCGACACAAGCCTACTCTATCATCTGTAACTATATCTACCTAACCTACAGAGACGTATTGTATATCAAACGAAATGATATTTTGTTTACAAAATATTTTAAGTTCCAAGACCATATAATTGAACCTAAAGTAAGAAATCAAGGAAAGCATGATTTTTCTATAGACTGTGACGACCAAAGTAGATGTGGGAGCCATATTGGATGAAGCTTAAGGTAGAATCTGGACACTTTTAGGATTTGCCTATTTTGATGGAAATAAGTTGTCCTGCAAGTTTCATTAATTTACATTTTTTTTTTTTTTTTTTTACTACATGCTGGACTAAAAAGTTTGCACTTAATTAAAAATTAGCATTTCTAATGCAGATGCTCATTGTCAAGAATATACTATCTATTTGTATACCGTAATTGTGCTTATACTGATTCTTGGTGCTTTGTTTAATTTTATAATTTATGCAAACTCTCGTAGAATTTATGTTACTTCATTTTATGTTTTCTGTAATACATTTTGTAACTTCATGTAACATTTTCATATTCCGATGGGAAATATATAATGTTCGGCCATTCCACGTAAATATGAGCCTAAGGACAGAAAATTGTTTTAAATATATTTTGCTCGTTATTTATATAAAAATGACCAGAAAGGTTCAAAATTTACTATGCAGATCGATTTCTTGTTAAAACGTTTTAGTTTTTGTATTTTTGAGCGATTGAAATTTTATGCTGTACGAAGCCAGTCGAAGGGAGAATTTACCAACAATATTGGACACCCCTAAACAACACATGATAAGCATTTGATTCAGTTGCACTGCGATGTAGACAAGCACGTACACCTTAGGAACTGAATCTCAGAAGTTTTAAAGCTGTTAGTATATTAAGTAGTCTACTATTTGACTATTTTAGGTACCGAAGAAATTATGTAACGCCCGTTACAAAAAAGATATATTTTTTTCTATACAACTTGTACTAAAAGTCAGAAGTAGTCTATCTTTTGCAAAAGTAAAAATGAGCACATGGGCAATACAACAAGAAAATGAATATCATTATATTTATAAATTAATAGGCAAAAACTGCGTAACGGGTGTTACATTGCCAATGTAACGGGTGTTACACGTGAATTGTTAGCTTGGTTTAAAAGTGATATTATGTGCACTTAGACTAGCTCTAAGGCTCTAAATAGGGAATTTGAAGTTAGTAAAGTTATAGAGGGTCCTCTTCTGAAGATATAAATTATGGTAAGGATGAGCAGTGGGCGAAATTAAGGAACATTATACCGGAGGTGATGAAATGCACTCCAGAGAATATAATATCTATGAGATATCGTACGATGGGGGACTCCCTCTCATTCCCCCGTTAAGTCGCATACTCAGGGTAGTGATTAAATAGCATAAAAGTATCATATTTTAATTGGGTACTCATTACATACCAGAAGTCTACCAATCAGAAGCCCAATACGCTGCTTTGGAAGTCTTCGTTTAGCAAATCATTAGTGGCTGCAGCGCGACAGATTTTCATTAAGAAACCAGAAAAACCCTACACTACAATGATGTGTACGCAGACTCCGAATGAAGTTGTGATCAGCCCTTTGCGGAAAGATGTTTGTGTTGGAATGTTGTCTTGCTGGCAATGAAAGATGAAATAAGTAACAAATATTATCGTCAAGTTGGAATCCGTCAAGGATTTTCGGACGAAAATTGTGATATTAGAGTTATGTTCTTGAAATCTTGTGGCGAAAAGGAATTCAAACTACGCCGAAGTTTAGAAAGTATACTAGTGACGTGCCGTAAGGGGGGTTTAGCGGGGCGACGGCCCCAGGCGCCGAAGTAAGGGGGAAAATTCGGTAGGAAAAGAAAAGGAAAGAAAAAAAGAGAGAAAAAATATTTCACATATAAGTACAAATTAGTATGCACTTAAATCCTCTTCCTGTTTTAGAATTGGTCCTATGATGTTACTCATGTTAGGGAAATGCATGTGCACATATATAAAATTGAAGGAAAAAAGTAATAAAAAATCCTCGAAATCAAGGAAAAGCAGGGTTTATTTTGGAAAAGTTTCTTATGGTTTTCCCAAACATAGTGTCGCTTCGCGGCTGGTCTGTCGACCTGACTAATATGTACGGGGGCGCCGTCGTATACTCTCGCCCCGGGCGCTGATTTTCCCAACACGGCACAATATAATTCATTTTCATGACGTGATTGGTAAACTGCCAAATCCGATTATGAAAATTAAATAATAACAAAGTTGTGTAGCAGTTTAGTTCCAGAGTTAATGTCACTGAAGCATAAGAAAAATAGACTTTTGTTGATGATCAATGTATCAACAGACCTACATATTTAATACTGAAATTTCCTACATTCTTCTGATTTATATGTTTATTATTTTGTGTTTTTATTTCCTACACTGTACTACATGTGTATTTTTTTTATCTATTAACATTGTAATATTTCGTTCTTTACATAATATGTTCATTAAAAGTGAAGTTGGTTTAGGTTCATTCGCACTGTGTAACACCCGTTACAATTTGTGTAACACCCGTTACGGTATTAAACATTTTTAAAAATAAAAGCCATTACACTTATGGAATTTCTGATTCTAATATTCACACCATCATACTTTCAGAAAAGTGCACACATAATTGGAAACAAATTCTGATCTGGACATTCGCAGAGTTTGGCTTAACTTTGCATGCATCTGAAAGTGCATGTCCAATTGCTGTAACACCCGTTACGCCACATTTTTCACTCTCACTGAGTTGTGGTATCATGTATATGTAACAAATTAAGTGTTTACTAAAATACACAGTCAAACGGTGATGTTTCGAGGCAGTTTGATATATCTTGACCCAGTAAGGACATTTCTACAACAATTTCTATTCGTCCAAATGTAACACCCGTTACGATGGAATAGCCGTGTTAAATCATATAGTGTAATTGCGCTAATACTGTTTTAATATGTACCTTTTAATTTTTCTTTTAACTGAGAAACTACAAATTTTTGTGTCAGTATTACCAACACAATTTTGCATTAGGCAAATCTTGAATTTAAGATTCGCCTACATCTGTAAATTCCATTGCCTGAGGTTATTAGGCGAATCTTGAATAGGCGAAAGTTGAAGTCACCAAATTCACTAATGAGGTACAGTATTACACAATGAAAGAAATTAGAATATTCAAACTTTTGTGACACTTCCATTAACCTTAATGTACCCTTTATACCCCTTTAAAGTTCCCAAAACAGATAACAAAGTTCCCAATAATTGTACTTTAAGTAATAAAAGAAAGCTATTAAATCAGTTACTTGGATGTCTTTCTACTTATATTTTAATTTTTATTTCATAATATCGAATAAAACTTATAATACCTATTACCTACTCGTCATGTGTATGATTCGTAAGAAATCTGCACCACCAATCGGCATTATTCAGAATAGAATAATTTCCTACCCTATCGGTAAGATATCGTCGATCAGTTGGCAAAATTCTCTCACAAGATGCTAACGCCGAATATCTATGTTTCACCGGCAATCAAATCCGGCACCATACAGACCAAAGGCATGTGCTTAACCATTCAGCTATACTCGAGTTCAGCCCATGAAGTGTTATAGCCACCCAGACGGATTTGAGATTCATGTTTCTAGTTTGTCTCTGAGTCTAATATACCCACCGTGGATTCAACCAGAGGCCTCTGGCACAGAACGCATGTGCATTTAGATATTTGGCCACGTGAGGCACTTCCGTGATATTTGGTCTGCACATAGGCTCTCGAGTTGGCTCATCATGCACGTTCGATGCCGAAAATTGGGTTCCCACCAGGACTCGAACCCGAAACAATGCTAACCATTTGTGTATATATACAGGTGCGTCAATTTCAATGCTGAAATTTACAGCCCCCCCCCCCCAAAAAAAAATACATGAAAGTAATATTACTATATAAAGCGTGTTTACGAAATATCATTATATTTTTCCCCCTTTCGCTGCCTCATTATCCTTTGTAAACGTGATTCTCAAATAGGAATAAAACCTGAATGCATCACCCTAGGGTTGGGTTAAGTTTAGGGAGAAAATTGGTTTTCCACCATCATTGCAAATAGTCAGTTATTTAGTGGATGTAATCTCGTCGCAAGAACAAGAAAACTCTCCGTGGGTGGTTTCGGCAATGTCCGAACACTCGTATCCCATTACTAGTGACATTGTAAGTAAATGTGTATCCACCAACGTTGCCATAGTTTTGGGTCTCTGTTATACTCTGATTTATGACTTACACATGTGGGTTTAAGAGGTCACTTTCCTCTCTTTCTTTTTCCCCCTTGCCGTGGATTTGGGATTCCATTTTGCTCTTTTCTCCCCCTCGCAAACGAAAGGTACATGCTCTATTTTGTGTTAATGCTAGTTAAAAAAAAAAAAAAAAAAAAAAAAAAAGAAATAAAAGATTTTTAAGTACACGGCCACATCGCATATAATGCAAGAAAATTAATTAGGACGACCTATGCTTTGGTGTAGAATTTTATAAAAATAATCGATGTAATACGCGTATAATGTAATTATGTAATAAAGTAATTGAATATAATGTAATAAAATGCAAAATATAATTAAAATACATTATTCATAAATTTCTGATCTCATGTTGCCCAGTGGCGTAGGGAAGGGGGGCAGCCCCCCCCCAAAGAGGTCCGACAATGTACTTTGGTACTTTGATGTTTGTAATTTTTTATATATTTTATGTTTATATATTTTTGTTTGTAATTCCTCTATATGTACCTATAACAGCACTTGTCCCCCCCAAAGACACATCCTGGCTACGCTACTGATGTTTTAAGTTTTACGTCCCACGCATAAGCCGGTTAGGCTAAAGGAGACGGTGAAGATGAGAAATGCATGAAATGGTGGAATGAAGAAAGTGGGAGGAAACGGGAGAACCCCGAGAAAACCCACGAGCACGGCGTTTGTTCACCACAAAGTCCACACGGCGCGAGCTGGGATCGAACCAGGGATCCCGAGCACCGGAGGTGAACGCTCTACCAAATGATTTATGAAACACGAAAAGAAATTCGTTATAGTAGTTTTTGAGAATATCACAAATTTTGATTTTCATCTTTCAGTAAACTACTCGTAGTTTTAGAGGTGTTAAGAAAATTGGAAAATGACGCTAGAGAATCTTGTAAAAAACCTTAAGTTTAAAATTATGTCTCGATACGCTGATCCGTAGATATGCCCTCTAGGCAACCGAACATATTTTCACTGGGACGAACAGAACTCCGTTTTGAGACATGTAGGGATCATCTAACGTACAAATCCGTTTAAATCTATTTTTTTTTTCATGATTGCTATACTTTCTTATTTCCTATCGTCACTCGAAAGTAAAAAGAAAATTTTGTAAAGAAGACATCGAGACTATCTTCTCATCATCACGAGAAAACTGCTGAGCCGTTTGGAAAGAATTTTGGAACATTAGCACTTGGCTCAAACTGGGCTTTCCAGATCTCTTTCATTATAATGAGTTTCCTAAGAGGTATGTGTCCTCCACACTCAAAATGATGTTATTTGTCATCATCATGAGAAAAACGGATAGATTGTTTCAAATGGATTTTGCAATGTAGGTAACAGTTGACTGGAGTCGGATTTCTTTCATGTCACTTTCATTAAAGGCGTATCCTAGGGGGAAAGGGTTCAAATATAAAATATGTCAAAAGCTGTTAAACAGTTTAAAATCAATTTTTGAAAATAGCACTTGGGTGGCCTAACCTTTTATAATTTAATTTCCATTTAAATACCTGTTCTAAATGCGAAAAAAGGGTTCAAATATGATTAACATTTCAAATATTCTCCATAAATCTACTCTTCCCGTGAACGCCGGTTCTTCAGCCAGTTAATAAATAATTTTATGATTAGTGGTAATAAAAATAATAATTTAATGTTACAACGAAGGCAAGTTGTGTCATGTGTGGTGATCACATTGCTTTCTTTATTGTTGTTCTAGGCCAAGGTTCCCTCTTTCTTAATTCAATTATCTAAAGATGTAGATTAAAAACTGAAAATTCTGTTTGATCGGGAATCAATCCGAAACAAAGCATATTAAATTAACTATAATAGTAAAATAATAAATATTTCCTGGTGCTAAATTTCACACTACAATTGGAAAGTTTACAGAATTATGCAACGAGAAATCTTGACAGAATTGTCCACGATTTTCGTTTTCCTCTCAAACGAATTGTGAGATACTACCTTTTACTTATTATTTGTCAGCATCCTTTCCAAAATATTTCCCCATTTCTCATTATAATGTTAAAATTCATTCAAACTATACCTAGATCACTATTAAATACGTAAATACCTCTCAGCAATAATAATAATATAATAGATGAGAATAGTTGTTCCGCTAATAACTAACCATGGTCATCCTGTGTAACTCGATCTAAACCCCGTGGCCTATACATAACACTATCAAATACCGAAGAGAAAGAAGAAAATTTAATATTATGCCTATGTTCTTCCGGTGTCATGAGGAAAACTCAGTAAAAGAAAATTAATTTAGACGGCCTATGCTCTAGTGAAGAATTCTATAAAAATAATCGATGTAAAATATAGTGTAATTATGTAATAAAATAATTAAAAATAATGTAATTTAATAAAATGTAAAATATAATTGAAATACACTGTTTGTAAATTTTTGATATCTTGTTGCCTTATCTATTATGTAAATGAGAAAGTTAATTCATCATGCATTTCAGATATTATTATTCGACTAGAATTGAAGATACTTTTATATAGATTAAAATCTTCCTCGTGTTTTTTTTTTTCAATAGATGCATTCATGTTTATCTTTTAAAAAAATGCACAGTCCAAAATGTGTTTCTTGCCTTCTTTGTTTATTTCATTCTTTCTATACAGAGAACAGGGAGATGAACAAACATTGACCAACTGGCAGGAAATATGATTCGCTCCTTAACGGAAGAAGAAAGATATTCTGTTGGAAGTGTCAAATAACAAAACAACACGAAGGACTCGCAGCTTCCAGGCTACTTTTTTCTTCGCCAAAACATTTAAAACATTCCATTCCTTACTCAAGTAACGGAGATCAGCTTTTACTCACCCCCTCCTATTTTAGCTGAGAGCTGTCATGGAGTTCGAATTTGTTGGCAACATCGGATTTCGGAAAAAATATCTGTTTCACTACCATGTAATGGGCGGAGAAGGGTAATAGGTCAAGTTTCTGGACCTCACCCTAAGGCCGTCATGAAATTTCCAATAGTATATGCCAAATGGTCATGTGTCAAGTTTCACGTGGTTTGAAAGGGGGGAAACACACGACAGGGAGGAAGGGGGAATGCAACTAATAAGCACGTGTTGACACAGACACACACACACACACACACACACTCAGCACATGAGGATGAAAAAAGAGTCATTGTTCTGCAAGAGACACATTCCATAACAGATAATGAACTGAAAAAGCCCTTCCACTCACTCTTTGAGCTGTTGTTTTGAAACAACGGAATGTGCTGTGGTTTGACATAGTAGAGGTACTGTTGTGTTTGCGGATGGATGGTGGGGATAACGTGTACTATGTTGGTGTGTTTTGATGTATATGTTGGAGGGGGAGTACTGCTCCGGGGGGAGCGGGGAGAGGGGAAGACCTTATGTTGAGCAGAGCAGGTGGCTAGTGAGTCGACCAAATCATGGGAATACTGTCCGGGAACTTTCTCACGGATAAGCTCGACGACATTCGGAACCACCGTTCGCTTTTTTTTCTTCTTTGTTTTCTTCTTCTACTTCCTTACGTTTATTTTTTCAAAACTTTTTCTTTTAAAAAAGAAATTTAAAAAAAAGAGAGAGATACTCTGTTGATCGTTCTTTTCTATCGAAGGTGTGTGTTACATAAAAACTGTTCCAGTGACTTATTTTTCTCGAATCGATTCCGAATGAATTAATAGTGATTTTAATTTTTGTCCAGTTCCAGTTCCAGTCATTCCAGATAAATATAAGTTTAATTAAATTTTATTTTTTGTAAAATTAAGTTTGGATTCATTTCAAACATTTCTACGAGAATGTGAAGCAAGGAAATATTTAATAATAATAATAATAATAATAATAATAATAATAATAATAATAATAATAATAACTGAATTACGTGTTTTATTTATATATTTATTTTATCTATTAACTCAGTCCAGATAGTATGCATATATTGAAACAACCATTTTTTTCTTACTAGCAACCTTAAACGTGCAAGGGGCCGCGGTCAGACAAGATAGGCTCTGATTTAAGGGAGGCTTCAGGGGACTTCAGCCCGGGGACTCCAATCTGAGAGGGCCTCCACTATGAATGAAACATGACTTTGGAAAGATGACCAGGTGACTGATATTTTACCTTAAATAGTTGATATGACTTGAAAATACACGAACTCAAAACACTTTCGAGGTAAGTTTCTTTTGATTAATTAGTTGTTAAACACTTCTCTTTAATTTAAATGTCAAAATGTGATTTTTTATTGTATAGTTACATTAAAAAATCTTGCAACCTCCACATCTTTCTCAGGATTCGTACCTGTGTTCATTCTAGAATTACACAATTCAATGATATTTCTTTTGCCTCTCTCTTTCTCTCTCCCTCTCTTTCTATCTCCCTATCTATCTATTAATCTTTACCTCTTTCACTTTTTAAAAAAGCTATGATGCAGTTTGTAAAACAAAACCACCATTATTATTATTATTATTATTATTATTATTATTATTATTATTATTATTATTATTATTATTATTATTATTATTAATAATAATAATAATAATAATAATAATAGTAATAATGATAATAATAATAATAATAATGTTCTTTCACCGAATTGTATTAGTTTCAGTCAATAGTGGCCACGCAATATTATTAGGCCTGCGCCTCCAAATAGCCTACATAAATCTCAGCCTGGGGTTAAACCTATCGCTGTATAGCTAAACTGTGTTCGATGTTTCTATGTACGTGTCTCTGTATAGCAGTCATACAAATAAGAGGATATTATTTTTCAACTGAGGCACCTTTAAAATAAAGCAGCAAAAGCTTATTTCGGAATAAATTAATAATTTCCCAGTAAAACATTACTACAAAATGAAAATGCAAAAGAAAACTGTGAATACGGGACAACTGTTTAATTTGAAGTCCGAGGGTACATGAAAAAATAAATCAAAATATTCAAAAATATTAGTTGAGAACCTGAGCTGAGAAGCATCCCGTCTACTTTTTCTTTTTTTTTTCTCTCGAATTTTCAGTTTCTTTATTCGTCAGCATCTATGTTCCAAGGACTATCCACTTGCATAATATTACATAGTCTAAGTCCAACTCAAAATCTTATTTTTTAATACAAAATGATTATAGCTGATTAGAATAACACCCCAAGGTAAAACACTTCGGATGTTATTCAATTCAGTTGAGGGTTTTTAGAGCGTTTTTGCGTTCAGAGAATCACTTTGCTGCAATGCAAAACCTTTCAAATTGAGAGTCTGAATTGAGAAAAGACATCCCAATTCTACATACATATATTTTTCACGTTGATATTATTGTTTCACGTAGTTGGAACCTAGAGCAAGAAACATAATTTATAAGACAAACCATAAGAAAACACTTGCAAACAAAAACATAAAATATTATAATGTTTTTCAATCCAGGTCTTCAATTTTAAATACCTAAGATCAAGCGAACAAATCTACAATACATGAAAAAAAATTAGACCTATACGCAGTAGATTAGCAGCATATTATTTTCGATTCAATATCGCAAATGAATGATACTTATTCACATACAAATTAACCCACACGTACAGCAACAACAACAACAACAAAAAAAAAGTTTCAGAACAGTATCACATACTGAATTAAAACACAAAATTACGTATACACGATTAACAACCTTAATAATCTTATCTCAGTGAAAGGATTTCGTTTCTTCTGATTTAACTGTTTTTACGCTGTACATAAAATCAAATTTATTTATTGCATGAAATGTTTTACTTTGGTATAAAATTGGTTGACATTCAAGAATCACCTTAAATCTTCAGCCACTGGAAACTTCAGATGAGTTATATTTGGAAATGTTCGTTCTTTACTCTATCGCCTATCTCATTTTTCTCTTCTTTATCATTATAAAAAGGTTTATGTTTGGTGTCATTGTTCCCTTCGTCTGTTTCTGGGTAACTGATAACCAGTTTAAAACTGCAATCTTCTGTTTGCAGCCTGTCAAAAAAAAAAAAAAAAAAGTACTGTAATTACTTGGAATACTCCAAACGGAAGGTTCAAAAAAATTCGATTTACCCACGATTTTTACAACTGTTCAAGGGGAATAACCTGTTCGAATTATCCAAGTTCTAATTAACAAGAATACGCTGAAATCATATTACAATTCGATTTAATAATTAAACTTAATAAAATTTATACTGCTCTTGACCTACATTACAATAGTCTAGGGGGCAGGCTTAACCCAGGGATGCCCGTGGCCTCAAGATCTTGGGCGTAAGTCCTCAATTTTACCATTCTTCCTCCCAAATTGGGCTTACGATTCTTCTCCCAAGTTTATTAATCTGCCTTCAAAATTTTACCACTCTGTTCTCCAAACGTACATTTCTCCTAATGTAGCATTCAAAGGCGGATCCAGGGGCAATGGCCCCGATCATCCCACACCCCCATAAGAGGAAACTTTCTTATTTATATATATATATATATATATATATATATATATATATATATATATATATATATATAAACATCCGAGAGTTTGGAGCTCCTAAAGGTAGCTCTAAATAGCAGTATTACAACCCACCGCCCCCCTCAGAAGTCCGTCCTGGATCCGCCCCTGGTACCACTCTCCAGTATTCTACAATTTTCAATGCAAAATTATGTTCCCCGAATAATTTCATGGCAACCATCGCTTAGCCAACGGGGACGTTTGCCTCCTTGATTCCCTCTAGCGTCGTTATTGAGCTACATGAGACATGGATCTAGTTTAATATAGAAATGTCCAAACTCGGGGACTCGGTTCTCGCGAGCCCTGTAAGTTGATAGTGAGCTATAGCTCAAGCTCAAGTGAGCTCGAGTTTCAATATGTTTAGTATGTGCAACCATAACGAGTGTAAGCCTTATTGGCAATAGTAAATCTAAGCCCTAAGTGAACGCAAGCCCAAGGGCTATTAAACGGACGATCGAGTTAGCGCGAGCTTATTGAGAATATGCAGCCTGAGCTATTGTGAGCCTAAAGTTTCGAAATCTAAAGCATAATTACTGGCACTCCTTCACAAATTGCGTCTTCACTTCAGACCTTATGGGTGGAACAGATTCAATTAGACATTGTTGATTATTCCCAAGTTACAGGGAAATCGGCGCACTTGGCTCAGGTAGACCATGTTGAAAATCGATGACTTAGGAGTGTGATTTTCCGTTTTTGTAACCTAACCTAACCACTTATATAACCATTGCAACTTATTACACTACATTTCTCAATAAAAATAATATCTATTCACAAGTTAAAGGTCGAACAGACCTATACGCTAAGCTTCTGCACCTAGGTAAAACCTTAATCCAACATAGAGGCCCAATTGAGTCTCACCCATCCTGTAAATATACAACGATACTTGTATTTTTAACATCTTTATTTGTATTTATGGGCAAAATGTACTTTTAAATTATGCACAAGCTGTTCAAGAAAGGAAGAAGAAGAATATGAAAAAGAGAAATAGAACTGATTTCTTTTCCGTTGTAATGCGATGATATTTTGTTATGATAGTGATTTGTCGATGTGAGTTTAGTTGTCATAGTAACGAATAATCTATATATATAAAAGAGAACGTACAAATCCTTTGTTCCCTCATCACGCTAATACGGCTGAACCAATTTCTTTCATTTTTGGGGGGTTATTAGGATTTGGACCCTAGATGGTTTTTATCATATCACTTTAATTTTTAATTACCAGTGTCTTGAGATAATTGACCATTCAAGTGTCCATAACGTACAAATCCTTTGTTAGTTCATCATAGGTATAAAAATAAACGTATTTATATGCAACCCGCATGACCGTGTCACTCGGCGGTTAACATAAATGACAGGCGATATAATGTTAACATTTACTGCAATCTACTATGGTTTTTATCATATCACTTGAAAGCGAAAAAGTAAAAATTATCTAACAAAGTTTATTGCGTTCCGGGGTGACCGCAGCGAAGCGGGGCGGGTTAACATAAATGACAGGCGATATAATGTTAACATTTACTGCAATCTTCTATGGTTTTTATCATATCACTTGAAAGCGAAAAAGTAAAAATTATCTAAGTAACAAAGTTTATTGCGTTCCGGGGTGACCGCAGCGAAGCGGGGTGAACGCTGCTAGTAAATAATAAATAACAAAAGATCCATCTCGTGAAAACTACATGTATAATTTTTAAGGTGTGTAAAAGTTTAATTTGTTACGTACAACAATAAAATGTAATATCATAATGCAGTGTGTAAATGGATTTTGAAAAATCAGTAGCCTTAGTTATATAAACGTACAAACTGCAGACCTTTTACGTTATAAATACACAGCGAGAGAAATTAGAAACATTACTCAGTATAAAGGCCACCAACAGCAGGAGGCAAGGGGTCCAGTTGTCTCCCCTCTAGATTTTCGAAGGATGTTCAGTTCTTCGAAATACATATGAAACGAACTTATTTTCACTCACATACTACAGTATTTAATATATTTATATGAAATATGTGCACGTGCATCAAAGTGTGAGAGTATGTGTATTCGTGACTGTGCTTGTATATTGGTCTTTTTCCTCCCTTGGAAAATTTCTGTAGCGTCCTTGCTATGTATTCAAAATTTTATTACACTTAATGTATTATTTCACTGACAAATATATATCAAGTAATTTAATGTCCTTATTATTTTCTGTCTATTTACCTAGTACGTCAGGTTATTTACTATACTAGGGCGAGGCAAAACTCCAGGACCATCCTTGTATTTTTGAAACGGCTTGGCGAAAGATGAGGAAACTTTGGTGTGGATTGGAGTGGGGTCTCACCAGATGGTGCTATTTGGCATCATGTCGACAATCTTGAAATCCGCCATTTTGAATTCAGGTTCAATATTTCAGATGGGAACATGCGACACTTGATTTTAGGTTAAAATTTCACCAGAAATGCTAATCTCAAGCAATTTTCATCTATTCTGATACATTAATCAGTAATGAAATTTTGTGATGTGAACATGTAATGAGTTTTGATTTGTCTTTTCAGATGGTGTAACATGGCTCTCACCCGTCAAGAAAGGATTAACATTGTTCTCATCAGTAGAGAACGCAGTGTCAGAGCCATCACTGATGAGATGATATCAATGTCCGGCATCTAGAGAGGAACAACATTGCACATACCTTAGTGTAGCGTATTTTGCAGAAATTTAAAGTTTTTAATCTGTACACGACAAACAACGCAGTGGACGCCAGAAAACTGCAACATATGATACAACAACAATGTGGTGAAAACAAGTACTAGACATTTAGCTGCAGTTTCAAGTGTAAGTCAGAGGTCAATACTCCGTGTGTTGCACACAAAGAAGTATCCATACAAACTCCAATACAATACAATATCCATCCATACAAACTCTAACTGCAGCAATACCTAACGGAGGATGACCCAGGTAGAAGAATGCAATTTGCAGAATGGGTTTGGACGAAGTGTAAACACGTTTCCTGTTAGTGTGTTGTTTAGTGATGAGGCTCTGTTCCGTGTGAACGATGAGGTCAATAAATAGAATCACTTATTGGTCAGACACAAACCCAGTATGGACAGATGAATCGAGGGCAATTAGTGTGGAAAAGATGGTGGTATGGTGTGAGATATGGAATCCTCGTATCATCGGGCCTTTCTTCATCAATGGGGACAGATACCTTGACATGCTGCAGAAACAGATGTTCCTATCACGCTGAACCCAGAAGGTGACTTCCCTACCTTTTCCCAACAAGATAGTGCTCCTCCTCACTACGTATTATGTGTCAAAGAGTGATTGGATGCACAGTTCTGGGGCCATTGGATTGATCGTCGAGAGCCAATTGAGTGGACACCCCGTTCGTCTGACCTGACACCATGAGACTTTTATCTCTGGGCCATCTCAAAGCACTTGTTTATCAAGAAAAAATCACTCATCTCCGACACCGTGAACAACGAAGTAGGCATGCTTTTTGATTCTGTGACGACTGAAAGGTTATTAAATGTGCATCAAGGCTGGGAAAACTGTCTTGCATTATGTATAATACACAACAGGGGACACAAAGAGCATATCTTGAAGGATCTCACACGCACTGTTTACTTCACAAAGTTTCTTTACTGATTAGAGTATCAGAATAGGTACAAAAACTTAAGATTCGTATTTCTGGTGAAATTTTAGCCTAAAATTATGTGTCATCTGTCTCTGAAATATTGACCTGAATTTAAATGACCGATCTCAAGATTGCTGCCATGATGTCAAATTGCACCATCTGGTGCGCCTACACTCCACTTACCCAAATCCAAAGTTTCATTATCTTTTCTTAAACCGTTTCAAAAATACAAGGATGATGTTGGACTTCTGCCTTACCCTGTATTGATTAAAATTGTATATGTGAATCTTAAACTTGGGGAGGGGTAAATTCCCACCTCTGAATTACACTAAATAAGGCGCCTGTTTTAAACCTTGAAATATGTAGTTGAAGCTAACCAAAAAAAAAAAAAAAAGTTACAATCAGGAATAGCAATAAGTTAAATTAACTAAATTTTCCGTGAATGTTTTACTGTCAATATTTTATAAAAATTAAAATACCAGTTGTATATAAATTATATATGACCGGTAAGAGGTCTGTACTTGCCCTATTCACAATAGCAACATTTTGTGGCTGTGCTGGTAAAATACCGGTCAGTGTACAGTCCTATGTGAACCTAAGATTAGTAAGTCCGAATGTCATTTTGGAGAGTTAGTTTGATTCCGAGCGAGACCCAATTAAAAATTGCCATATCTGGTTTAATGTGGTAGCTTATTCGAATCACATGCTCTCTCATTGGTGATTAAAGCTGATTATCGAATTGAAAACTAGAAAGCTAACCATATGCGTAACGTAACCTTATTCTTAACTGTACGAGTGTTCTACCTGACAGTGGTGGTTCTTGAAGGAAATTATATCAGTGAAAGTCGAATTTTTATTGTTAGGAGCTAAGGAAAGAAAGCTAATTTGGGGTGGCTCACAAATAAGTTTTAGGGCGCAGGTTGTACTCAAGATTATTTGATGGGAACCTAATTTTTCATTGAAAATTTTACAACGAAACTGGAAAATAGTAAATTTAGGGAAGAATCATACATTTAGAGGGAAAGAATGGAAAATGTAGGATTCAAAATAGTAACTTTGGCAAAGAGTGGTAACTCTGGGGGAAGAATGGCACATTTAAGGGTAAAATGATAAATTTGGGAGATTACACCCAAATTCTTGATGGGGTTGGTCACCCCTGAAACTTATCAAAAGTACTAATTCTTTCATACAAGCTTTCCTTCCCTTACCTTATCGAGATATTTTTTTTAAGAAGTGATGTGACTTTCCTCAAAAACCGCCACTGCCTGAAGGCAAGATCTAACTCACTTACTTGTCCTAATTAGTAATGCCACTAAGCAAAGATTGGCAAATAAAAAAAGGGTGAGATGTCAATTTATTTTAGGGATGACCTTTTTCGAAAAATCGGTTTTCCGATTTTCGGAAAATTCTTTTCTCGATTTTTCATATTTCGTTTTTTCGAAAAATTTTTCGTTTTTCGAAAAATTTCGCTTTTCGTTTTTGAAAAATTCATTTTCGATATAGTATTTTGCGAAAAAAGTGGTTATACCTAATTTCTTTCTGCTGTGGCTCAGGAAGATACTGGAAATTAAATATTTGGAAATGAGGGATAGACAAAAAATATCAGGATTACGAATATCACATATACAAGAAATAAATAATTATGTTTCTACGATTTCGGACATTCTTATTCTAATATCTTATAGCTTTAACATTAGGAATAACAACAAAATCTCTCTACCTAACGAGAACAGCAGAACAGGTGATGGAGAATTGGAATTCACAGTCGATGAAGTGGACCTTCATTTTTACGATAAGAACAAAATAGATTAATTTCACACAAATGTTCATGTCATAATTCAGGTTTAGGTAAATGCTGCTCGGATCCAGTTCATTTTTCCATTTTTAAAACAAATTTATACCAATACTCCTTATTTATCTTTCACCATTTCAATCCAATACTTAATAAGAATGTAATGAAACAAAATAGTTCGAAGTGACATTTCATAATCAATGTATTATATCTTTAGTATTTTAACTATAATTTCATGTTTACTCGTCTTCTCTTCCTTAAAAAAAAGAAAAAAAAGAGTGGTTTTTGAACACAGACAATTCAGAAAGATTTAACGAAACACTATTTGCGCTCAGCGACATCTTTTATGTTCTAAACGACGAGATTTACAAGCCCTCTCGATCATAGATTCTTTATATAAAAAGAACATTTAAACTTACCTTTTCTGTAATTCTGACACGTTTATACTGAGTTCAACCTTGTCGTTAACTTTCAGTGCAATGCTTTGATACATATGGGACGCACACACAAGAAGCGAGAAATAAAACAATGAACAGCGTCACGTGTATTACATCACGTTCAGGAATTTCGTTTGTATGACGTGATACTTCCTCAATTAATAATGAAACCGGAAGTGGTGGTAGATTTCTATCACTTCCGGTCTTAGTAGAGAGAGATTAGAATGGAGATGTAATATATTCTTGGGACGTTTTATTGCAGAAAACCGCTTCTCGTTATCTATTACTGCTTTCACTCTATAGTGATGAACATTAAAAAAAAAAAAAAAAAGAAAAAAGAAAGAAAAGAAAAAAAAAGAAATGATTAATTTCTACCAATTCCGGTTTGCATATCGCCCCCATAACGACGTCAATCCCTAACATTTGACCCATTACATCGTGATTAAATTTGGCCGTGATTCGTAAAATCACTACAAACTGCTCTAGCGACACTTAATTGAACGAAACACTGTATTGAATATTGAATAAATTGAATAAATCACAATAGACTAGCACACAAACCGCCCATTTATTTACGGTATTGTGTATTGGTTGAAGAAAACACAAAACTAAAAGAAAAAACTTTTGAGCCTACAACACTGAATGAAGGACAGTACTTATTCTATTATTGTTGTTTGTATGTTTATGATTATTCTAGAGCACCGAGCACAACTATGATGAAAATTACTTATTTTTTGAAAGATGAGTGGTTAAGATAAAGTTCACTGTATCTGCCGTGTTCCATCCGTCAACATTAGTCAACCTTCGGACATCAATCAATTCCTGAAATAAAAATTATATTTTACTTAATATATCCTTACTTTCAGAAGAGATTGTAGTGTTATATAATGTGAGAGAATGTAGAAACGAACTCCTAGTTTCACATTATATCATTAATATTAAAATAAAGAAAATTAGAAAAGCATAGAATTTATGACTGATTACAATTACTGTTCTGTGACATAAAGATATACAGTGCGGCTCAAAAGTAGGTATACAGTTCTGTACTTATCGGTCATGACATTTTATATCATTTACTTATTGTTATCCATACAGGTATTGATTTAGTTTCTTCCGTATTTGTTCTTAATTTATTTTCACTTATACCTTAAGCTCAGAACAAACCAAAGTAAATAAATTCACTATATTAATAAATTAAAATGTCATACTTGATTGATGGTGGTCTGTATACCTACCTTTGGGCCACCCTGTATTGTGTAGTGATAGTATAAAACTTGTGCTCATAGACACTATTATCCAAATAGAGTCATGGGCGCCCGAAGGGGGGAAGGAGGGCTTCCCGGGCACATGAAAATGTATATTTCCAACACTGGGACCCGGAATGACACCTTTTCTCATTCCACCAGATGTTCTTGTCTATGACTGCACGATGTCCCCTTCCTAGAAAATTTTCTTCTGGCACTCTTGCACTTCACTATACCCTGTATCTATCAAGGAGGCAATCTGCTATCACGTGTCTCACCTTTTTATTACATTAACAACATAGCTGTAGACATAGTCCCTTACCTCAATCCAGGAGGCAAGTCACGTCAATGTTCAATTTTGACCCAAAAAATCATTCAACATGAAAAATATTCCTATGTGTTAGAATCAAATTCATAAATATATTTGTGTTGGCAAAATATTATTTTCATTAACACGCGGAAACTGTACTATGGATCAGCCTTCGGCTTATCGGAAGACCAGAGCTGACTAACAAGAAACCTCTGTGAGGCTAAATTCGTAACTACAGAAATCCAGAAGTATTACTGTTTTCAAAAACTGATTTCACAGACGCTTTGAGGAATCCAATTTGGAGTAGAAATCTGAAAGTGGTTTAGTTCCGAATTAGAATGTTAGTAGCATGACCGATAAATCAATCTGAATAACCTTTCCATAAGGTGCTAGGAAAATATATAATAATCATAATTAACTTCCGGAGATCAGTTTTGGTTTAAAAAAATCAAGGTTTGTTCAACCCCAACCTTGCTTGTGCTGAAAAATCGTATTACAAGGTACAAATCTTAATATTTAGTGCATCTTTCATTTGTTTCTATTCTATCACTGGTCCTGTTCTTTGGCAAGATTCTAAGTTATTGTACAGCTAATTCGTACGAAAATGTCAATAAATTCGATAAGTTGCATAAACCATTGTCTACTTGTAATCATAAAACTGGGTAAGGTGAGTGACAATTACTTTTGCCTTCCAGTCCAATTTTCATTGCATGACATACTACAAACTAAAGCTAATCTACGTCCTAAGAACTGTTCAAGGTGTAAAAAGAAAACTATAAATTTTAACTCAAGACTTGACGCGTAAATTGAAATTCACAGTATGACCAGTGAAAGATCGAGTGGAGAAATTAAGTTAAATCACTTTTTCTTATTTGGAATAATTCCATTTAACCATTCCACACATCAATCTGAGGTTTCGTTGAAAACAATTGATTAAGATAACATGGTCTTCGTCTCTTATCCATGTTACATTTTGCGGAATATCATTTTTTTCTTACATCTTAAAACTATTAAAAGATACACACATTCAAAAAAAGGAGAAGAAGAAGAGACATTTTGGAATTGAACAATTCATATACAGTTTGGTAAAATTAAAATAAATTCTATATTGATATACTTTCAAAGCCTATGATCCATTTTCACTTGGCAAAGGCATTAAATTATTCTATCATCTATACAGAATGGCCCAAAAGTAGGTATACACCCCTGCATTGATCATGTATAACATTCTAGCTTAGACCCTATAGGTTTATTTGCTTCGGCTGTTCCGAGCTTAAGATGTAAGTAAAAAGGCATTAAGAACAAAGAATAAAGAAACTAAGTCTACCTGATGGATAACAATGAGAAATTATATAAAAAGCAATGAGTTGATCAGTATGGGACTGTATACCTACTTTTAGGGCACCCTGAATATTAAAATGCTAGAAAAGTTTATGTTTGTGGCCAATCTTTTCGACAATGAGATCTCGAAAACCACAAGTGCTAGAAACCGGTCGTTGTGTAGATTCCAAATTTTGCGTAGATTTGCCAGTTCTCATTCAAATTTAAAAAAAAAAAAAAAAAACTTGTCTTTATTTTTTTATTCCACATTTTAAGCGTCGTTTTGGCCTTATCATTTTATTATTGCGACTAGGTTGATACCCTTGAGAAAGGCAACCAGTAGAGCAGCTACGTACATTGGGTTGATGGACATTTCAGGCGCTTTGGTTTAATCTGAATGATAAAAACCTATTGCATGCTGGCAATTTCGAAAGCTTGTGGACCCACAATAAGGCGTACTGGATATGGAATTATAAGGGGAAAAAAATGCATTTAGTATCATCTATCACTTATCCAAGTTTGCCACAAACTCCTCCCAACATTATATATATTAAAATACTACATTTTTGTTTGTCTATAGCTATCCAGTCTCTTTGAGAGTCGGGGGGCGCGGTGGCTCAGTGGTAGAGCGTTCACCTCCGGTGCTTGGGGTCCCTGGTTCGATCCAAGCTCGCGCCGTGTGGACTTTGTGGTGGACAAACACCGTGCTCGTGAGTTTTCTCTGGGTTCTCCCGTTTCCTCCCACTTTCTTCATTCCACTATCTCACTCATTTCTCATTATCGCCGTCTCCTTTAGCCTAACCGGCATAACCGTGGGACGTAAAACTTAAAGATTTCATTTCATTTTTCTCTTTGAGAGTCTTCCTTTTCTTTTACTCGTGTCCATAAAGGGACTTGCACAGATGCAGTGAGAACTGGAAAGGAAATTCACACTCATATTAGAACTGTGTGCTGTGTAAATAGCGCAGGTTCAGATATCTATATATTAAAAATGCTAGGTTTATGTTTGTCTCCAATCCTTTCGACAATGAGATCTCGAAAAACTACAAGCGCTAGAAAAACCGGTCCTTTTCCCTGATCGATTCCAAATTTTGTGTAGATTGTCCAGTTTTCATTCAAATTTTCAAAAACCTTGTCGTTATTGTTCTATTCAACATTTTCGTGGCTGTTTTGGGTCCATAAGATTAATATTGTTGCAGGCCGAAACCAGTGTTAGGCAACCAGTAGAGAAGTTACGCTTTGCTTAAATCTGAAAGGCAAAACCTATTGCATGCTGGCAACTTCAAGGGCCTCGAGAGACGCAATGAGGCGTACTCGGATGGGTATGGATTTTTTAGGGAAAAAAAAAATCCATTTCAGATCGTGTTACCGGTACTTCTACAAATTTGCTACAAACTCACTCCAACATCTATACATAGGAATTCACTTCCTTTCTCAGTCTTCTATCCTTTACTTGTGAGAGTAAGGAGACATACACAGTGGGAAGGAGATTCATGGTCATAATAGAACGATGCGCTGAGTGGACAGCGCAGGTTCAGTTAATTCTATATATTAAAATGCAAGGTTTATATGTTTGTGGTAAGGAAAAGTTTATATGTTTGTGGCCAATCCTTTCGACAATGAGATCTCGAAAACCACAAATACTAGAAACGTGCCGTTTTCGCTGGTCGATTCCAAATTTTCTGTAGATTTGCCAGTTGTCATTCAAATTTTCAGAAAAACCTTGTCTTTATTTTATTCTACATTTTCGGCGTCCTTTTGACACTATTGGTTTAATATTATCACTAGGACTTTAAGATTGATACCCTTGTAATAGGCAACCAGTAGAGGTGCTGCGTATAGCGGGTTGATGGGCATTTCAGGCGCTTTGCTTCAGATACTGTGACAAGTGGGAAGGAGATTCACGCTTATATTAGAACTGTGCGCTATGTAAGCAGCGCATATTCAGCTAGTCTTCTTAAATTGTCAAAAATCCGTAGTCAAATTCTAAATTCTTGTTGAAATTGATATGTAAAGAAGATTTTTTTAAAGTCCTTGTTTTAAAATAAATCCGATGAAACAAAACGACTATTTTTATAAGATTTTCTTAAAACGAGAAAAAATTAGAAAAATAGATCGTTTCAAAAATTTAAAATCAACTTCTACCAAGGTAAATTATTCTTAAGTTACTTTAGTAAAAATTGCTAGAAATAAAAAAAAAATATGGAAATAGCCCTCCAGCGCCTAAGTTTAACTTTCACCAAGCGAAAAACTACGAAGGTTCCAAAGTGGTGGGGTACCATCCTGCTGCAAGATTATTCGGATACATGTGAGCTATCTGTGATAGGGTAAAGTTGTCCAACATATCAAAGGAAAAGTTTCCCCTCCCTGTTGCTCTAGTGGTTATCATACGAGCCTTTGGTGACGGAGTCTCGGATTTGATTCCCAGTGAAAGACTTTGAAGTATGAACGCATAACGATGGTTTGGATTCCACTTTAAACTGATGGCTCACGTCTCATATAGCCTCGGTTCTCAAAACGAAAGTTAAATATAAACAAATAACATATCCAAGTAAGAATTACATTATCCTCTTGAAATTAACCATTATCCCATAATTTGATTTGGCATTAAACTCCTAAAACATTAACTTTCGGAGGTATGGAGGTTTTCTGAACCATACTTTGTGACGATTTACTTACCCCGATAGGTGCAAGATGGTATTATGAGGAAACATTGTTCACAATAAAAATGTATCATCACTAGGGAGCGTAAGTTGATTAAATATCTTTTTTTTTTTTCTGGTATCGTGGGTACAATGCCCATCAAATACACATAATATTTCACTACCTTCTGAAACAAAAAAAAAGTAATTTTAAGTGCATTTTTTGTACATATTATACAAATTTTCAGCTTTTAGGTCATTTTTCATGTTTTTTTGTCATTTTCCCCCCAGTTTCGATTATTTTTTCCTCATTTTTGGTATGTTTGGTAATTTTTTAAAAATTATTTTTGTCATTTTTAGATTTTGGCAATATGCCCGAGACTGCACCAAGGCAAACACATTTTCTCATAAGATGACGATTTACAAGCGAAAGAAAGAGGATATGAACTACAGATATTAGCCTTTGTTTCTATGTTGTCAAAACATTGGTGATGTACTGCAACCATATGTAAAGTAAGGGAAATTTTATTTTCAATAAATATTTCCAAAATTAATTTGTGTGTGTGTAATATTACCTTAAATAATTTCTGAGGTTTAAATTTGTTATTTTTTCGACGGTCTGTATCTTGACGTTAAGAGGTAGTGTGTCTATTAAGTCTCTTTTCCCGCATGTGTTCCTGATTTTCACTTTCCGATTTTTCATATATAATTTGCGCTTAATATTTTGCTGTATTTGTCTTAATCATTAAGTTGTTTACTTTTTTTTTATTTGGTTATTTTCATTTAAAATTTAACTTTCATATTTCAACTGAAGAAGCTATTTTACTTCTCCTGCTTTTACGGACACGATGCCCAACATTTGGCATGTTTGTTGCTTTTTTTTAAAAAAAAAAAAAAAGTTACGGTTACAAATGTAACCGTCATTTGCAAAATTTTCAAGTCATTTTTCACACTTCAAGAGTCCCTATCACTGCGAAATTAAAATACCGCTAATTTTTCAGTAATTATGTGATATCATCAAATAGATAAAAGATAATCAAAAAGTGGATCAAGACCTCCCTAGACGATATTATTTTGCATGGTGTACCGTTATCACGAGTCACCTAGTAGCTTTCCGTTTGCAGTTATTTAGAAACGCGAAAATAAATGCCGATTTTCTAAATGGCGGGAAATCGAAAGCAAATAAATGAGTCGTGATAACGGTATCTCACGCAAAATAACATTGTCTAGGGAAGTCTTGTTCCACTTTTCGATTATCTTTTATCTATTTGAAGATATCGTATAATTACTGTAAAATTAGCGGTTCTTAAATTTCGCAGTGATGAGACCTCTTAAAGAGAATTTTTCCATGTTTTAAGGAAGAAATTTTATAGGTCATATATCTATATTTTTTGGACATAGAATTCCTTTCCTTAGTTACCAGTAACGCGATCCAGTATAGAGATTGCAAATGTTTCGTCTTTGCGTGGTCATTAGGTTTGATTTCCAGCACAATATATATAGTAGGGTAAGTATCACCTCTGGCCTTTACAGTACCCTTAGCAAGCTATTTTATAGATATCATGAGTAAAATTTGGCTCAAACTGCTTATATGTATGAACTGAATCAAATTCAAATATAGAGAAGAATTTGTTAAAATGTCATAAGATGTTGAAAAAGAAGTGAAAAAATATTTTTTAAAAACCTCAGGGTATATTTGCTATTCAACTCACTTATGTCAGTAACCGTGCAATTCTTTTCTGCTGTGTGAAATGAAATTATGAAAACTTGAAGTACGAACTGTTCTACCTTGACTTGTCTGGTAGGTCGATGCCGCGAGCATGTCTGGATCCTGCTCCTGTTATGTAGCAAAAATAAAAGAACTTGCTCATCTCACTATGTTGATACATTATATTATTCATACAGAGTACCTGCTTAAAAAAAAAAAAAAAAAAAAAAAAAAGTGCCACCTCATTACACGAAGGGAAATTTAAATGAAATTCATAGTCGCACCCTCAGTTCCAGACTGTACGAAACACTTAGTAAACCTTGCAACATCATTATCTCCTTCATATTGAAATGAATAATTATCGAGCGGTAATACTCTCACTCACTCCTCATTTTTGGAGAGCAGTAACTTATTTGAAATTCAAAGTCAACCTTGACAACAGGCTTCTTCGACAAAGTTTGAAAAGCTAAGCTTCCACTACATATTTGTTCTTCGTAACGATTAAATAACCTTACATCTCTTGTGGAAACTACTATTTATTTTGCAACTATAAATTTGGTTTGCAACTATTATTTGCAGAGGACTTTATTGCATATCATTTATTGGAATCAGCCTCTTGACATTTCGTACCCAAACAATTCGGCAGCAAAAGACGACTTTTCATATACACCATTATATAATTTGTAATGTTTTTGCATTCTTCACCCTGGTGCGTCTTTCAGTCTATTCTTCTATTCTTTCCAAAGAAGTTGTCAGCAAATCAAAATGATTGCATTCAATTCTCGAATTAATTCTAAATTTCATTTTCCGCCAACAACTGTCACGGGGTCTCATGGCGAGCAGAATCGAGAAGTTTGATGTAATAAGGGTAAGCGAGTTTGCATCAAACGCATTTGTGACTTTTGCCGTGCTCGTTTAGCCTTCTGGTGATATTTCAATTCAATATCGGAATAAAATGCTGCATATTACATTGTTTTATGTTAAAAAAAAAAAAAACAACTTAAATTTTCAACATCGTTTTTCTCAGACTTACTCCCTTATTGCATCAAACTCCTCAATTGCAAATTTGGAGAATGGAAAAGTAAATTGAGGGGAGTTGATAAATTTGCTGCAATAATGCTAAATTTGAGAGGAAATGGTAACTTCGGGAGGTTGTGCCCAAACCCTTGGTACGATGGGACCCCCTGTGTATATATCTTATAGTATATAATCGTCATCATCATAGGTATTCTGCCATTATCGGCACGTCACTTTCTGCAGTTAAGAAGCTTCCACATTCCACGGGCTTCCGCTAACCTCTTCGTCTTCGCGTAAGATTTATCTGTTTTGATATTGTCCATTAATTGTAGTCTCCTTCGCCCCCTCCCTCTCTTTCCTGCCCTCTAAAACGTCCCTCATGATACAGTTCCTTCTTAGCCAATGTCCTAACCAGGTTTTCTTCCTCTTCTTAATAATATCTAAAATTATTATTTTCTTCACCGCTATTTCTAAGACCCTCTTACTCGTTTCCCGCTCGACCCGGGTTCGATTCCCGGCGGAAGCTTCGGATGTGGTTCGGATTTCACGTTAATCAGTAGGTTCCGTCTCATATAGCCTCGCTGCTGAAAGGGAAGTTAATCTCAAAATCAACTCAACTCTACTCAACTCGTTTCCCGCTCGACCCTGCTAATTCTTTCCATTCTTCTCTACACCCACATTTTCGAAAGTTTCCAGTTGTTTTTCATGTTTGTTTGTTTGTTTGTTTTCATAATGTCCATGTTTCTGACCCATATAACACAATACTCCACACGAAGTACTTTATGAGTCTTTTTCTCAACTCTTTATTCAATTTTATGTTACAGTATTTATTTAGTGTCAACTAATTATTATCTTTATTATACATAAAGATAATAATTGGTTGACACTAAGTTGAAACTGTAATTTGTTCCTCTTATAATACATAGAAATATCTAGAATAATAGGGCCTGTTTATAATATTTATTTCAACAAACATTTATTTATTCGTTCGCGTTTTCATTACTATTTGTTTTTTCATTTTATTCGCGCGCGTTTTTTTTTTTTTTTTTTTTTTCGAATTGTCGTCTCTGCTCAGTTAAAAGAAAGAGAATCGGTGACACAACACAAGGCCATAAAAATGTCCAAAGCTGTGATTCCCGAATCCCATTATCAGATCCAACGATCAGATATTATTCCATGCAGAGAAATCACGTTCGGAACTTAGACGGTGATTTTTTTGTTCGTTGCTGGAGCCGTCACCGGGAACTGGAATCTTTGTCGGTAGCTTGTCTTCTGCTGAAGGAAAAGAACGAAAAACGATCGGGAGTCCCGCTTGCCACGAGCACGGCACACACCTGGCGTGCGTAGCGCACGCGCTATATAAAGGCTGGAAGGCGCCCGGGGCGGGCTATGTCGACCTCCATTCCAACCTTGACTGGACCACAAGCGGCACGGGCTCCAACTACTCCAGCAAGAGAACACCGACGAGAACGAAAAGAAAAAGCTTTGGCCTGTCCTGGCTTCAGCCGCCTGTTTCCCAAAGAAGAGACTGCCTGCGAACAATGTGTATTGGAAGAAATCTTTCCACGCAGAACGACATAAGGAGTTACAGAAAAGTAAGTGGATTTCATTATTCCTTCCTTCCTTTTAAAAGTTTAGCAGTATAATTGAAAACATCACTTAAAATAATAGCATATTTACATTTTTCTTTTTTTTTTTTTAAAAAAAAAATATTTTTTAATTATTTAACTTATACATAAACCTGGGAGGCCCCAAAAGAAAAAAAAAAGTTAAAATGGAGATGGAAGAAAGTCGACCAGAGGCTCAGGGACGTACGCAGGGGGTGCGTCCTGGGGTCCGGACCCTCCCCGAAATTTCGACTTTTATGTAAATTTAATCTAATTTTAGGGGCAACTTTAGGAATTTTAATATAAAATACCCTCATATTGAGTTTGGACCCCTCCCGAAATAAATTCCTGCATACGCTATTGCAGAGGCTATATTTAAAGGCACCGTCTCATTATTCTCCGTGTTTTTGCAACGTAGCAGGGCACAGGTTTGAAGCTGAAACTTCCAGAATGAGAAGCGAGAATATTAACAACTATAATAGCTCAGGCTTTTTTTCAAAATCTGAAAACTGTAGGGGCTAGTTCTAC
The DNA here is from genome assembly GCF_964235325.1 of Thermobia domestica. Taxonomy (NCBI): domain Eukaryota; kingdom Metazoa; phylum Arthropoda; class Insecta; order Zygentoma; family Lepismatidae; genus Thermobia; species Thermobia domestica. The sequence goes on along the minus strand of NC_137466.1, from coordinate 145,039,048 downwards.
GTCGTATATTTGTATCCTGCAATAAATCTCGTCCCAATATTTGTATTCTGCAATAAATCTCGTCCCACGATTATGCCGTGTGGCTGAGAGAGGCGATGATTAAAGAAAATAAATGATTATGGAAGAAGTGGTGAAATGCTAAAGTGGGAGGAAACGGGAGTACCCTGAGAAACACCACGAGTACGATGTCCACTACAATCTTACTTGGCCGGGAATCAAACCAGGGACCCCATACACAAGATATAAGCATTCTACCACTGAGCCACCGCGCCCCCTCCTGCAAATGAGTGACTAGAAATCAATTGGTAGAAAGAAATGGGAAAAACCCGAGAAAACTCATGGATTCTAAATTGTCCACCATAAATTCACATGACCTCAAACCAGGGATTTGTCAAACTAGAGTGGAACGCTCTATTATGAGCCATCATGCCCCCTTTTTTTCTCATGTACAGTCTGTCGTATTGTTAAATTTATTTATTTTTTTAAAAAAATAAGTAAACAAAGGAAAAAGTATATTGATTTGTCTCTAGTTTCTATATGAAGTTAATTGCAAATTATTTATTAACTGTTATTCATAATCAGTATTAAAATCATAAAGGTAATTCTTGTGATTCACTATCCCAAGGCAGCATTAATCGCAGTTTATAATTTACAAATGTATTACTAATATTTTCATTTGTATCTCCTTAAATTAATTACAAAAAAAAAGTACATTTGCCCGTAAATCTTTATACCTAGATTTTACTATTGTTTTAGGTACTATTAAAATCTATATGCTCTATAAGTAATGTAATTTATACAATTTACTATTTTATATGACTAGTGTTGTCTACGATACAAGATTTGAGGTTATCTCGTCTCGGAAAGTATATTATTTTCCATGGAAGAACTTTGTCTCGTCTCGTATCGTAGGCAACACTATTTATGACTTATCAGCTAATAAGCTTTGCGATTTTGTATATCATGTGAAAGCAACGCGAGGTTTGCAAAGGAAATAAGACAATAGCAAAGCATATTATTGGTACCTTTTCCTCATTAACTATGAAATTTTGTCTCTGGAGAAAATATAGGGAAAGAAAGCAGTTTTATGTATAATAATTTTAGGATGTTCATATTTGTCTCTTTCCTCTCCCTCCCCCGACATGATAGTTTATTAAATATTGTATAGAATAGTAGCAATATTATAATAATTTACGAGTCTGAAAGAAATTTGCTAGCCATACACGCAGACAGGTTGCACCGATGAGTTTTTATTTTTATTTTGAAGGCGAATGGGGCAGGAACAGGCCCACAACCAGAGGGGGCCTAGAGGGCCTGCCCCCCAAAAACTTTTCGTGGCCCTTCTAGACCTCAATATAAAATGGACAATTTAGGTTATTTGTAAGAGAATCTTTAATGACTTGCACCCCCTAACATATTCATAGCTCCTCCCCCCAAACCTCTGTGGCTGGTTTCGGGCATGGGCAGCAATAATTTTTCATTGAAAATAAATAACACGTACACTCGAACTTTAATAATGCCATAATGATGTTTTTAAGAAGGCTAAATGTGAAGGAGTTTTTTACATACTGTAAACAACGTTTTAAAATAATCATCATAGCTTAGGTCTCTACTAGTATTGGAGGGAGAATGGTGAATTTGTAGGTTGTCCCCGAGCACTTAAGGGAGGGAGTAATGGACACCGCAGATGACAATACATTAAGAGGAAAGAATTTTGTATCTTAAATTCAAAAATATTAATGTTAACGGTTAAAATCCAGCTCAGCGTGTACTTAGGCCTAGCCAATAATCCTTGAGAAATTAGTAGATTCCTAAAAACTTTTCTCTACAACAGTTTAAATAGCAAGGTTTGTCATACGTCTGTGTGCATGTAGGCTATCCGCCGACAGTAGCATCATTTCAGTTTTTGCTAGGAGACGGGAGGGGGTAGACTCCAATATACAGTAGATAAATTTCAGGTTTTTCATTAGTGCATTATGACACTATTGCTTACAAATCATGCATGTGTCAAATATAGGGGAGGGGCAATTGGTTCCTCCCTTAAAGCTCCCAATGACGCCCCTGAGCTATGATAGGTTGTTCTACTCATGCAGTATCAATTGTAATAGGGTTACCCCGATCTAAGTTTATTTTCATTGGTACATTACTATTGATATTGATTAGCGGCTCTAATCATCAACAATAAACAGTAATTAAGTTCACAAATGCAAATGATGTTTGGATGAACGTCAGTAGTGGAGTGAATTCAGTTGCGTCTTCCACCTGCAATTGCGTTCTTGTGTAAATTCAGTTTTTTTTTTTTTTTTAATTTCAAGAAAACTCACAAAACTAAAACACACTAGGATGTCCACAGGCGTGTTTTAGGGCGCCGGTTGGGCTCATCAAATTACTTGGGGAGAAGACAATTTTTCATTGAAAATTGTTCAGTCAAATTGGAAAATAGTAAATTTGGAAGGGAATTGTATGTTTGCGGTTAGGAGGTTAAATTTGGCGGGGAATAATCTTAAGATTTGGGGAATGCGCCAAAGCTTTTGATCACCATCTTCACAAATATGAATTACACATGAACACAGCGTGTCCATTCCCATAAGTGCTTGGGAGCAATCCCCATTACAATAGTTTATTCTTCCCCTATATATATTTACAGAGGCGAATCCAGGATGTGATTAAGGGAGGGGCTAAACCAAATTTTGCCGTTTTATCCAGTGTAAAGCAGGATTTAATTCCATTTTATCCAGTGTATACCTGAGCGTCAAGGGGGGCTATAGCCCCCCTGGATCCGCCACTATATATATACAGCACAACCCCTCAAATCCGAAAACCCGGCAAATCCGAACACGTTCTCAGGAGAAAAAATAACTACAGCTGGAAAATAAAAGATAGATTTAATCACACAAATTTAGTTTTTTTTAAGGTTTTAACATTTTTAGACTTAATGCTTATTCTAAATCATTATCTAATTATATTCTTACAAGAAGACAGTTATAGATATGCGACAATCATTTTGGACATTAGTGTACACCCGCCAGTCAAGGTCACTGCCCTTTCGACCACTGGGCCACCCTGTCTAACCTCAGTCGTTGTTTTACCGCCAATTCAGTAACGAAATAAGTACGTAATATCATTTCCCGGGTAATCCGAACCCCCCGAAATCCGAACAAGCTTCAGCCCAAATTAGTTCGGATTTGAGGGGTTGTATTGTATATATAAAGTAGTAGAGAGGATCGCAGTTGGTTGTGATAAAGCCAAAATTTGTGGACTAAATTTACTACTGTTGTTGTTAAAAGCATCATTTTGATATAATTAAACTTCAATTGTACCACTTTCAAGAGGAAGTTGTTCCCCCGCCCTCCCCCCCCAAAAAAAAAATCATGGGCGCCTTCTGCACCCTAAAACAGGCACTCACCCAGAAATTTTGGTTCGGGGGGGAGGTCCAATACTACAAGCCACTACGTCTGTGTAGTATTGAACGGTATTATTCTGTACCCGAAAAGAAGATAAATAATTGTAAAATACTTCGACCTATATTTTGAGGCAAAAACTGATAGATTGTTTTTCTAAGAATTAGAGTACAGGGAATTGATTCTGTGATCTCATGCAACCAAGGCACGTGCATTAGCCAATAGATCATAAAGTGTGTATACTATTGTAGTTGATAGATTAGAGTGTAACACCCTGCAGCTTAAAATAGATCTCAATTCTTATTCGAATTCCGTTCAAGGCTTGGTGCTCATTAGGGATTGAACCTGCGAACACATGCACAGAAAGCTCGTCCTTTAGTAACTTAGCTACGAAGTAGTATTCGTCCTACAATAGTTATTTAGTCAAGCAGTGGCGGCGGTTGGACGTTAAAAGTGGTGGGGCAAAACATGATTTGAATATTTGTATATCAATGTTAGTTGCCCTGGTTGTTTATTCTAACACTTTGTTTGACGAAAGGTTGTATAACTATTAGGGTACTGTCTTTTTCAGTTAAAATCCCGTATATCTTGCTTCATATTTTATTAAGTAAATTGACAAGAGTAACACGAGTAGGTACTAGCCCTTTGTACTCTTAAACAACGAAGGTGTAAGAAGAGATTTGATTCCTTGCTCATAAGCATTTTAACTTTCTGTCTCGGAAATTGTTTGATCAGATTATTTAATAACAAATTTCCAAAACAAATAAATGAAACGGATAATATTAATCATAGTAATGAATAATGAGGCTTGTTCTGTAGAAGTTATCTTCAAACTGGGGATTAATGAACAACTTATGTTTTTTAATTCCACATTTGCTATTAAATGTATGTTATTACTCTTAGAAAATGAAAGACAGTAAATACTACAAACATATGCTGCGGCATTTAAAGAAATACGCAATTGCAATATTGATTGCTTTGAATTGAAACTAAAACGCAATTTCTGTAGCTTTCTTAACTCCACGGGAAAACAAATAACCTATACGTACTCACGCAACGGCAAATATTATATGCTGCTACTTTTTTTCTATGAACCAGTAACACATATATACAAAAGCTTTACATTTGCGAATGAAACTATATATACATTAAGGGGTATCTTTAAAAAAAGCAGTCCACCCTTTAATTATTTTGTTCTATTCATTGTAGTACACCGCACTTAATTTTACTCTTCCAGAAGCATGTTCCCAATTTTAAGACTGTCTTAACAATAAAATATCATGTCATAGCAACTCCCAACGCTAGTAAAATGGCAGTGTTTAGTAGAGGAACATGTATACGGTTAAATTGAACAATACGTGTGGGCAGGCTCGCAAATAGGGTGCCAGACCCCTCTACAAAAATTTGTCTCCCCAAACCACAATGCATCATTATGTGTTTCTTTAATACTTGTAATGTGCTATGACTTTGGCGCCCCTGCATATTTATGCTCCCCAAACTTTTATGACTGGTTGCGGACCTGAGTGTGGGTGACCAAAATATTCCAATTTCTATATATAAATTATACTAATTGTTATCTTATTATTGACTGAATTTGTTTTTGAACAAAGTTTGAATTTCTGTTTTCGAACACAGTTTAACCCTTGAATTTCAGAATCTTCTCAAAATTACGTGAAGAAATTGGAAGCCGATATTCGGAATTGCTTTTGTGCAGAAGGATATTGGTTACCAAAAGAAAAAAAATATGCAGCCATCTTTAAGTGATTGAAGTACGATACTAAATTTGCATGTGATCAGTTGAATAGCTTCGCTAGTTATGTATACTTATGTTATGTGGACTTATGTATAATAGCCTACTTAGCACATATTTTTGTATAGGCCTAGTTGAACACACTCGAATATTTTTGACGTAGGTGAGATGATTGAGGCAGTGCGATTGTGCGCAATCTGAGCTGAAGGTACTAGTCACTGTCTTCCCAACATTGGAGTCATTTCTGACGTCTACTGACAAACTGACACAAAAGGTTCAACATGTAATTGTTGAGCATTTAAATTATTTAGCTATATTACTTCCCTCATTAGATTCTGAAATCTCACAAATAAGAAAGCCTTTTGGGTACAATGTGATACAATTAAAAACTTTGTCTAAGGAGAAGCAAGATGAATTTGTTGATGTGAAAGAGCAAGATGAACTTGCTGGTGTTGTAGTTTTTGGGTGATTGTACAGTATTTTTTAAGTATAAGAAAATAGATGAAATGGTATTGAAACACCTACACCTATCTTTGTGAAAAGAGATTTTATCGTCGAAAACTGACCTAGATCTGCTATCACTTACTTCTTATCCATATTACAGTTTGGTACAAATTGAAGAAACTTCAGTAGAATTCAATAACATTTCTTTATTCCTAGGAGTACAGAATAAACTCTGGTTCTTTTTCATAACACACTGGGTGGGGGAGGGGGAATGGGAATTCTCGCCACGGGCACTTACAACTCACGCGATGGTCCTGAACGTACGTAAGTAAAGGCTTTTAATTTAATAGTTGTTAATATTTCTTCCTACCTCTCAATTACTATTTCTACGCAGATACCAAAATTTTAAGTTGTGGAGTCCCTAGTTTGCCTTTAAAGAAAGAAAAAAAAAGGACCCACAACTCTGAAGTAATTGGGAACCACTGGTCTAGGCTCATACTTCGTGAAATCTATTAAAAAAAAAAAAAAAAAAAACTATCGACTCTGCAGTGTATCATTTGAACATGAGTTTGACTATTTAAAATGACTGTAGACTTACTTATGTGTCAAAACCAGTTATTTTAAACATTGAATTAAATATGTAGTTTTAATTGTTGGGTCAAAGGGAATACTTGAAAAATTGAACTGAGTATTAATAATAATAATAATAATAATAATAATAATAATAATAATAATAATAATAAAAGGTCCAAGATTGGAACCCTATGGTACCTGTGGATTTACTTTATACAGTGAATTTGTTTGTTTCTGATATAAATTGTTGCCGATTACTCAAACGTAAGAAAATAAGTTGAAGAAAATTATTACGAAAACCAAATTTAGACAATATTTTATATAGAACAAAATATCATGATCCAGAGTATCATGTTTTTGAAAAGTCTAGGTAGGCTGCATTACCATTACCTAGGTAGACCGAATTACCGTTATTAAAAGAATTAAAGATATCCGGAACAAAATTAAACACATTTGTTATAATAGAATTTTCGTAGACAAAAGCCATGTTGGTTAATATATATATATGACGTAACTGTAAATTCTTCTTTAATCACGTTCGGAAAATTATAACAGGAAAGAACATAAAGATGTTAGTAATTGTGTACTATTATTAGGTAGTTTTATTGTTTTCAATTAAAAATCATACTTTCGTTACCTGAGGAATGTTTTCTCACTATCTTGGAACTTACAGATATATTTCCGTTGATGCAAAAGTGACATTAATATAAACCTTTATTGATTTAGTTTCTATATGTGCCCTTTGTCAGAAGATTGTCTATCTGGGACAAAATATTTTATAGTTCGTTTGATGCTCTCACATCTTGAATCGAACCTGCGACCTCGTGCCCAAAGGCACACGCACAGTCAAAGAAGCAACGAGAATTGCTAATACAAAGCTTTTGTCTAATTCAAATGGTTACAGTAGGCTAATTATTATGTTATATAACGTATATTATGCTTATCACCACTTTATCATGCGTACCTAGTGTGTCTCCAGCTGCGGAGACATTTGAACGTTTCTATCTAATTCGTTTCTTGCCTGATCAAATGATGTATTTTATTTTATTTTATTTTTTTTTAGCCAGACGTTATGTTACCCACGAGACTAAACGGGAAGAGAAATAAGGTTTTCTTATCTCGTCTCGTAAATTTTTATAGAAGTCTCGTCTCGATTCTCGAAGAACACTTTCTCGTCTCGTTTTGTAAAATTTTATGTAAAAATTTACGTCCTGATTTTCCTCTTAATTTCATGTACGAGTTACCAGATTCCTTCCGTGTTACAGACAGTCGACGAAGGGTTTGGTACAACAACATGTAAACTGTATTTATTTGAGTGTATTGTGTAATTGACTTTGCATATCTTCATTGCTCTTCATTGTGATTCAAACGTTGATAAATGCTCTTCACTGTGTTCGTAAATCACTTTATCAATATACAGTTTTCTACTATGAATAATGTAATACTAAAACAGTAATTGAGATCTAAGATGGGGAGAAGTAGTGTTGCCCTAGAGATTCGTGAAATTTCTGGTTTCGTCTCGATTCTAGTCTCGGAAACGTGTGACAAGAATTGGTCTAACCCTCGTGTCGTCTCGAATTTCTCGTTCTCATGGGCAACGCTAGTCAAATGTCTCGAACACACTTGATTACGGATTTTTTTTTCTTTCAGTCATTATTGTGAATAATTGATTTTCTTTGTACACCGTTACAAAGTCAAAATTTATATTTTTCTTCAATGTACCCTTTGAAAACAATCTGAAACTGTCTTGATACCTGCGTTGTCGTTGTTCATACTCCTTGATTTACGGTATATGAAGAATTATTGTTCTCTTTCGTTCGAAATAAACTCCAATTATATTGTTTGACTTGATTGACTTGTTCTTCAAATCTATTTGAATATCTTTTACATCTTAAAAAAATAAATTTGTGATATAAATACTTTTATTATTTAATATTCAAAAAATATGCTGAAAATACAGAAAAAATGAACACTCCTGACCAGAGTGTATACACTTATTTATTAAAAACTAAATTACAGTATAACGGTTTAGTGTCTGATGTCTGATGAAGACAACGTTAAGTTGTCGAAACCGTTACACTGTAATTTAGTTTTTAATAAATAAGTGTATATGCTCTGTTCAGAAGTGTTTATTATTTCTAAAAATAGAGACATTATGCAAATTAATTTTGGAAAAAAGCAAGCAATATTTAACTAGACTTGAAGGGGAAATCAATCAAATTAAATAATTAAAATTGGAGTTTATTTCAAAGAAAAAAAATAATTCCTCATATAAATCAATGGGTTCAAAAAATGGAATGATATAGGTTCTCAACACCGTTAATTAGCGTATTGTTTTAAATGTCATTTACATCTGTGTTTAACATACTTTGCTCATACCGAACTTCTTTTCATTATTATTTTAGATTGTGAAACCTGTGCTGCCAAGGAAAGTGACTGTATCAGCCCGCATTAATTTGAACAAGTACTGGGGTGCTTTGGATGATATTCACAGTAATAGTAACAATACAACTGAGAGTACAATGACATCTCGAGTTCCACCAACCCACCATCATCACGATCGATGGAGCAACAGTGATAAAAATTGTACGAACGAAATCAATGATAACTTATCCAATGAGGCAATGGAAGAGGAACGAAGACAGTTGGAAGTGAAGAAAATCTTGGCGGGAAAACAGAAAAGTAACAGACTTCATGACTTTATCATTATTAACACAGAGCCTGGTGGTACGTATAGTTTATTCCATGATTGTTCCGCCGCATCTATCTATGTTTCAAATGCTTTACCCATGAGTGGTGTAACACCAAATCCATCGAGAACGTTGTGGAACGTTTTCCAATGCCGGAGAACTGCAACCAATTGCTTCCCGCCGAGATCTCTTGTAAAATTAGCACGTAAAATGTTCGAATGTCTTTAAGACGAGGAACATCGAACATTAGTTACATGTATTAAAATACATTGCTAACTTCGCTGCATTCCATAAAACAATATACCATCTATATTTGTTATTAACTTCGTTAAATATGCCTGAAGTTGATTACGTCAGGTTTCATTTACCTTGAATTGTCATGTTGAAAGAAAACATAGAATCTAATAATGTATCCAAGGAATATGACTTACTAATGTTTGAACCTGTTTATTTTTAAAGAAGGGACAGTATAGGAGATTATTCTTCATATTATTACACCTTGTAAATAATAACATTGGTATAGAATCATGATCATATTAAGATATCGTCAAATCTGTCGATTAATTTTGTGGCAAATGAATTTAAGTTATATGCCTGGTCATTCATTTCAAATAAATATGTATGTTTGATAAATATTATTTTAATGGATAGAATTGTACATATTGCTGAGCTATCAGAAAATTGATACTCTCTGTCAATCTAGCATTCACTTTTCCTACATTCATCCAACAAATTCATTATCTTTCCTGTAGAGAAACTGAGAATAGGAAAATTCAGCTATTTTCAATTAGAATTGGGTTGTGACTGTTATAAGTGTTATTAAAGCAGATCTTAATTTTCGTATTTCCACAATACTAAATATAAAATTTATATATATGAAACTAATGTTTATATGGCGGTTTTGGCTATTTTTATTATGTAAATAGCATATGTACGTATACCACTTTTTTCGGTCACTGCTCGGACAATTGAACTGTTCTTTTGCTGGAGGCTCGTGTTTATTTAGTAACTATTTTTTTAAGTGTCATGTATGGCATAGGTAAATACTTGAAGATATCTGTTTATGGACTTTTTAATTTTCAGTCATGCATGTGTGTGATACACAATGTATCATAAGAAAGGTTGAGAGCCAGAGTGGGTCAAATTAAAATAAACGTAGCTGCATACGTTTAAGGTTAGTGTAAAGGGACAAGTCTTGCCGATAGATGTCGCTACAGTCTTCGTATGTCTCCCATGTATTTTTTACCTTTCAAGAAAATTTACAATTTCTCTTATAAATTTCAACCTAGAGACTTCAAATTTTTGGAGAAGGAACTTTATAACCTATTAAAGGGAACAATCCGTGTCGATTTTTTATTTAGAATTTTCTTCACTGTTGAAACAGTTCCATTGTTAAAGGTTTGGGTATCCGTTTCAACAATCAATCAATTTCAACAATGAAGAAAATTCTAAATAAAAAATCGGCACGGATTGTTCTCTTTAATAGGTTATGAAGTTCCTTTTCGAAAAATTTGAAGTCTCTAGGTTGAAATTTGTAAGAGAAATTGTAAATGTTCGTGAAAGGTAAAAAATACATGGAAAAGATACGAAGACTGTAGTGCCATCTATCGGCAAAACTTGTCCCTTTAAACTAACCTTAAGGTATACAATAGTGAGTAATTTAACCAGGAACATGAAATTATACTTCAGTCAGTAAAGTCGTTACATTTGATATATTTGTGCCAACTTGATTATTTCTGAGATTAATATTTTTAAGGCATTTTTTCAGGCAAATAATAATAATAGTAGTCTTCTGAAATCCAGTTAAGATTGATGACACTAGATAAATATTTTATTTTATTTATTTTTTTAAATGAAGTAACTTGAAGTAACTTGAACTTACAGTAGTTTTAGAATAACTCGCTCTCAACCTTCGGTAACGTCAACTTACCACAAGCGCATCGAAAAGGGGTTTAGAGGGAAGGCAAAAGTTCATGGGCATATTTCATTTCGTGATAACTGTTTTTCAGTGTCATGTTTATTTCATTTCGTGATAACCCGTTTTCAACGTCATTTTTATTTCATTTCGTGATAACTGTTTTTCAATGTCATGTTTATTTAATTTCGTGTATTTTCTATTTAATTACGCTTTATAAGTATAAAAACGTGTGCCATCCTTTCTGATCTAGTGAATAATGTGTATTTTTGGTACACGAGGTCTAGGTTTGATTCCCGGTAGATCATTGAACATACTACAGCGGTTTAGATTCTACATTAGCTGTCAAAAAATATAAATCAATCGATGTTAAGACATGATGGTATGCCCCCAATGATCAGTGAGGAAAAACAGTTCCTTTCCTCTCCCCTCTGCGTTAGGAGTAACTGTTTTAGTGTACCTTCTTAATATTTGAGTGCCATGAGATTGTATCAATATAATGTGATTCCTAAGCAAATTGTGTGTATGTGTGTGTTTTTCTTTAAAGGTTGATTTATAACACTAAATGAATTGTTCTTAGATTATATTAGTGTATATAAACACGGAAAATATCTGAACTAGATTAAATACAAGCAACTTTTCTGTAATTTTAATTTCTGTTGGCTGTCAGAATAGATTCACTGCTGCTTTTAACACATTTCAAAATCCATTAATGGATTTACAAAGATGAATATTGAAATTATATATACAGTATTTTAACGTTCTAGAATGTACAGTCAAAATTAACACTTTTACAAGAAATATTGTTCAATGGTTTTAATTTACGTTATTAATTGCTGCATATAGTAACAAATTATTTTGACATACAACAGAACAAATGAAATTTATACCACGGCAGTGCTCAGGATAGTATTTCATGGTTCTTTTTAAATATTAGACCTATATATCTCCTGCTCTTGTTTTCTTTGGATTATTCGAAACCTGCAGGGAAACAAAATGTACAGCGACTCGTCGCAAGTTCAGGTGCTTCTATTAGAAATGTGTTAACATTGAATAAAACCAACTTAAATGATTCAATAATGTATATATATTTTGAAACAAGTATCCAAAATTAGTAATATTGTATGTACCTGTAATAGGCTATATCGAAGCAGATTTTTCTCTAATTATATGAAAACTTGTACAGTATATTTTTTGTACAATTGTCAAAGCAAAAAAGCAAATTCCCATCATAGGCTACATGTTGCTTTGTTAGTAGCTAGGAAAGAACTGCGTCTATTTCAAGGACCTCATTTGAGGCTACAGGAGGGGGCAGTTGACCCCCATGAGTTTATTAGATACACTCGAAGCAAGACCTGAAATGGTGCTACTTATCCTTTTGAATATAGTACTTAATAATTTTCCGTTGATTCTCACTGTTTAAAAATAAATTGAGGGGGTGACAAGTGGTTGAATGTGTCATACATTGTACATATATATATATATATATATGTACAATGTATGACACATTCAACTACTTCTGGTTGCTTTTGGTGTATTGTACAAAAAGCACATGTGTTTAACTTAATTTTCCTCCATTTTTTAAATGTGGCTTAGATTACTGTTGTGCTCACCCCCTCAATTGCACCCGAATTCGTTTATTTCTTTCAAAATTATTTAATATTATTTACAGGAGGTATGTAGAATTCTGAAAAGATTAGTTAATTTAAATAATTAATTTAAGTTCAAAGAATTAATGAGACCTTTAGGTTATAATATCTCATTACGCATAGTGGACACTGTCACTGTCATCTTACTAGTGTCGTAATGAAAATATTGATGTGGATGTGTTTTAATATCAGTTTTACCTTAGTAAGGAGGGAGCGCGTTTTTGAGCTTGTTTTTGTTGACCACGAATGATATTTTTAAGTGTCATTTAAAAAAAAAAAAAGCGTTTTTATCGTTTTTCTCGAAAACTATATGAGGATTTATCTGCAAGTATCGCATTGTGTTTAACTCAATGAAATATATCGATTGGAATCTGTTTTTGTATTGTAAAAATAATGATTCAATTTCGAGGTTAAACTATAAGAAAACCTTACATATGTGCTATGAATTGATAAGACAGAATTTTAAATAGGAAACAGTGACGTACGCAGAAGTACGTCAAAATTTCAGGTGTTTTTATACGGTACATATGTTAATATGGCAAATGTTTATTTTTGGCATAATAACTTGCTCAAAGGGGGGAGGAGGAGAGGGGAGTTAAATCCCCGAAACTTTCTTTGGGTATCCAATTAATAGGAACAGAAAGCAATCAGTAAACGGAAGCTACTGACAAGAAAATGAATGTTTCCTATAAGAAAAAAAAGAGGTTCATATATTTACTAGCAAATAACTTACTCTGAATTAGTGCAAACTTCACAAAAGAATTATTATTCTTCTGTAACCGAGTTGTTGTAAATATATTTGTGTATATATTAAGAACTATATATACGTATATGCTACGTACTTTGTCTTTCCTACAAGTCTTCCAGTATAAATTTACAAAAAATAAAAAATAAAAAAAATACGAATAATGTTAATAAACATAGCGTGTCAAATATTGAAATTTGGTAATAGAATAGTTAAGTATAGCCTATGAGTAAATCAGTACAATAAATGTGTACAGTCACAAAGTAATGAGTAAATCACAAAGTGTACAGTCAGCAACAAAAGTAGCCAACTTTAAATGCTGGATTTCTGTTACACTATTAACAAAGAAGTTAATACAGCCATTAAAAATAACTCTAATAACAAATGTTTCAATTTTTCTTACTGCCTGTATGTACTTACAATCGTGATCAAAATTTTTGCACTCACTGATAGTTCCTATTTTAAGACATTATATATATATCAAATCGACCGCTGATTAAAGTAGCTTGGTTTTAATCCTTCTTGGAACGATTACTGTAATACAATCACTCTGTTTAATAGTGGAAGGCAAATACTAGAATAATACCTTAAATAAACACCTTTTCCCTTTGCTATAACTTCATTGGAACTCTTAAGACATCACTTTAATACGATCAAAATGAAATATTGATCTATAGTGACGAGGTACGATACATTATCGTCAGGCTTAGCTTATGATAAACAATAGAGAAGTTAAACGATCTTTTGAGTTCAGATAAGGTATTATAGTCCTTTCAATATATCGAGCTGAGAGGGTGACTTCCTTCTTTCTTTATTAATGCTCATGATAATACTAATATTGTACTGAACCTTTGATGTTGATAGTGTAAAATAATTTTAACTCATTGTGTGTACCGGTTTGTGCAATTATATTGTTATATTGGTATAGTAATACGGCAAAGAATTATGATATTAATTGATATTAACTTGTAATTCTGTCATCTTTTCTGAACTAATATTCTCTTTTAAATTTCTAAAACATTAATTCAGCTTATGTTATGATCTCATATTAACACTTAATTTTTTCATTCCTAATGTAGGTTAGAGGAGAGAATTCTTATGTACAGTCGTGTTTCCAAGAAAATGAACACTCGTCTTATTTTGAAAGATCTGTACTCACATTTAGAGATTACTTATTTAGATGCATAAATAATCTTCCAAAAAAAAAAAAAAAAAAAAGCTTATAAACATAGAAGCTGTTTTTCAATTCATGATTTTAATGCAAACTATAATAAGTAAGTATTATTCAGCAATTCAGGTTGAAAATATAAAATTTTGTAAGGAGCAGGATTATTCGAACGAATCTTGTCAACAAGTATTGATTTCATTCTCTAATCTTCCACAAGCTTCTACGTAAATGCGAAGGAGAGTTACATAGTAGAGAATACACATACAGGATATCTTTTCCTAGACATTGTGTTTAACGATATTTAGCCTGCAAAGCCTTATTTTATTTAATGCGAAAAAGGATTAACGTTGCATTTAATGATATCAAGCCTTCAACACCATATTATTTTTATTGTGAGAAAGGATTCTCCTTTCTTTGAATGTTTCAGGAAAAACGTACGATGAGTTGAGTAATGTAGTTTTAAATGTTATTATTAACCATTCCAAACAATTATCATGTCTGTAAAATTATTTCCTTTTTCTATGAGTAATTGTGACTTTATTAAGTATACAAATTATGTTAATTACGTTGCTCTTATAAAATCCTCCAACGACTGTCCACGAACAAAGGACCATTTTCACTAGAGATAGAATTTAAATAAAATTATTTTCTTTTTTTTTTTTTAAAAAAAAAAAAGAATGTGGAGGTAACTTCCGTTTCCAACAAGGTGTGAAAAATAAGCTAGTAATAATAATTTCGATATGAATCGATGGAAATTTGGTAATGATCCGAGGGAAAATGCTATAATCGTATTTCTAATTTTCGAAAAAAAATCTCTAGCTTAAACTTCGAATTCTCTACCACTGAGCTATCAACCTCATAAATTCTTATCTTAATCTACTGGCAAAAAATTAGATGAGTGTTCAATTTTCTTCGAAATAAATGTTTATCTTAAAGAGTGTATCATAGAAGTACTATTATTACGATATCCTAAAAATGTACAAATGTTGCATTGTTTAGGACAGTGGTTCCCAACCAATATGTCGCGACACATTGATGTATCGCGTAGTACCATAAGGTCTGTCGTGAAATTTTGGAATTTAAAAATCATGAATCATTTAACAATTAGTTAAAAATCAATTTTGGGACAGACTGTACCAATCAACGTCTCCATCAAGAGCAAATATTCAGAACCACATAATCACTACCTTATAGAACTTATATAAGCTTACACTGTTTTGATTCATATTAGTATTAATAAAACATCAAACAGGTGTGTTGTCAGTCAAAAGGGGTTGGGAACCACTGGTTTAGGAGGAATTATATATATTGTAAACTTACTAGAAATTTGAAGAGTAACATATTTTAATTGTGTATATATAGCAATATTCTCCTGGTTATTATACATATAGATGAAGAATTAAAATAAGATGTATATATTCCTCCTACCTATAACGAAATGCATATACAATTGTAATAAGATAAAATAAGTAATGTAGATTTTTTATATATATTCTAATGAAATGTGCCTGTAAAATGCTCAAAGGAACTGTGTTAGTTTGTACTTTTTGTATAAGTGCATTTCACATTTTATATACGTATATAAAAATCGAGACTGTGATATTTTGAAGATTTATTTTAAAAGCTGTATAATAAAATGCATTTTAAAAGTGTAGCGGTAGTTTATGCTGAAAGAGGTAGCTATGTAATATGATTGTATTTTATATATGCTTGTACTTCTTTTGCTATCATTTTTAAGAAGTTGATGAGAATTCAAAGCTTTAAATTTTTGTATAAAATTTTATAAAATAAATAATTAAATATTATATATAACCAATACTGAGATGTCTTTTTGCGTTAATTGATTTCTTAACCCAGAGTTTTAAAAGTGTAAATGAACAATCAAATCAACATCAATTCAGTGGATTTTAAATCAGCCTTGAAAATATCTCACATATTACTGAGTTTATTTTTTATTTGTTCAGTTGTAGTTTCAAAATATCAAAAACTAACTCATGATTAAATACTTGGAGATAATTCCCAGTCTCAGTGAGAAACCATTTGATTTTCATCCCGCAATAAATAAAGAAAACGATATTTTTAAGTTTGAAGTTTAGTGAAGCTATAAAGAAGATAATAAATGTTATATAAACGATTATCGAGTCCCGGGTTCAATTCCCAGTGGGGGCACTCAGTCGAAAAAGTGTAAAAGCTTTTTCAGGCCAGTAGGGATGCGCACGAGTCGAGTCGAGACAGAATTTTCCTGAGAAAATTCAAGTCGAGACACAGCTCCTCCAATAGAAAAATATACGTTTTTCGAGTCGAGACATCACTTTTACAGCACATTTTCGAGACGAGACAGCCTCAAATCTTGTCTCGTGCGCATCCCTACAGGCCAGCCACCCTGAATGAGGTTTTCCTCATTCACACCAGGCAAATGGCGGGGTGGTACCTAACTTATAGGTCCCAGGCCGCTTCCTTCCTTCCATTTCCCCGGATAATATGCTCTTCGAGGGACGTCATCCCTCAAACGTGAGGGGCTAAATGGCCTTAGATGCCGAAAGCCCAGAAATCTAAACCCTAAATGACTATCGAGAGGCACCGATAAACAACCAGTGTTCCCGCTTCACGATTGAGATGTCCGGGTTCAAACTGTTCAGTTGGTCATTTTGACCCTGCGGTTCCTCCGCCAGACGAATTCTAGAACAATTCTCTCTATATATATATTATATAGCTTAGAACAATTCTAATCTAAATGAATGTTTTATAAAGCAAAACAGCCTTTTCGAACGTAAATTTTGTTGAGACAGTCAAAATTCATTGAAATAAATAAATGAGGTTTTACTACTTGGTAGAAAACCACGATTTAGTAATTACAATGTTTTTAAATGAATAAAATTTGTCAACATATAGTTCTTGTTCATAATATCAAAAATTATAGTAAAATAATTTAGTTGAAGTACAGAACGCTTAGTTTTCCTTGCTGTTATTTTCAAAATTCGTAAAATTATTCGTCAAGTGAACAGAAAATTGGAATGCACAAGATATGAAAATCTACAATAATTCAGAGTGCTGGTGTGCTTTGCAGCGGCCATTAAATAAATCTTATTTCATATATTTTAATAGGATATATTGATATACTGAAATAAATTATAATTCTTTTATCTAATAAATTGCCTATTTCTTCGTACTCACATTAAAATCTCATACTTTTCATTATTAGAAATAAATCAATTACTTATTAATGTTGCTACAATAAATACATTTACGTTAGTAAGAATAACGATAGGTCACGCCCTTTGCAAAGTAAATATTTCATAGCTAAGCAAGTGACTGCCTGAATGTATTACTTCACTGTACCTACAGATAATTTGTAAAATGATATCTTGTTCAAAGTAAGTAAGCTTGAATAGTAGCTATATGCTTTCTCTTAAAAATACATTTTACAGTGAATGTAGATGTTTGAAACATCTTACTGTTTTATCTTTCTATTTTAAGTTAGGTTAAGCAGTAATCGAAAACAAGATTTTTTTTTCCAAGATTGGGAATAAAATTCAGTATCTAATACAGTGTGTTACAGGACATTATTACTAATTGTACATATAGTTTGCATTGGTTCTTCAACTGTAAGGCTATGAATTTCTTTACTCGTACATGTTTCTAACTAAATAACTGTCGGCAAGTTTTACTGCATTCCCTTTCATTTTCCGTTTGAAATAGATAAAACCAGTGTTCGAAGTGAAAACAAAAAAGAAGAGACGGTATGTTTTATTACGAATTTGACTCGACATACCGGCTATCTAAATGTTGAAATACAGTAAGGGTATGCTGCCGAAAAGATTGCATTTCCATTTACATAATGATTGAAGACCATTGGAGAGCTTGTCTGTAGTTACGGATGGGGGGAGCCATGGTGAGACTTTGATTTTCCACCAATAACTTTCTGAAAAAATACAAAGAAATGTCCTCTTATGTTGTATTATAGAGAATTATACACGAAAATGCTCAAAGCTTGAGTTTTAACAATTTCCTGCGGGAAAACTCCGGGACCCTCCACTCGACTGAGGGGTATTCCAAACCCCCAAAAGATCTGTCCATCTCAGCAGATAATCCCTAAATCTGCTTAAACTCATCTCGTACAATCCATGCTCAAAACACGACATTTATATGTACAAGAAGACACACACATACATAAGAATGAAACAATTCAGTATAGCACATCAAAATATAAACTAGATGAACTTCTTTGAAGACACCTCAGTATAAAAACAAAAGGTAGGAGAAAGATAACGAAAATGTCGGTGTTGTCAAGTCAGAAATTATTTCTAGGTAAGAAATAAAATCTTTTTACGTGCAAAGCTATTCGTCAATTATTGTGTATAAAAATGGATTTTAAAGGTGTTTAGCATCTACTGCTACTCTCCACTGACGGGTATGCCTTGATCACTGAAAAACCAGAGGCGGTATGCCTTCATCACTGAAAAACCAGAGGCAGTATGGCATACCACCGCATACCGTCTCACTTTGACCACTGGATAAAACTGTCAAAATTTACGAATAATTATTATTATTAACCAATGGTTTAGCTTCATTATCAATCCAGTTCTACTGCTACCAAGCAAGTTGGAACTTGCATACAGTAGTACTAAGCCACAGCCACTGGATACACATTCACTGGATGTTCAAATAATTAAGTTTTCTGTAGTAATTTAAACTTCAAACTCCTTAGGGAAAAAAAAAAACTTGTTAATCTAGTTTAAATACACGTTTCTGCAAAAGTGGCTGAATAAAACATGAAACACAAAATTTTTAAGCAGTGCAGAAATTTGTGTCCCTTCGTGTTTGAATCCTCAGTAATGGTACGTAATCCTACATTTAAATTGCTTCCTATTCCAGTCGCTAGAGGGGGTTACATATTTGGACAACAACTACTTAAATACATGGGATATAATTCAATAAATAATCCTGAATATAATGTAATTTGACACATTATTTTAGCTGATATATATATATATATATATATATATATATATATATATATATATATATAACTGCAATGTTATAAATAACCATTACATATTTTTTAAAAAAAAGCCTAGGAAAATTAACTAACCTGCTAAAATTCAGTAAATTATATTTAAAATAATAATAATAATAATTTGTGAATAACGGAATAAATTATGAGATAAGGGACACGTGTATACTCATAAAAATAACCCACCATACCAAATTTGATCAAATCGATCGTATTTCAGTGAAATTTCTTGGTTTTACTCAGTTCAAACCGAAATTTGATCGCCAATAACTAGGAAATCAAAGGTCTACACACCATAGTGTGTCATAATATGTATACTAAGCTTCTCGAGGTATATCACCATGTCAAGCTTGTTCAAGATTGAATGAGCTTAGCGATGTCCTATAGCCTATAATATCCTTGTACAAAGTCCAAACTTTTACTTTGGTGACCAATAACTTGGGAAAAGATCTGCACATTACGTTAATTTTGGTCAAGATCGGATAAGTTCCATAGATCGCGTATGATGCATACTACCCTTGTAATAGAGTTTTTAAAAAATGAAGAACGAGAAATGGAGATGGGACTCATAAGCACCTAAGGCTCGAATACAACAACTTCCTTAAAGCGAGTCTGGACTCGAATTTTGTCTCGTTTTAGAGCCAAGACAAGATTCGAGTTATGTCTTGTTTTCGTACGAATCCCTAGCTGAAATCGAACCAGGATTTCTCGTATCACACGTAAGCGTTCATCTGTAGCTTATCTAAAAGATTCATCCTTTTGTTTAACTTTAGATACGAGTGTAATTCAATTATTACTATTATTATTATTGTTGGTCGTAGAGTAGGCAGTCACAGTAAGTAAAAAGTAGAATGATTGGTTGTAATTTTTCTCCCGATTACTAATTCTAAGATCAATTTGTTTCTTTAATTTTATAATTTTAAGATGTTTATAAACACAATAAAAAATGAAATGAAATATTTTAGTTTAACGTCCCACGATTATGCCCTTTAGGCAAAAGGAGACGATGATTAAGGCAACTGAATGATGGTGGAACAATTGGTGGAATGAAAAAGTGGGAGGAAACAGGAATACCCCAAGAAAACCCGCGGACACCATGTACAACAACAAGATTCCACCACAAACTTACTTGTATGGAGATGGAACCAGGAACCCGACACACCAGAAGTAAGGTCTCTATCACTGAACCACTGTGCCCCCCAACAAACACAATAAAGTACGTATATATACCTATAGTATTGTAATTTTATATTTTAAAAAAATACGAATGATATTGTGCAATTCTATGTACAATTAAAATTACTTATGCAGGATACAAAACTAAAATGAGTGTAAGCACTTAGTTCATGCTACCGAGCTACATATACTAATAACGGGAATTGAAACCAACTTGCCGGCGTCAAAGAAAATAATGGAAGCTAGATGGAAACAAGGATTCTGTCAAATGACTTATAGTTTATCCATGTCTTTAAAAAAATAAAAATAGAAAAAAAGCAATTATTCTGTATATTCTGATCACCACTTAGGGAGAACGCCGAGTCCTGACCCTTGATTACAAAACTTCATTTTGTACACTTTCTTAATAATACTATGTTTGTTCAGTAGAGAATTGATCAATGTAGCATTAAGATTTTGTCTTCCACTTCATATAAATTCCTTCTTATAAAAAACAATCTAATTCTGTAATATTTTTTCTGAGAATATAGGTGACAGTACTTATCAATTATTGCTCATTGTCTTATCGGATGTAGAATAACACCAGTTCAATACTAAATAAACGTTGGACCCTCCCAACAAAAGTCTGGATGCGCGTCTGCCTGATCCTGATTATATTACACGTGAATGAGTTTATAAACGGATCGAAAATAATTGAATATAGTTCATTGATGATTACAGAAGATTTTCTACGGGGGCGGGGGGATTTCAATGCACTGGAGGCGAAAATTAATATTCTGAAAATACTGGGAATCCACATTCAGTGTTCGTAGTTTGAGGGGAAAAGGGATTTTTTCAATAAAGTGTGAAAATTCAGGGAAATTCTTGCGCTGACTGATTGCCTTAAATTTTTCTTTGTTCTTCTGAAATAAAAGAACATAATAGCAATACTGTGTATATGTGTGTGTGTTCAAAGTAGCATAATTTGCTCCTATTGTTGGATTGTGTAGTGTATTTTTGTAAAAAAAAAAAAAAAAAAAACCGTGAAAGAAAAGGTAAAAGGAAAATAGAAGCAGAAAAAAAAATGGTGGACACTTCCTTTAATATAGCTAAATTAATCTTATCACATTGTCATAGGAATTGAAAACTCAACAAACTAGGGAAAATTTGATAAGAAAATGGGAAATTTTGTGTCAATGGAGGGAAATTGTCTTAAGGAAACCTACCAACACTGACCACATTGTGCATGATAGGATATTATGATCTTGGGGGTTACTTCGTGGCCCCCAGTCCACCCCCTGAAACAATAGTTTGTAATGGGATTCGATATAACTGTCTCTTCAGTTATACTTTTTTTTTTTCAAATATTCATAATTCAGTTTAATCATGACATTTTCGTATTTAATTTATAACAATCATAATCTTAGCCATATTAGTATATCATTTGAACCTGACATTACTAATTTGCGTGTTGTGTATCTAGCAAACTCTTTTACGTAAAATCACACTTCTAGAAAAAGAAAAAAAGAGCTAATCACTGCAGTAATACAGGGTATTAACTTCGGACTTGTTCATACAAGTCTATTCTTGACTGTCTGACAAAGCGGCAGGTGTTCGTAAAGAAACAACGATATTTCTTTGTAAGAAGTCCGTGAGAGAAAAGAAATGATGTCAAACACAAGATAACAAGGAAGCCATAGATTTACAAGAAGAATGGTTCCGCAATATCTTTATGGGAAGAAAATCTGGTTTTTCGCGCCAATATTTATTCTCGGATGTTTTCCAAATATGAACATCTTAAAAGAAAATGTATGAAGAATAAGAAAAGTAACACATGCTTGAGAGCATTGTACTGCCTTACTTAGATATAAATGGAAATATTGTGATCGATTTTTATATTGATGTTCAGGAAGGAAATGAACTATAGAATAAATTTAGAAACAAGTTATATTGTTTACCTTAATACAAAAATAAATAAAGTACACCGTGATTATGTATATAACTGAACACAGAATTCTGGCAACATAATTTAACAGTACGTATTTCTGCTGTGTGGGTTTCTTCTTCTTCTTCTCATTGGTTGATTTACTTTTTACAACTTAAAATGTAACTGACAATTATTCCGACATATATCGTGGTGCCATCTTTACAATCGAAGTTAATCGTCATTTATCACAATCTTCCGACTAGTGTTACCCACAAGGCGAGACAAAATAGAATATTCGTTACTAGATACAGGGATGAGATGAGACAGAACTTTAACAATAGAAGCAGGCAGTGGCGTATTTAGGAGGAGGGCTTCCGGGCTTAAGCCCCCCCCCCGAATTTTTACTTACCATAGTAAAGTATATGAAATATCTTGCAGAATTTTCACATTTTCAGGCAAAGACTGCCCGAAACAAAATCGTAAATACGCCACTGGAAGCAGGTATACATTTCGAGACGAGACAGCCCGAAATCTCGTCTCATGGGCAACACTACTTCCGCCTTATCAAAAAAGTAAAAAAAAAAAAAAAAAAAAAAAAAACTGATCAGCCTCACTCATTCCCAGTGTATGAAAATATTTGATATTTTATACAGTTTCTAAACTAAGGAATTTTCTTATATCTCGTGAAGCGTATTACGCTTTCGGTTGGGTTCTAGGTTGCAAAAAATTTAAATGCATTGCTTTAGTTGTTGGTTCTACAAATTTACAAGTAGCTACTCCTAGCTTCTTTCAGTGGCAGACGTCAGAGTATCAGAAAATTTAGCCTACTCCCACAAAAACATTATTTTCAAGTTGGATTGTCCTGGCCAGTGAATTTGATAGTCAAGTCGCCTTAGTTGAAAAAAAAAAAAAAAAAAAAAACGCCCAATTCTGTTTCAGAAGGTCCAGCCTCAAGAGCGAACATCTTATGCTTCATCAGTAATTGAACCTGGAATCAAATCAAACTACACACATAAATGACACCTCTCATTCTACACAGGGAATTCCTATAACCAACTGTAATTTCAGATTTCCTATGGAGATAAGAGGGGATTTTTCAATACACAATGAATAATGAGAAGACTGTGGAAATACACAACTGGTAATCTACGTTAAGAATGATCTGAGATACGGCTCGGGAGTGAATTTCACAGCTTCGGTGGGGGAAGGATTACTTTCTAAGCCACCCCTGAAATCATCACTGACTATAACTATGAAACAATTCGAAATTACTATCAAAAACAAAGAACAAAAGAAATAATTAATGTATCGTGAAATAAGAAAGATTCTTTTTCTTGCAGGATTGTCATTTGGGGCTCCAGGGAGGGGGCAATTGCCCCTCTGGATATGACATTTGTATACATTTTAATCCATAAGATAATAGTATGCCAATGAAAACCACGAAAATCTACTGACATGTAGGGTTTTGCTCCACCCCCCACCCCCAAAGCAAAATCTGAGAAGACGCTGCTGTTTTCTCATTTGGAAAATCGGATAAATGTACTTCTCTGACTTTTACAATAGGAATGCTTCTTGCAATATCTTGTTCATAAATGTTTTATTGAGCTTTGCTAACAAAACCAATCCCAAATTATTTTTCGTGCAATGTAGCAACTTGATTTGCATACAGATCTAGTTTCATGTGGAACTATTTGGTGTCGTATTTCGATTCAGCGATCGACACTTGAAAATATTCAATATTCAAAGAAGATGTTTGATATGTCAAACTGGACTTTTTCTGTTCACTTAATTTTATTTCTTTATATAATTTATACAGAGTCGTGGTAATGTTGTCGATAAGGCGTCGACGTAGTAACCGAACGAGCCGGGTTCGATTCCTGATGGATTTATTTCTGTTTTACCATCCTTCAAGGATGGTTTAGGGTTCATTCAAACTCTGTAAAATGGGTACCTGTAAAGAAATCCGAGGGTGAAGGTGGCCAGGGCATCATTACCTGTATGTGCCGCAGTTACGAAAAGATGGAAATCCCGAGTGCTACATCGCCCTATCACAGATGGGGGCCACCATTTTGCTTCATATAATTTACGTACATTTTATGTATGAGTAGGTTCTCAAATTTTATGCAAACTAAAAAAAGGGCAATTCATTTCAGATATTGGTATTTTAAACAAAACGCTCTAAGAAAGGATTCATAGAAGAGTGAGATTTATCTCTCAACATGGCAACACTGAACTTAATGCCAACAGTGCTAAACTGAAAGGTGAAACGAGGGAAGTCTTTATGTGTCTTATGTCATCATTAGCTGTACAAACTTCAAAACAAATCAAGAGCACTAATTGTTTAAACACGAAGATGGTTCTGTTCTGCACTTGCACAAGCTCATTTAGGAGATTACTTGTGATTAATCTAGTTCTGTTCTGGTCACTTCTCTTTAAAAACCTGGATATATTACTCTGTTTACAAAATCTGCGCGGAACATTTTCAGGAAGAAAAAAAGATGATATGACCAGAGAAAACCCTATTATGTAACCCTGTATATAAGTCTGTGGGGACTTGGTCTTCGTGGCAATCTACTTCTAGACCACTGGTGTCCAATTATAATGAGCCTGAGGGCCATAACCGTCTTTACTAGTAAAGTGGAGGACCGCAGCTAATAATAATAATAATAATAATAATAATAATAATAATAATAATAATAATAATAATAATAATAATAATAATAATAATAATAATAATAATAATAATAATAATTATTATTATTATTATTATTATTATTATTATTATTATTATTATTATTATTATTATTATTATTATTATTACACCAGAAAAAATATTTAAAAAATGTATTTGAAATCTTATGTACATATTCAACGTGATAAATGAAAGTGACTAGCAATGTTATCAAGGGCTGGGATATCTACATCCATTCCTGTGTTTGTTGTGAGCCGCAGGAGATGTAAAAGAGAAGAATCTCCAAGGCAGCTTCTGAAGCGATTCTTCACAATTTTCATGGTGGAAAATGCACTTTCATACAAATAAGTACTATTAAACGCTTACCTCTTTTCCGACCAAACCTGAAGATATAGGGAAAGGTGTTGCCGTGGATTCCCGCGCCTTTTTGTTATATAGAATCGCTAAATAGATGTCTTATTTCGAAAGGAGAGTGGAAACATTAAAAGAATGAATAAATATAAATGAAAATAATATCAGTAATAGCAATCGTAAATCTTGAGAACTTTGTGGGCTGCAGAAAATGGTTTGGGGGGCCGCATGCGGCCCGCGGGCCTCTATTTGGACAGCACTGTTCTAGACTATTGTACTAGCCAAAGCGATCGAAGAAATATGTATAATTAGATATTTGGTCTTCGGGATTCGCACGAGACATGAGATTTTTTCTTCGGCTGTCTCGTCTCGTAAATATGTCGTGAAAGAGATGTTTCGTCTCGAAAAAAGTGTGTATGTTTCTACAGATCTCTCGTCTCAAATCTCGTTACGAAAATTCTGTTTCGTCTCGTCTCGTGCTTAACTCTAGTTCATTTTGAACATTTACACGCATACATATAATTTGTAATTGGGAAAAAGAATATATGTAGATTATTTGCAACTATCTTTCCTCCAATAAAGCAGTTGAATGAATGATTGGGAAGGAAAAGCAAATTTTGGTTTTTGTTTGGCACAACTATGTAGCTTTTAGATATTTTCTTTGCATTGATTTTTATGGGGGAGGGAACAGGCACGCACAGAGACTATATATATATATATATATATATATATATATATATATATATATATATATATATATAAGAAACCCTTAACTAGAGAATGTACCTACCTCTTTTACTTCTCTCAACAGTAACCTTGAGAGTTTGAGAAGGAAGCAAAATAACATGGGAGCTTTGCATTCCAAAGAACGGCAGGTGTTGTTCAGTATGCCCTCCTAGGCATCGGCTATTGTCATATGGTTCCCGAAGACCATTAAAAATACTTCGTGGTATCGCAAGAGTTTTACCCACCCATCCATCCACTCTTTAAAAAATCAAATGCAACGATGTTTTATTTATGTGTGTTGTGAAGAGTCGTTGTAAACTTACTGTCAATTCGAATCTCCTACAGGAGCACGGCATTTACAACAATAATATCTTCTCTCTAACAGTATTCAGTGGTTGAGATTTCTGTATATTCACTATTATTAAATCAATGGAATGCAAAGACGCTACTAGAGGTTTCGAAGAAGTGAATGTGCTTTTGTATATCCATTTCCAAGACTGAAAAAAAAAAAAAAAACTATTATTTATATGGTGTTCGTATGTCGTTCTAGCCACGAACGTAAAAAGTTTGGTATTATTTATTTAGTTACTTACATAAGATATGGAAAGTCATCTTCTAAGTTAAAAGTGTATAGAATTATATAAAAATTCATATAGAACCACTGCCTTCTTTCACTCCCTGAAAGTACACTCAACATTTCCTTTGTTCTTCTAAATGTTTATTTGGGGCCAGGATGGCTCAGTGGTAAAGCGCTTACCTCTGGTGTTTGGAGTTTCTGGTTCAATTCCCGGCCAAGTAAGCTTGTAGTGAAGAATACCGTGCTTGTTGGTTTTCTCGAGTATTCCCTTTTCTCCCACATTTTCATTCCACCAATTCTTCCATCATCATTCATTTGCTTCAATCATCGTTTCCCTTAGCCTAACAGGCATAATCGTGGGACGTTACACTGAGAAAAAATGTAGGTGGCGTACTTAAAAAGATAGGTTACATGCATAATTCCTGTAGTTTTTGGACTTAACGTACAGCAGACGTATAACTGAAAACGCATGTTTTATAATGCTTCCCGTATAAGTGTTCCATCTAAACGTATTTTTTTTTTCGTATGAAACAATATAGGCGGTCAGCATCTCACATACAAATGGACGTATATAACATACAGCTGAGGAATGTAACATAAGTATATGCATGTGATATATGGAAAATTGTTAGATGTCAGACATCCTGCAACGGCATGATGTAACATCTAACTACGGGGAAGTGAGTAGGCCTATGTAGCATATGGATAACGTATGCTCCATACTGATTTCTGTAGTAAGCAAGAGGATTTCGAATATTTGTACAATGACCGCTTTCCGGAGAACGGTTCTTTCTCAGTGTAAACTCAAAGATTTCATTTCATTTCATTTTCTAGATGTTTATCTTGGTAACGTAGCTGATGAGAACGAAAAAAAAAAAACACTAGTTGATAATAGGGGTACCATGTAACGGACTTTAGAAAAGAGAACAATTTTAGATTTCAGTCAAAGGTTTATACTACTCGACACACTTGTGATTTCAGAATATTTCTCCCGGGGAAAGGAGGAGGATTTCAATAATCAGGGGATGAAAAGTACTTTTGCGAAAATACTGATGATCCACATTGAGCACGATCGGAAATATGACCCCCGGGAAAAATCCATTACCACCATCCCAGTCATCTACTGAAATCATCGTTGATTGAGAACTGTATGCTACTCAATATTTAAAACTGTTCCTCACGTTTCACTCACTTTCAATTCTCTATAACCCTAATTCATGATCCTAAGATGGTAGTACGTGCAAGCTGGCTGGAATTGAAAAGTGTAACATATCTATTTGCGTTTCTGTATAAATATTTAGCTACTATATTTTGGGGTTACTTTTGATATTATAGCAGTTAATTTTCGTATGTCTAAAATATACAGTCTTGATAGCGTTTCTACACATGAAACAAGAAATAAAAGATATACCAGAGTAAAATTACAAATCTAAAATATTAGGGTAGTATCAAATAACTCAATGTTATAACCCACTAATAAAGCTGTCAGGTAGCATGTGTTTTAATAACAACAATATGTTCTTTGTAAATAATCGAATTGCATGTTTTATTAGGGGAAAATGCTCTAAACTCCTAGATTTCCTTCTGGAGGGTTATGCCGTTACAACGGTGCCGACTTTCCGAAATTTATGTGGGTGCATATCAGTGGCGGGATATGTTATGTTTTGGGGAAGTCTCGATACTTTTTGATTGATTTCCTTTCAGTTAAAATCTTTTATGAACACTTGTCATAAAGGGCTGTGCTCGATTTTATTCACAATATAATTCTATTCTTTTATAGGGACTGACTTTGACTAGGCCAGAGACAGGCGAGGAATGGGGGAGTTTGTGGCTTGGTTGCCTTTGCACAAACACATTTGAAACAAACAATTATGTTTTAGATGTTAAGAAATTTTAACCTCCATCTTAGATTTTTAATTGTTTATTATTTTTCGGTAATGGAAAGTGAGAAATATTCATTTTATTTTGTATCTATCAAACTAAAAATCTTGTGGTGCTGGAGCCTTGGAGCACTCATGTAGTCGGCGCGCATGCGCCGTTAATTCATTTCTGTATATTTTATACGCATCAGGATCAGATATCCTACGACAACCGCCTACTGTGTATGTTTTCCAATATGCTGACGATACTGCATTTTTTAGCACTTGGAAATCTATGCTTCAGATCAGCAGAAGCTTACAATTAACACTGGTGCAGAAACTGGATTGATAATTTTCTTACCTGATGCAGAAAGTGGAATTAAACTGTCAATCCCAAGGAAAAACACAAGCATTTGATTCGCTTCCACCTAAAATGTAGAACTAAAGTGTTAAGAAACCCTGCTAATCTTCACGTATTTGTTAACAGACATTTCCTTCGAGCAACTTATTGCTCCTGCCTGCTACATTTCTTGGTGTAGTAGCTATTCGATTCGACATTCACTTGGAAGCCTCACTTTCAGAAACTCATTCAGTAAGTTTTAACTGGGTTTAATCTATTGTCTACTGAGACGCCTTACTGATACGACTAGAGAAGCTAGCGTCTTACTAAAGACATATAAAGTTTTAACTTTTGTTCACATCGCTTGGTACCACACTTCACCTAAACTATACGAGAAGTTAGCAGTTCTAGAGTGCCATGTCATACTCCTGGCATATCACATAAATAACATTACGCACGAACATTGGGCTTTCATTACGTCTTACATCAGTCTCGAGTTGCCCAGAAACAGAAGATACAGTATATCTATCATAAGTCTCAACTAATATTTCTAATGTGATTATGACGTCAACACACTTCATATCATCGTTGCATGGTTTATCTGATTATACTTATCCTCCAAAAATTATCTGTCTTTTGTATATTAGGACCATTTGTACTACACCTTGCACTGCTTTGTTAATGTTTCATTTCTAATACGTATGAACTTTTACCTATTTTTGTTCTTTTCTCTCACGTTCTTCTTTATTACTGTTATACTTACCTAATCTATTAGTGCTGTATTCACATCAATGAAAAACCACTGTCACAAACAGAGCGTAACTCTCTAATGATTGAGAGTAGATGCTTATTTGAACCATCACACCAATGAGATGAAAATGATGAATAAAGAGATGTCGTAAATTTAATTCCATATCTTTTTTTTAAAAAAAGATCATATGATTTATCTCAAAAGTCTCCATTATCAGAAACGTGAAAACTACAACTTTAGTCTGTTTCTACCATCCATTCACTGCAGACGGATGATTCATGAATTCATGAAATGAGAATGGGTGAGAAAATGTGAGAAATGCGTGCAAACTCACCGAAATGATGTTGTTCACCACAAACGCACATAGTTCGTGATTGTAACATACAAGGAACCCTACCACAGAACCATCCTAAAAAAATATTGGTAGGTAACAGGCGGTATTTTTCGTACTAGTTGCGATATGTCATCATGATCATAATTTTAAGCCACTTACAACTAATGTTGTCCACTAGACGAAACATTTATCGAGTTTCGTGAGCAACACTAATTCACTCAAGCCTTAGATCTCAAACACTGTATGATTCATAGTAATATATATATATAAATTTGATATATATATGGAATGGAGAGCAGAATGGAGAGCATTTACCAACGTTTAACGACACACAAATCATTATACAATATACTCCAATAATAAATATGATTTAAATGTTTTTATATCACATCTTTAATGAACCTCTCGTGACGCGAAAGCATTCTGATAACTTCGAGATGAAATTAAGCAAAAAAACTCAGGTCATAAATTTTGTACATGAATTTACAAAAGGAGACAAGAAAAACTTCCGAGAATCGATACGGGACGAGAAAGAATTCTTCAAAAATCGAGATCGAGATGAGATTTTTTTACAAAATTTACGAGACGGTACGAGAAAACCTTACTTCTCGTCTTGTGTCGTCTTATGGAGAACATAAGCTTTTCTTGTGGTACGCTCCTCACCTAAACTTTTTATCCTTATATAGCACTTATCCCCTTTTTAATTGTAGTCTTTTGTCTGCTCCCTATTTTTCCTTCTACCATACCTTCTATCATTCAGAATACAATTTCTTCTCAAACAATGTTCTAACCAGGTTCATTTTTTGTTTTCAAATAGCTTCAATATTATCTCCTTTTCACTCAATTTTTAACACTTTCCAACTTGACTTTTATTCTTTTCGTATGGTGTTCACGCTTCTATATAGGCATTTTCTATCATGTAGAGTAAAATATTCAACACGGAGCATTTGATGGATCTTTTTCAACTTTTTTTTCAATATACGTATAAAGCTAATCAGTGGCGTATTTATGGGGGGTTATTTGGCTCATTCCCCCCCCCCCCGCCCTCCGGAAATAAATTTGTTAGTTTTTTGCATTCTACGCATAACAATAATCCATCTTACCATTTCTAAGAATTTCATTGACTTTCCAGTTTCTTATGCTTTTTGTTCAGAAATAATATCGTATTTGTCAAATTTCATTATATTCAGTTATTTCTGACCTCTTCCCCTCTCTCACACAATGTTTTCATTTCTCATATCTGGTAGTGTCATTATACAAATGTTAAAGAAAGGAAAATGAACTTTATTAAAATTTGGTGGCGCCCAAAATTTGCAGGCTCCCCTAGCCCCTCGAAACAAGATCCTAAATACACTTAGCCTTGGTTTTTCCTCTAATCTACTATCATGTCGTCTAAAATGTATTGAACCTTTCGCGCACGAGATGCCGTTAGTGCCAAAAATCTCAGGATATATGAGTCGCAGTGGATACGACCTAACGTCATTTCAAGCTGACGGTTCAAGCTAGTAGATGTGACAAAGTGGTGGAATTCTTATCAGACGTAAGGTTTGAAGACGAGTGAACATTCCGCAAATCTGTGTTACATTTTACAATTTTATTTCGATAAAGGCGCAAACGCTTTGCAGACCCGTGAAGAAATTTGTGTTGCTTGTGGGCAAGATATGTTATCAAAACCAATAGCCAAAAGATGATTCACTCACTTGGGTACTCGAAATTTTGATGTCCAAAATGCTCCTCGCAGTGGGCAACTGACCATGACAAAAAAAATGGATGATATTCTGGCAAAAGTCAAGCAAGGCTGGCATGTAAATAATCATTAAATCACCAAATACCTAAAAAAATGGATGATATTCTGGCAAAAGTCAAGCAAGGCTGGCATGTAAATAATCATTAAATCACCAAATACCTAAAAAAATGGATGATATTCTGGCAAAAGTCAAGCAAGGCTGGCATGTAAATAATCATTAAATCACCAAATACCTAAAAAAATGGATGATATTCTGGCAAAAGTCAAGCAAGGCTGGCATGTAAATAATCATTAAATCCCCAAATACCTAAGCTTACATCACCCAAAAGTATTAAACTATTTGGAGAAAGCTGGCTACAAAAAGAAGCTCTGTGTTTGGGGGTCACATGATCTGACTCAAAAAACATTTATTCATTTGCCAGAATTTCCATCTAACTGAAAAGTGATGAACTCGAGCTATTTCTGAAGCGGTTGATCACGAGTGATGAGAAGTGAATAACTTATGACAACAATATGTGATTGAAGCGAGGAAAGGCTCCACAGTCTGTGGCAGAACTCACAGTCACGCTGTGCGTTTGATGAGATTGGTAGGCATCATGCATCACAAGCTGCTACTGCCGTGCAAACGATAGAAGTCGGACCTGTACTGTCGACAATTAGCCTGAGAGTGCAAGTAGCAATTCAAAAGAAATTTGCTGGAACTGGTCAAGAGAAAGAATTTCGTATACCGCGCTGACAACACCAGACCGCATACATCTTTAATGACCCGCCAGACATTAAGAAGATAACTTGGTTGGAAGGTTTTAATGCATCCACCATATAGCCCGTACATTGCGTCTTCAGATTGTGGTTTATTTCGGTTTCTGCAGAACTCCCTAAATGATGTTAAGTCAGTTTCGTCGAAAGAAGTCTGTGAAAACCACGAGTTACTCTTTTTTATTTTTCAGAAACCACAGAAGTTATATAGCAACCGAATTATGGTCTAGCCGGACAGAATATCATCGAACAAGATGGTACGTACATATATGGATTCATAATGTAATTTTCAAATAGTGAATATGTGTTCAATTTTAATATCTAAATAGTTAATACTTTTTAGACAACCTTTATGTAGACCCCCTCATAATTTCTGCCGAATTTTTACAATGCTTCGATTAGATTTATCTTCTCTTTGCTAGTGTCAAATCTTCAAACTTAAAATTTCAAGGACTAAATACTAACACGTGTAAGTAGAACTCTGAAATCTCGCATAGATTCGTAAACCTGATGGCAATACAAATATTTATATATAACATATTGTTCCACTGTAAAATTTGATGTTGTAGCAACGTCAATTAAGCATTATTTAAATAGATGGCAGGGTGGTTAAGTGCTGGTTCAAGACCTTTATGTAACGTATTTAACAGAAAAGTTACGAACTTAATGTATAATATATACAGTACTTTTGTTCTGGTAATGTGAGTTATTTTTTTCGAACTTCTCTTCTTTAATTAAAAAAAAGTTATTTCTTTACCCATTTCTCAAATATGAAAATTATTTTTTTCAATTTAAATTGATTTGAAGGGTCTAGGGGACTAAATTTTTACTGGCCTCCTCTAAAATTTTCACGGTAGGTTTGCAAATGAACTATAATATGGAATGAACTAATATTTTTGGACCGGACCCCGCCTAACTTCCACCGGCCCCCCCTAAATTTTCGAGCTGGCTACGGGCCTGAAGAGTGAAACAAAAATAGGGGAAACTATACAGTCGTGGGCACCTTAAGGCATTTTTTTTAGTAATTAATTTATAACTTTTATACGTTTGGCCATATGTATCTAATATTTGTCAAATAATATTGTTACAATATGGGCTTTAAAATAAATATGATATCGGACTGAAATGTAACGTTAAGTACGTGTAATATTTTTTTTTTTTTAAAAGTACTTTAACTTTTATAGTGATGGGCACTACAGAGACTGAGTTGGGCACTTCTGATTATAGTTATGGGCACCTGTGCAGAAATTTCTAAAATTATTTACTAATGTCAAGATACATTACTTTGTTACATAAATGCATAATACAGCATCTCGTTTTGATGTTTTGTAGTTTTATAGTAACAATTTTAATAAAAAATTAAGAACTTATGAAATTAGGCACTCTGTTTGCCTAATCGCTGTCACTTTCAGTTTCGTCTAAGATCTGCAAATACTGGATACAATAACATACATCATCTTCGTAGGTTTCTCCACTGCAAGAAGGCAAGCTTTATGAAAAGCCTGTCCACAGCGTTTGCAGTTCATTCCTGGTAAACGAGGTCCTACACTCACCACACTGGTTACACAATCCAGAAAGTGAAGAAAGTACGGTTTTCCAATTGTTCCGTGCCGTTTTCCAACACCCTCACTTTCAATATGTTTGAATCTTCTTTGGATGCTGAAGAAGAATGAATTCCCTCAATTTTGTTCTCTTGCAGTTCGCCAAAAAGCACTCGTTTAGCCGGAGGGGCAGAAGATAATTTCTTCACATCAGCTCCAGTTATACCTGTACGTTCAGAAGAAAATGGATTAACACTAGGAGTATCTTCGTGTCTTTTTTCTACTTTTCCAGCTGGACCTGACTATTTAACTTCTCTTTTCCCCTTTCTCTCCTCTTTCTGCCTCTCTTGTTTTTCTTTTGTGTTTCTTTTCTCTTTGTGCAGCTCTTTCCATTTATCTTATGTTATTACAAATGGGAATCTTTGAATATTGCGACCTTTCCGCTTTGGCGTTTCTGGCCATACCAAACAGTCCTTAAAAAGCGGCATATCTGATTTCTTGATTGAATACATTTTACCCCGGTCAGTAGTTCTGTTTTGCTCTTCTGGTGTCACCTCAACTTGTAGAGAAGTGTTTGCTTCCTCAAATTGTTCTGCTAAAGCACTTTCAGTCTGTTGTAATCTTGGTGAGTTTGAGGCTCCATCTGACGGCAACTCATCATTTTTGTGGATTTTTATGAGCGTTTCATCTTTAGAAAATTCTTCAAATATCTTACAGAGAAGGCGAAAATCTTCACATTTTTCTTCATGACCATTTGCAGCTTTATCTGTAAACTGTTTTATTTGGTTACACTTCTCGGGCTCAAGTAAATCACAAAACTTCTCATAAGTCAAATAATGAAAACTTGATTGCATTTAAATTGTATTTACATAATCTTGGAAATAATTTAGTCCTCACTCAGCCCCGCAAACTAACTTGGGCAGCTAC
The DNA here is from genome assembly GCF_964235325.1 of Thermobia domestica. Classification (NCBI taxonomy): domain Eukaryota; kingdom Metazoa; phylum Arthropoda; class Insecta; order Zygentoma; family Lepismatidae; genus Thermobia; species Thermobia domestica. Next base: position 145,004,016 of record NC_137466.1, on the reverse strand, counting down.
CTGAGTGAAAACGCTGTGATTAGTTTCTTAAAAGCCGGTATTTACAGCAGTAGCAAATGATGTTGCTGAGTAATCACATCCGAGGCATCAATGCAAAAATCACCGATAGACACTGGCCATTACATCACAGAATTCAGCTTAAAATCAACTAGGCCTATTTCGTACTCCATAACTTCACGTGTAAGTACTGTACATGGCACCAACGTAAGTTACTGGCGTTTCTCCTAGCGCGAGGACTGTAGCTATATTTTAAATGTAATCATATGTGATAAAAATGAATAGGCCTTGTTATTAATTTTCAAGGAAAAAACTGTAGACTTAGCAATATGAAAAAAGAGGCTTCGGACTTCCAACGCACACTGACGTTTGTGCAGTGCTTCCCCTTTGTTCTTTTTTGGGATCATGATCTAGGTCTAGCTGAGTCGAAGCGTCGAAACCTTCCTTTCATATTGGTAAGAGTGCAGATTTCCTACTTTTCCCTAACATTAAATGTAATCAGATACATGAGAAACTTAAATCTACTTAAGTATCCTGATTATAATGGGCTCTATACCGAGATCGTAGTTTACACTCCCTTCTACATTTTTTCCAGAAAGGGGTCTCTATAAAATAAGCCTAATTCAATTGTTATGCTTAATCACGGCCGCCTTTATTGTTATACAGGCCAGTCTTGAAACGGCAACTGCGCCTTTTTGCCTTCCACAGACTATCCACCCAGCTCAGCCGGCTGCCCAAATTCTCTGCATTAATGTCTAGAGAAAGGGAGGATCCTCGCTAAAATGGTAGAGAAATAGTCTGTGGACTGCCAACTGTTGAGGGTGGATAGATAGTCTGTGGCAGGCCGATTTGCGCAGTTGCCACATTCAAGGTCCTGGCTTGTATAACAAAGGGGGCTGTGGCTTAATCCAATATAAACATACAGTGATGGGCATAGTGAGTTTACAGTAATGGGCACTGGGCCCATCACTGTAAAATAACCTTTAAATTTCATGAAATTTTTGGGCAAGAAACACAACAGCCTGAAATGCACTTTAGGCTTGAAATAACGACAAAAAAAAATTCATATACCAAAATATAGTTATGGGCACAAGGTGCCCATCACTGTCATGTTCCATTAAATTAAAATACAGTGGTGAGCACCTCCTGATATGAGAGCAAAACTCATTTAGACTTACATCTCATTAGCATGAAGTGCTCTTATCGTTTAATAATCACTCAAAACACAAAATTTTAATTTCCAATTGATTTATAACGAAACAAAACCTTAATCAGTACACCTATCTGATTAAAAGAATTCTTTAGAAATGAACAACAACCATCACAACGTTTCATATCGCGCACCTTTCTACACCCCGCCACACACATACGAAAGAAAGAAGACAATTGACAAACTGTGAGCGTAAAGAAGAAAGGCGTACCAACATTTGAAAATCGTCAATAGCTTGCTACAGGCACTCAGACTCTTATTATTTGAAAATAATTGGCATAGGTGCCCATCACTATCAGAGTGTCCACGACTGTATAGTTTCCCCTATATTGTATTAGTTAGGAGTGTGGTTGCCAAGTCTTAATTCAGAACCTGGATAGAGTAAGAACTCATCGGCACCGAGTCTGAATTCAGAACCTGGATAGAGTAAGAACTCATCGGTACGGAGACTTAACTCAGATAATCAATTTTTTTAAAAGGAAGAATATTTTTTACTCTATTCTGCTGTTTTTATCCTTAGCATCTATGTCCTCTGCACATCCATGACATAATGGGAGTTGCATACAAACAAGTCGTTCTTAAAAATCACGAGAGAACGTGCAAGATGTTTTCGCATATATTTTTACCCACCCTCTCTTCCCAAAATTCGACCTTCCCGTGTCAAAAATCGGAGAAAAGGCTTCGTACAGAATTAGATATGGTGAAGGTCTATCTGTTTATCAAATTTGACTGCTCTAGTTTACTCCTTCCTTTGTGAAAATCTTATGACACATATTATTTTATATAAGAATATATACAAATAGAGTATAGATATAAGTATAGAGCACGTAAGTATAGGTGTAAATAGATATAGAGTATAGACATAAGTATAGAGCATATAAGCATAGATATAAATAGATATAGAGTATAGACCTAAGTATAGAGCATATAAGCATAGATATAAATAGATATAGAGTATAGACATAAGTATAGAGCATATAAATATAGATATAATAAATGTACAGAATAGATACTAATATGAGGATATAAATATAGATATAATGCAATAGCTGCCAATTTCTTCCTCTTATTTAGCTAAATTGTGACGCTTGTCTTCGCAGCCAATTATCCTTTTGCTAAATGATAATGAACTGGTGTTACGTAAATCATGTACAGTATGGATACAGGTAAAGCATGTAAGATCAAATATACATTGAAAAATCATGTAGTATTTTGAAATTGAGGAAGTGTGAAACAAAGAATTGATTGTAGGATATTGAACAAGACTCGAAAGAAATAAAAGCAGTAAAAGAACTATCAAGAAGAAAACTTTTATAAAAATGCACTAGAATATATAACGATACTTGTATTTCAACCTTTATTTGTGTTTGTGGGCAGAATATACTTTTAAATTATGCACAAACTATTCAAGAAAAGGAAGAAGAAGTATACGAAAAAAAGGATATGTAGATGTAATTTCTTTGCAGTTGATATACGTTGCTGTTTCGATATAAATTGGGCATGTAGTTTACATAAGATGGATCCGGAATTATATCTTATTTATTCTTCGTTGCTGTGACAACGAATCTCTATTATAACGCAACAGCAACGTATATCAACTGCAAAGAAACTACATCTACATATCCTTTTTTTCGTATATTTCTTCCTTTTCTTGAATAACTTGTGCAACCCTTTGGGGTACTTATGGTACAATTTGTACCATAAGAGTGTTTCACGGTACATTGCGTTATAACTCTCCTATTTGAGCTTTTTCGTCCGGTATTTTTTTTTTTTCAAGTCCAGAGGCACTGTAGAAGACCTTACGTATGGTTTCACACCTTCCTGCGTCGAGACATAGGAGGTGATGACGTCATAATTCTAAAATATATATTTTCTTTTATGTGTTTTCTTTTCCGAATATGTTCATTATTTTTTGGCGGGCTTATTTTTGCACATAAAAGATTGAAATTTTGCACAAACATTCAGTCCACCGAGTAGTATTTATCAGATTTTTTTCAGATTTCTGCGTTAAAACAGGGGGGATCCAGAGGGGCAAAAAGTTGAAAAAAGGGATATTTTTACCAAAAAATCCCTTTCTTTGGGATTTTCCCGCCTTAGATACATGATGGAGACATGTGAATGGTACCGTCTGAAAGGCACTTCTATTCTGAAGAGAATGATGGGCGAAACATGACCCTAGGGTAATTAGGGAAGTGTCAGGGAATTTTTATCAAAATATACTTCTGTATAGGGGAATTTTGGACATTTTCGGTATTTTTTGCGGGCTTATTTTTGCACCTAGAAGATTAAAATTGTGCACAAACATTCAGTCCACCGAGTAGTATTTAACAGATTTTTTCATATTTCTGTCTTAAAACAGGGGGGGTACAGAGGGGCTAAAAGTTGAAAAAAGGGATATTTTTACCAAAAAATCCCTTTCACGGGATTTTCCCGCCTTAGATACATGATGGAGACATGTGAGTGGTAATGCCTGAAAGGCAGTTCTATTCTGAAGAGAATGATGTGCAAACCATGATCCTAGGGTAATTAGGGATGTCCCAGGGAATGTTTACAAAATATCCCTCTGTATACGGGAATATGGGACATTGTCGGGATATATTTTTTTGGCGGGCTTACTTTTGCACCTGGAAAATTGGAATTGTGCATAAACATTCAGCCCACCTAGTAGTATTTATCAGATTTTTTCAGATCTCTGCGTTAAAACAGGGGGGTCCAGGGGGGGGCTAAAAGTTGAAAACAGGAATATTTAGACCAAAAAATCCCTTTTTCGGGATTTTTTCGCCTTAGATACACGATAGAGATACGTGAATGGTACCGCCTGAAAGGCAGTTCTATTCTGAAGAGAATGATTGGCGGATTATAGTCCTAGGGTAAATAGAGATGTCTCAGGAATTTTTTTACCTGAGATCATGGTGTTTTGTGGTAATTTGGGGCATTGTGGGGATTCTTGATAAAATTTCTCCCGCCCTTAGTATTCAAGATAGAAACTTGAAATTTGCCACACACATTCAGCATACCAAGTACTATTTATCAGATTTTTTTTAGATCTCTACGTTCACACAGGGCCGTTCCAGAGGGACCCAAAGTGTGAAAAAAATCCTCGAAATTTTCCCTTTGACATCACTTTTCCCTCTCCTGGTATATGGTATGAGCATGCAAGTGGTACCATTTGAAAACCAGCTCCATTCTGAAGAGAATGAGGTATGAACCATGATCCTAGGATAAATAGTGACGATGTAGTAGCTGCTTGACTGAAAGTGTAAAAAATACCCCAAAAACTCCGGATCCCGAAAGGGTTAAGGAGTGAAGTTATTTTATTTATGATGTGCCATAATAACAGGTAACATTTAAAATGCAATATGTAAAATGTTTTATGTGAGTTTTCGTAGCCTTGTATGAAATTAAAAACTGAGGACCTTCGAGTAACGACGTTCTATATATATATATTGGTGGTTCATCGCATAACTTTATTTTGAATAAGTGTCGTTCTAAATAGGAAACGTTTATGTGTGGTGGGATGGGCGAAATGAAGAAATTAAGACTAGAAGCGTTGTGTGCTCTTCCTAAAGTTGTGGGATTGTGCTGAATGTGGGATATAAGTTTTACTTTCTTCATTTCACTTCAAATCTCCTTCCCACTTCTTCATTATATCTGTACGTGTTCTTTTTACGGAGACAAGTGAAGGACGAGAGGACTCACAAAGGGAATGAATTGCTGTAGACAAACTGACATAAATGAAGCATTTAAATAAATGTAGCATGTCGGAGTGAGTTTGTGACAAACTTGAAGGAATGATAGATTATATCAAACGTAAACATTTTTTCTAGTACATTCATGTTCGAATACGTCTCATTGCGGCTCTAGAGATTTTAAAGTTGCTTGTATTCAATAAGCTTTGCAATTTTTGAGGTTAAATTAAAACGCCTGCAATGTCCGTCAATCCACTATACGTACTTCTGCTAGTTTCATAACACAAGGATATCAATCTCACATTAGCAACACTCTAGTGACACTGTTAATCTTATGGTGGCAAAATGACCCCTAAAACATTGAAAAAATTGCAGCTTTTTTTTTTTTTTTTAATGAATGAATGAAAACTGGCAAATTTACACAAAATTTGAAATCGACCAGAGAAAACAGCACGTTTGTAGAGCTTATGGTTTCCGAGATCTCATTGTCGAAAGAAATTTGCCACAAACATATAAACGTAGCATTTTGGATTGGATTGGGATGGATTTTGAGTTTAGCATTCCGTCCAGTAGCTAGGTTATATCAGACGTGACCTACAGCTTAATGTGAATCCAAACCACATGAACTTCCACCACTAAAACCAATTGTGACTCCGAATAACCTCATGGGCACAACCTCTGCTCTAAAATCCGTATATGGGCACCCTTGTTTCCAGATATATTTCATAATATAGTTTAACCATTTAAGCAGATGGAATCTCCTCTGGAAGATCGTAGTTAAATAATGCTTTAGTGATATTTTATCCCTTTCAACGGCTAAAAGGATCGATGGTTCTTCGCAGTCTGTTTTCCAGCATCGAGACTATATAACGTGGACTTAATTTTAATATGGGATCCAAACCATTTTACCAGGAATAGAACTCAGGTATCTGCATAGAGGACATATATAAACTCACGAGTCCGGCTTTCGAGTTCAATAAATAAGTACGAGTACACGTGAGCACAAGTCCTAGAAGTAGGTTGGGAAGCCCGAGCAACCGCGAGCCCCATTGAGTCTATTGAGCGTGAGCACAAGAGAGTGTGAGTTCCATTGAGGATAGCGAGCCCGAGCCTTTAGTGAGCGCGGGTTCACTGAGATTAATGAGCGATAGTCCCATTGAGGACAGAGAGCTGACCTCGATTGAGTACAAGTTTGACTTGCGCAAACTCCATTAAAGATAGTGTGAGCCTCAGCCGCGTGAACCCCGATTGCCAAACGGCCATGTCTGACGAGGAGCTCCATATTGATAAGATGCTACTTATTATATAGCAATTATTATTCACTGTTACATTTAGAACACGTCAGGACAAAATAACAGCTGTTTGACGAAATACATATGCCTATAGCTACTGTACTTATTGGAAATTCGTACGTTGTGATGCATGTCAGAACATCTTGCTCTCGTTGTATCTGTAAGAGCATTTTCTTCATTTTCATGTTAATAAACTAAGAGGAGTGGGGTATAAAGCAAGGACCGTATCGTGTGCATGGCAAGTGCGAAAGGTTACAGCACAGCCTGCCTGCCATGTGCTCGGTTTCCAGTTTTCTCACGGAGAAATTTTTAGAGGACACTTGGTCAATATATCGAGAAGACAGAAGAAAAAGAAGACGAAGCAAGGCAAAGAAACCAGAAGAAGAAAAAAGGGCAGAGATAAAAGAGAGAAGTGTGTGGTGTGTATTTATAATAAAAGAGCATAATTTTAACAATGTCTGCAGAAGAGATCAAAAGAGTGGTTATAGAACTAAGAAGCACCCCCTTGACCACGTGTACGAACTGCTGCCCCGTTTGACAAATTTACACAACTTGGCGTGTAGAAACTATACTAGGGAAGACCGTGGGAAAAGTCTCACGCTGGAAAACGTTTCGTTTTAGTTTTGGGGGGAAGGAGGAGGAAGGAAGAACAGTGTTTGATGCGTTGCAGATGGTTTTTTTGCGTGAAGGCATGTGGCTGTTGACACCGTGGTCAAAGCGGTGGAACTCCTTCCCTTGCAGCTTCTGCATCTTGGATGAACTGTGGGGTATAAAGATTAACTAAAATCCTCCCTCCATTACATTTTCTTTTCCCTATATTTTACCCTCACCAAGCATCAACCACTACCGCCACCTTATGACCTATCTTGTCGAAAGACACGCTCCAGAAGACGCCTCGGTCTTTTGTGTAGAACCGTTTATACAGAAAAGGGACGCCGAAACAAGAACCTTCTTCTGGTTTAGATTAACAATTTGCGTCGTGCGGTTCTCGTTATTGCTTTTCCTTAACGAAAACACACTGCTTTTATATATAATAAACAGATTTCTCAACTTCACAATCATTAACTCCAGTCGTCTTGCCACTTAAAAATATGACGCGTTGAAATTGAAACCCTACAGTCCAGGCTAAAGATTTTGAAAAAGTAAACTTACTTGATTATTTGTGCTTTTGCCGTAAAGTGAGTAATATATGCAAATTGTGTAAGTGAACTAATCCTTTACGAATTATTGTTACTGATTTCCATTGTACATGAAGATGCTGAGATTCTAAAATCAAATTGTCAACATTATTACAAATTCTGGGAAAAAAGAGGAATATTACGCATAAAAAAATAAAACTAATATCATATGGACAAAATAAGGGTTTGTGTGAGTTATCACATACCTCTCATACAGTATGTTTTATTTTATTTATTTGTTTGCGTCATACGATACACTTTTATAGGACTAAGCGAATTTTCGTATTTACGTGTGCGCTCCACCACCTAGTCGCTTTTCAACAAACCATTTTGCACTTCTTTTAAAATTTTATTTGCGTCATTTTTTAGACGTATTTGAAGACATAATAGTGCAGAGAGACAATCAATCACCACATACCATGCTGTAAATCTGATTTTTTTAATTTTCATAAACGGGATCGTCAATATATTAGCGAGCGGTATGATTTCAGTGAAACAAAAGACTCCCGTTCTTTCGTTTGGAAACAACTGTTCTTTTCAAAATTTTGTTAGTTCTGTTGAGGCATGCAATATGAAATCCATCCATTGACATGGATGGACTACGAAGAATTCAATGTGTTTCAAGAAGTTGCAGCCTCTGATATGTTCAAGAACTGTACAACTGTTGAAGAAAGGTATTTAAAACTTTTCGAACGTGCGAAAACACCCAGAAATAAAAAAAGGTTTTGAGAATTTGAAAAAAAAAAAATCGGTTCATATATTCTTTCCATGCAAAGTAGTAGTGCTTACTGCGAACGAATATTTTCATTAATGAATGCTGCTTGGACAAAAGAACGCAATCGACTTAATATCTCCAGAATTAAGTTCCGAACTTCAAGTTTGTTTCAACTTTGAAGGAAAAAGTGAAATTACAACGTGCAGTGACATATTTAAAGAATTTTTGCAGAGCAACATCTATTGAAAGCCGCTCGAGAAGCAGAGAAATATCTATGAGGTAACAATTTTAACATCTGAATGTAGCTTTCCCAGCTTGCTTGAGCCAAAGATACCTAAACGCAATTAATTAACTGAATTGTCGTATGTGGGGAAAAGATTTAAAAATTCGTAAAGACCGGCTTTCTAAGTCAATGTGTCCGGCTTTTTAATCATTACCATCTGGCCAAACTACATGATGCGATAAGAGCTTCCATGTAAAAGATCATACTATGGTAATGCCGCCTGAGTGCTTCTAAGCCCAACTTTTCATCTTTTCCTTGATTGAATGAACTTCGTGACAACAAAGAGTACGATTTAGCTATGTGGAAAGAATAAATATCAACTCACACCTAGGCACACTCTATGATGAATTCAAACAATATTTTCCTGATTTGAGTGAAGGAGACTGGGGGTGCAAATTAGCAAGAACACCTATCACCATTGATGGGATTAACTTACACATGAAAATCATTCAGGAGGAAGTAACTAAATTGAAGCACGATTCAGGTGTCAAAGTACTGTTTCATTTAACATTTTCGGAAGAATTTTGGATTTGTTTTCTGCTTGTTTACCCAGGAGTAGCAAAAGAAGCCTTTAAAAGCTTTAGTTCCGTTCTCAACATCTTACCTCTGTGAATCAGGATTTTCGAATTTGCACCACAATAAAATCAAAGTATAGCAATCGTTTGGAAGTGGAAATTGATCTTAGGTGTACTTTGCCGAATTTAGCACCGAATATCGAAAAACTTGTGAAGCAAAAGCAATGTCAACCGTCACACTGAGTTTTTCTTTTGCTCTTACTTCATGAATTTTTTAACTCTATGTTATATACTGAAATAGCATTTTGTATTCATTTTTGATGATTTAATAATAATAATAATAATAATAATAATAATAATAATAATAATAATAATAATAATAATAATAATAATAATAATAATAATAATAATAATAATAATAATTTGCACAATTAGTTCTTAATAAAGTAAATGTCTCGAATAGGAATAGGTAAGACAAAATGTCAAAACATTTAGTGTTTTGAAGTTTGCTAAAGCTACAGTGTAAATGCTTATTACATGTTGTGTTTAATTCATAATTTCACGTTTTATTTCTGTCATAACTTACGCTCTCCTTGCTTGCTCTTCACGCCCCCCCCCCCCAGGGAGGAGGACGCCCCCAGGTTGGGAAACACTGATTTAGAGGAGAAACTAGCTTTTTTTCTTAAATTTTGTGAATCTACTCTTGTGCGGGGGACGGGTGAGTACCAAAACAATTTATTTCGCTTTTCTTTTGGATTATTAATTTCGGAACAAATTTGAGGGAAACTCAACTTATGTAGAAAACATAATATTTTTGGGGACGCGGCAGAAGTCCTAAATGGCAGAAGTCCTAAAATGCAGAAGTCCTAAACGGCATTAGACCTAAAATGCACAAGTCCTAAAAATTATTTCGCGGCACAAGTCCTAAATGGCAGAAGTCCTAAAGTGCAGAAGTCCTAAAGTGCAGAAGTCCTAAAGTGCAGAAGTCCTAAAGTGCAGAAGTCCTAAAATGCAGAAGTCCTAAAGTGCAGAAGTCCTAAAATGCAGAAGTCCTAAAAGGCAGAAGTCCTAAAAATCATACCGAGGCAGAAGTCCTAAAGTGCAGAAGTCCTAAAAATCTCTTGTGGCGCTACCATCGCGTCCGTAAGAAGAATACTGTCAATCTGTTAGTGAAGTTTTAGATATACTGTTTCATATTAAAGAGCCTTAGTTCTTACAAGTTATTTGTATAAATACATATTCTATCGTTCTGAAATAATAAATAAATAAATAAATAAATAAATAAATGAAGCCTATTGTCCTTTCTTACTCTTTCCATGATATATTTCTATGTTGACAAAATTTTAACTTTCTACCAAATGTGATTCCCAGATCTTTCATAATGTCTGTTTTTCTCTATTTCCACACCATTGACTTCATATTAGTAATATAATATTGTGTTTTAGTAATGTACGTCATAAATTTTGCTTTCCTTGTGTTGTTTTGAAGTAAATTATTTTTACACATATATTTCTTGTACAGAAGTCTTTCTGTAGCAAATAATTGTCATATTCGCAATTAACTACTCCTGGGATACGGCTGTTTCGGTGTAGAACGTTTTGGTGCAGGGCGTTTCGGTGTACGGATTGCTCGGTGTAAGGACGTTCGCCGGTTAAGGTGAGGCTGGTTCGGTGTAAAAGTTCTAATGTTTACACCGAAACGTCCACTCTTCAAAATGAAAATTATTCGTTAGGAAGAAATAAATTCACGAAGTAGAATATATAAATTAATAAATAAAATAAAAATTAAATGTTTCTGTAATTGGCAAGGGTTACTTATTTATAGTGAGTCCCCTCGCTTCACTCTATGTCAGAACTTCTTATATCCTCAAATGTTATAATTATTAATTGATTGGGAAAACGTTTTACGGTAATGATATATAGTAAAAAAGTGTGTGATGCATAAACATTGTGTACACCACACACACCTTATTACGGCAATAACTGTGCACAAATCGCAAAATGCTGCACAATCTTTGAAAGAAAATTTTCAAACACAGATGGTTTTTCTTCCAATAACCGCTTTTATATCATGCATACCCAATAAGATTAGCAAATCTAGGAAAAGAAAACTGATTATGAATCAGTGATGAGATCTTAATTATATTATTACGGAGATGTAAATTCATGTTATAGTTGTAGAGAAGGACAGTGTCAAAAAAATGTCTCAAGAAAATTTTTAACGGCCTAAAGAACACAACAAGAGGCTGAATCCTACCAGTTGTTCGTGCAGAAATTGTTTCTATTATGAGTTACTCTTTTGTTCTTAAACGTGTTTAATAATTACAGCAAATGAAGGATGTTTATGATAGAATGTGAAAGAATACAGTTTTAAAAGAATTAAACTACGTCAACATGTTAAAATAATTAAAAGAACCTAATTAATTAGCCACTTTGTACTCTCATTTGCTTAACTGGATGAACCGAGGCCTAAAGGAAAAGAGTTTTCTGCCCAAATCTTATAAGCAGTGGGATATTTTAATATTATAGAAATTGACCCTCCTTCCCCTTAGAAGTGTAATTTTCAAGATACTGAAACATATAGTATTTTATTACTTTTAGTTAAAAGTTCAAATACCGAGTTTCACGCATCTAGCTTAAACAAATCCTTCCTTAATTTATTTACATATTTTCTGAGTAAGTAATGGGGAATTCGAACATTAAAAAAGTGCTCCCTTTGCTCTTTCCTTTTTATGTGTTCAATTTTCAGTTTTTTTAAACAGGAAAGATTATATGCCAAGTTTCATTTTACTAGCTTCAGAAACTTGCGAGATACACTATCCTTTTAAAAAATCTTGCCCCGCCCGTTTTACGATACTTATTTCCAAAAATTCTTTCTTATGTCCTGCTTTCATAAGAAAATTATATTTTATAATTAAAATTTAACGACTCTACTTGTAGTAGTATGCCCAAAAAATCACTCATCTTTACTCTTTTATATAAGAGTACAGAAGATAAATACAGTCAAACAAATGGATTTCCATGAATAGTTTCCGATTTCTTATAACTACCTGATTCGTACATTTCCCACAAGCTGTGATTTTAAATTTACGCTCTGTCAAGGTCCAGGTTTCAAAAAGGAACTAACTGGAAATATAATAATATTATGTATTTGTGTACATGTGTAATATGTATAAATTTATTGTCTTATTGAAGCTTTCGTAATCTGGAAATAAACTTTTGATTTGCTTTTAATATATAAAAATCATGCTCCCCTAGAAAAATTTGCAGGCTATACCCCTAAATGACTATGTAGTAATTTCTGCAAAAATGGCACAGGACCTAAAATTTAGGTCTAATGCCTATATTTTTAGGACTTGTGCCATTTAAGACTTATCAATGTCACCCACTGTATTGCATAATAAATGTTCTTTGCTCAATTTTAAATTTACTGCGTTCTTTATGTATACAGTTGGTATTTAATGTTCACTCGTGAAATGTCTAGTGTGCTTTTGTCCTAATTAAGTAAACTTTGGTGGATTTTTGTCCTACTCTTAATAAAATACGCTCCGCACAGTATATATTGCAATTCTGAATGTTTGCTTGGTTTCAGAAGTCTGGTAAAATATTCTTTTTAAACATTTTTTTATTATTTATTTATTTATTTATTCTTGTTTTAGGAATTTGTCTTGGGATTCTCGTATCTCCATTCGAAAGAAACGAATTTCTTAACAAATTATGTAATTAATTCTTAGAATGAAATAGGTTGTATTATGTAATTCGTGTATAAGTGCAGAACAAATAGTGATAATAACGATCTTAGTAGTGCAAATATAGCTGTTACTGTTGGAATTAGATACGTTCGTAACATTATTGCCAACTAGTTGCTGCATCGTCCCAATTTCGTGTGGTGGTGGCGAATTTCAGAACTAAAGCAAGTGAATGATAAAGGCACAAGTCCTAAATGGCAGAAGTCCTAAACGGCAGAAGTCCTAAAAGGCAGAAGTCCTAAAGTGCAGAAGTCCTAAAATGCAGAAGTCCTAAAGTGCAGAAGTCCTAAAATGCAGAAGTCCTAAAGTGCAGAAGTCCTAAAATGCAGAAGTCCTAAAGTGCAGAAGTCCTAAAGTGCAGAAGTCCTAAAATTTAGGTCTAGTGCCTATATTTTTAGGACTTCTGCATTTTAGGACTTCTGCACTTTAGGACTTCTGGATGTCACCCATATTTTTAATGCAATAGGAAAATCTAACCACTTTGAATGTGACTAAGTAAATCCTCACCTCTATCTATTACCGAGCAAAGTTCAGTCATCCATCCGTATTTTGGAAGACGGTGGGACAAAGAACTTAAAAGACAGTGGACCAGCTTTTGAAAAAATAAGTTCATCTCAACATGCGTGTGCATATTTGGTAATGCTTGATGGATTAAATAGCTCCCTTTCATATTTGCATTTCTTTTTCTTCTTCTTCTTTCAAGTCGTTAAATTACAAATAAATTTTGGTTGTTAAAGAAAAAAAAATAAAAATAAAATGAAGTATTTCAAATAAGGAGACCAGCTCATCAACTTAGTGTTAGTATATTTGAGAACTGTGCTCTGCACTTTCGGTACAGCTGGACGAGCAATTTAAAAATCTGTCGGCGTGTCTTATTCTCAACGAGATGACAATGAGACAGAGAAATAAGTCCTCCAGCAGTGAAGAAAGACGCCGAATGAATATTAAAACGACATTCACAAGCACGTCCTCAAGTGTCAGTCTGTCTCTCTGTGCCCCCTTATATATATATGTAAAGACTCCCTCAATGCATACACAGTGCACAAAGTATTTTATTAGATGAGGTGCATGCGTAATGCATGCAAATCGTTGAAAAAAAAAGGAAAATAAAAGTATTTTCTTTAACACATGTTTAAATGTCTTGTCCGCCTCTTATTCTTGACGTGGGATAATAATAATAATAACAATAAAAAGAAATAGAAGAACCTCTGTTCATACATCTTGCATGTCGATTAACATTCAGTGTTTGATCTCATCACAGTACTCACCTGGATCCCCAATAGCTTAGTTCATTTTTTTTTAAATATATATATATTTTTTTTTCCATCTCGACACGAAGCTAGCATATAAGTAGCCTTTCTTCAGATTCAATCTGCCTCCAGTTCTATTTTAAAGAAATGAAGAAAGAAAGAAAAAAAAGCATAAGAAAAAGAGCAAGTTTAGACTTGCCCTCCTTCATCTTCTTCAAAAGTTGCGTCTTTTTCGATCGGATTTACAAAAGACGCCTTCTTCGTTCGTGCATGTGAAAGAAAATTATTCCATAAGAAAAAGGTAAGGGATTTACAGTGTGCCTAACCTAGTTCGTAAATCTCCGAAGAAGCTGTAAGAAGTTTGTCCCCATCGATTTGGAAATTGTTTTGGGTTGTAATTTGCGACGTTAATTATTTCATCAGCGATAAATTCCTACAAGAACACAATATATAATACAAGGAAGTTAGATGTTATTTTTATATGTACGAAAATAGCTTATTCATATATATATATATATATATATATATATATATATATATATATATATATATATATATATATATATATATATACAGGGTCGGATATATACAAAGGTGTACGTGCATCCCCCATGTTTCCGTTTGGATTTAAAACAAAGGGAAGTTTTGCAAAATCGATAGTTTAAGTCAATTTTCTAAAAGTTGAAAGAAAAGGATTCACCGAGAATTTCCTCATTCACACCACAGATACATACCTAAAGGCATTTTTTTTTAATTCCAATTGAATTCAAATGCACTGGTAGCTATTGGTGCACCCCCTCAAAAAATCCTGGATCCGACCGTATATATATATATATATATGAATATTACATTGACAGGACTTCAATTTCATCCCATATGTCCCACGAAACTATACTTAATTATTTTTTTCCATTTAAACTAACTTACATTATATTCACTTATGAAAGCACTATCTCATTTGTGAATCAGGGTTAGAAAGCCTCGTGGATTGGGAGTTAAGCCCAGAAGTTCGATTTCAGAAACGTTCCGCGAAACTATACTTACATACTTAATTTTTTTTTTTTTTTTTGAACTAATTTACATTGTACTCACTGATGAAAAACCAGTGTCTCATTTGTGAATCAGAGAGCAAAATTCTAGGGGAAAGAGAGATAATCCCTTTACTTCATATTCTTGGAATAAAATACCACCTCCTCACGTCTAAGTTACTGGAGGGGAATAAAGTGACAATATTGTCAGAAAATCTGCAAGTTTATTAAGCAATTAATATGTAGAAAAAACATATGTAATTAATGGGTAGACATGTGGTTTAGGGTATCCCTAAACTTACACTTATTTTTATTTATTTATTTAACAATCACCAGATACAGCTCAAAGGCCATTTTATACTGGATATCTAACAGCAATAACAACAATGGAAAGGATAAGGTAAAGTATCGGCTAGAGCCTGTTTAGTAAGTAATTAGTAAGTAAGTTTTATACCATCCCGACATTTGCCTGGTAGAACTGAGGAGAGCCTGGAAAATTCCAGTCAGGATAGTCGGCAGTGGGAATCGAACCCACGGTCTCACGAATGCGAAGCCAACACTCTAACACTTAAGCTACTTTAAAATTGTGGTTGTTCAAATACGTGAACTCTATACGTCAAAGCATTCCATGTGAAGATTTTTTTTATACTTGTGTTCCCTCCACCGTCGTCTTTGACTTATGATTTTGCACCCATGTATACATATCAGTTTCTTGTCATGTGTTACTAGTAATATTTTCTATTCACTTTAGACATGTGACGCTAGCATTTTTATTAGAATTCAAATTTTGATGGTCTTGTGTCTCAAAGGATTAAAGATTGGTGAGATTAAAGAAAGGAAGAACATTTAAGAGAAACTTTAACTTAATAAGGTAAAATTATGTAATCACAGCAGAACTTTAACCCAGGAACAGATGCTAAACGTTAATTAGTAAGCTACAGTAAAATATCTCTCACAGTATTTCTTATCTCCGATGCAGGAGATCCAGTTTTGTTGGTTTTCCGATGAAAGTAGGCCTTCTTAAGAGGCCTAATCACTGCGAAATTAAAATACCATTAATTTTACAGTAATTATGTGATATCTTCAAATAGATAAAAGATAATCGAAATGTGAAACAAGAGCGCGCTAGATAATGTTATTCTGCATGAGGTATTGTTATAATGACTCACCTAGTAGCTTTCCGTTTGCAGCCATTTCGAAACGCGAAAATAAATGCCGATTTTCTAAATGGCTGGAAATCGAAAGCAGATAAGTGAGTCGCGATAACGGTGTCTTATGTAAAATAATATTGTCTAGCGAGCTCTTGTCTCACTTTTCGGTTATCTTTTACCTATTTGAAGATATCACATAATTACTGGAAAATTAGCGGTATTTTAATTTCGTTTAAGCTTCAAATTCTACATTAAATGGTAGACCTTACAGGCGTCGGTGTTAAAAAGGACGTTAAATCTTAACCAATTAAACAATCATATACAGTATTACCTTTAATGGATTTAAAAAATAAATTAACTCGTTATTACTTGTAATTGTGAATATTTAGTTTCTTTCCGAAGTTGGTATCACTTAAGTTGTAGGTGTTGTTAAGAAGGGAGGTTAGAGGGTGGTTACAGTGCAATCAAAGCTTTATAAAGAATCAACTTTAGAAGCTTGTAGCGAGTCTACACTTCTTTGTATACATATAATTCAGTTTCTCTTTTTTATCCTTGAATGCACCACAATGGACATAACCTCTAGGCGCATAGAAAGGTAAGAAGAAAAAGAACCCAGAAAGATTACTGAAAAACCACTCCATCCTCCACCCTTTATCCCAAGTAGAAAGGGAATGACTCACCTTAAGTTTTGTGCACCAATTCTTTGGAGATCTTCAGTGTCGAATAGAAGAAAAGGCAGTAGCACTGACAACATGAAAAGACAAGAAAAAGAGACGAATAAATAGATCGTGTGTTGGTCGTTTTGCCATGGTTCTAATAGAATATAAAAAGAAACGAACAACCCAGAAATGGTCGGTCACACACTACATCTGTGTCGCTGAAAAGATTTCTTTTCTTTTCTCGTCGAGTTCTGTCTTGTTGAGCCCAAACGTTTTTTTCAGTTGAAATACATAATCTTTAAAACCTATTGCATCAGAATACAGCGATACCTAAATTGACTATTCTGTTATACAATAGTGCTGCAGAAGATATTATTCTAATTGCTGTTTCTAGAAGCAAACGCACATAAGTATACGAAAAATTCGTATCAGATTGTTTGACAATAATTGTTAATCATAAGAATAAATATGTTGATCAGAACAGAATTTGGAGGTTTACCTCAAAATCTGTGAGTAGAATCACTTATGATTAAATAATTTAGTTTTCCATATTTCGGCGAACTTTAAAAAATCATTGCAATATGAGAGATTGTTTAATTTTTAGGTTAGGATTTAGATTTCTGGGCTTTCAGCCATTTAGCCCTTCACGTTTGAGGGATAACGTCCCTCGGCGAGCACACAATCCGAGGAAAGGGAAGGAAGCAAGGATGGGGGAGGGTAGGAAACGACCTGGGACCTATAAGTTAGGTACCACTCCAGCATTTGCCAGGTGTGAATGAGGAAAACCCAGGAAAACCTCATTCAGGGTGGCTGGCCTGAAAAAGCGTTTTACACTTTTTCGACCGAGTGTCCCCACCAGGACACGAACCCGGGTCCGCTCGCACCGAAGGCTATTGAATTTTAATATCAATTTGGATTATGATCACTGATTACTCAGGTATGTAATTGCACATGTCCATCAATATTCCATACACATAAAAGCACTCTGACTTCTTATAGCGTTAAGAGGCTAGATTTTTTTATAGGTGAAGAGGGAGTCCAAAGAGTAGGGCAATATTTTCTTAAAATTTTAGGGATCGAATTTTACAAAACTAGAGAAAATTGTTATACTGTATTTGAATTGTTTCATTTATAAATATACAACATCTAAGCCAATTATCTGTCAGTAAGTTGGAAGATATTACTTGGTCCAATTATATAGTGCACTGTAAATGAATTAACATGTAATTTTCATGAGACGTAAGCTTACATCAACTACCTTTTGTCTATGTTTTTTTTTCAAATACTTATATATGAGTATCTCATAGTATACTGTAGAAAATTAATAAAATAATTCTCCTGATTTTCGATTTGATTTTGAATTGAACGTCCTTTTCAGCAACAAGGCTATGTGAAACGTGGACCTACAGTTTAACGTGGGGTCCGAACCACAAGAGGTCCCACAGGGAATCGAATCCAAATATCCCACGTCACTGGTATTTTCTGAAGTCACGGTAGTTTTAAGTATAGCAGAAATAAGAAACAAATATATTAACGGTAAAACTTTAAACATTAAATTTTAAATAGACTTAATTTAAATTTTAGAAAATATGGATGATGATTCCTAAAAATGTCTCTCTCCTTTGGGTTAAGACACCAATTGATAGTTTCGTCTTTCTGCCTCTTCTATGAGTAGACTACAAATTGAAATTATCATGCCTACCCTGAATGGTTTTTAAACCAACTTTGTACAGAACGCGTGATTCACTTTTTTTTCTTTTTTTTTTTAAGGTTTAGTTTATATAAGAGAAATGGTGCAGATTAAGAATAAAGAGTCCCCCATAGAACTGGAAAGTTATCGTGAAGTAGACGGTCAGACACACAAACGTATGCTGAGACTAAGACAGTCACTTGCTTACCCTCCGTTTTAATTATTATCTGATCTTATCTTATTTATTTATTTAGAAAAACAACACAACAGGCTTAATGCCTAGTTATAGTGTCGTATATCCGTACAATTAATTAATTCACTTCGAGTGTCAGCTACTCGGTAATAATCCTGTTTCTAAATACATATTATGACATACTGAATATATCTAAAACATTAATTTTATAACTTAATTCATTGTAGGAGTCACACATTCTCCACAGCGGAGATTTACTGAGAATATTTGTTCGTGCCCTTTCACAGAAAAATATACCAGTATTCCCTGGTCTTGTTCTGCCTGTTGGAACGCTCAGATATATTTTCGTGAGTAGCTCTGGACAGTCAATTTTATTATTTAATACTTTATATAAAAATAGTAAATCAAACATCTTTCGTCGATTCGTCAACGTTAGAAAATTCAAACTCCTTAATAAGTCTACGTAGGAAATCTGTTTGGGATAGAAAGCTGTTTTCTTGTACGTAAGCATTTTTAGAAATTTAAATTGTATGTTTTCTATTGCTTGTAAGTATTTATTTACATTCGGTGTGCAAATAACGCACGCATATTCTAATCGGGACCTTACGTACAAATTATAAAGTTTAATGAATGTTGACTCGTTTCTAAACTCTTTACCCATTATCTCCATCTACATTTGCTGCATCATCAACAACAGTTGCTGTCGGAATATGAGTTGTCTTTAGCGATTTAGGTAGGTAGTTTAGAAAAAATCTTTGAGTTTTACGTCCCACGGTTATGCCTGTTAGACTAAAGGAGACGGTGATGATGAGTAATGAATGAAATGGTGGAATGAAGAAAGTGAGAGGAAACGGGAGAACCCCGAGAAAACCCAAGCACACGGTGTTTGTCCACCACAAAGTTCACGTGGCGGGGGCTGTAGGTAGTTTAGAGTTTAACATCTCATTCAGCACAGAGACTATATGAGACGTGTTCCTACAACCTAAAGTGAAATCCAAACTGAGTAAGCTCCCACCAGAAATCAAGCCCGAGTCTCTTGCGACAAAGGCGTCTCCGTTAACCATGTAGCTACAAACATGGTCTCCTAAATGATTTAAATATACTGATTATTTTATTTTATTGTGAAAATAGAGTGAAAGAAAATATAAAATATTTGTAAATATTGTAAGATTATTTTGAAAATATAAAATATGTTTGACTTAAAGTAAAGAAGATGGAGAGTATTTTTATTTTACATAAATAAAGAGTTAAATTTCCCATATAAACTTTACTTTTATTTATCTAACCGTAAGACATGTGGTGTTATATTCCGGAAGACAGATGGTCTATCTTGGTAATGTGTATGTGCATATCTTGGTTCTTTCTAGGCGGTAGGATGGTGATATCTTGCCATGGTAATTAGCTACAACATATCTACAGAGAAAACTATATTTAAATTTTGTCAACAGATGCTATTGAATTAATATAAGCAATAGGAAGTCTTATCATAATAGACATATGGCCAACTTAAATATAAGTCTAGAACTTCCTATACACACGTAGCGCCCGAGACAGAATGTTTTCGTGCAGTCATTCATTCTTTAAGGGATCAGGAAGTATTATTTACAATGCAGTGCCAAACCATCAGGAATCTCTAGGTGTGAAGACGGCAACACGCATATTGTCTACATTATATGCATAATGTACTGTAAAGTACAACATTTTTGAAACATATGTACAATATAGACCAACTGGACTTGAGCATCATAAGAAAATGCAAGATCTTTATCAGCTGAAAGATGCATGTAAGAAGAGCGCGCGAGACATATGGGGAAGCAGTTACATACGGTACATACGTAAGCTTTAGCCGTTACTGTGTGCGACCAGAAATCCCATATTGTACGCACAAGACCACCAAATAGGGAAGTGGGTGGATGGATATTACAAAATTCAGTCATATGTTGTGTTTATGGAGAAACAGGTATTGCATATGGTCGACCTGAAGTATTCGCATGGAACCGACTTCGTTTACGTTAATTGAAGCAGTGTTTGTCAACATGCTATTATGTCCGGAACAAAATAACCGTTTCCTAAACTGCAAAGAGAAACATTTTTAAAAATTTCAAATAGTCTCAACGTTTTTAGTAGACTAAATCAAGATCATAAGACTACAATACTTCGGAAACCAGGAAGGCTTTCTGCTTCGCCAAATATTTAATATTTCAATTCGCTATTTGTTTATAGGCAGTTCCAGAGTACCTAACGATGTAGGATGCACAAGTGGTTTCTGGTTTATCGAGAGACTAAAATTTGCCATCAATAATCTCCCAACCCAAATTACATCACTATACAGATATCGATAGGTTGATTGGTATGAAAACAAGATCAATCTTTTTTCGAAATTCCTCTTATTTCCTCAAAAGTTCTTGATTGACTTGATTACTGAGTAGAGCGATAGACAATTTACATTTGGGATGGCAACATTTTTTTCGAAAAATACCTTTTAAAAAATAAATTTTTCGAAAACGAAAAATGAAAAACAAATTTTTTCTAAAAACGAAATTTTCTTTTCTAAAAACGAATTTTTTTTGGAAAACGGAAAAATTTCCATTTTCGAAAACGAAAAATGAAAAACGAATTTTTTTCCTAAAAACGAAAATTTTTCGAAAAACAAAAATTTTTCGGAAAACGAAAAATTTTCCGAAATAGGAAAACGAAACAATTTCGAAAACCGAAACATTTTTCGGAAAACGGAAACCAAAAATATTTTCAAAAACGGATTTTTTTCCAAAAAATTAAATTTCCGAAAATCGAAAAACAGATTTTTTTGAAAAAGGCCATTTACATTGAATATCCTTGTTCGATTCCCGGTGGGAGGGCACTGAACGCCTTATGCTGGTTCGGATTCCACCTTAAACTGTAGGTCCACGTCTCACATGGAATCGATGCTGAAAAGGAACGCTAAACTACTCCATCAAACAAACAAACAAACATGCTTTGTAGTACTAAAATTTCCTAGGAAGTTCAATTAACAAAGCCTTAACAACAAGATCATTGGAAAAGTTCTATGTGCGGCTTATATATGGTCCGTTATCTCCTCTTTTCGCTTTAAATAAACTACATAATTTACTTCCATCATATTCATTATCCGTTATCTATGGTCCTAATTATCCTCTTTCCCTTCACAAAATGTTATCTTTGCTCGGTTTCCTTTCAAATACGGTAACAGACTTCCCTATTTGAAAGCTACTAAAAAGTATAATTCCGTTCCTTTGTTCCGCATTGAAAGAAGAAGGGAAAAATGAAATTGGATTCTTTAAAGACTGGCTATAGGCTATTTACGGGAGGGCTTTTTATGAGGGTGGGTGAGAGAGTGTCAAAAGAAAAGGAAAGGGAAAAGAGGAAAAAAAAGACAAGAATGATTTTTAAACTGGAGATCTTTTGTGGATGACGGAAATAATTGCGTGAAGGTATATACACATATAGATATAAAGTATTTGCTTGCGGACAAAATGATCTCTTTGTAGAAAACCTCCAGAGCCCAGCAAAAGACGCCTGGATGCCTGCCTGAGTCACGATTTTGTTTAACTTGTTTACAAGGGAAGAAAGTTGTCTTGAATTCCAAAGTGACGGCTAGACGGCAGCTGCACGTCAGTCCAACAACTAAAAGCGAAGAACTGAGATTTTTGCTAGCTAAGTGGTTCCCTTGTTATCTTCTTGTCTTCCCCTTAACACAGACCTACACAGCACACATATTATTATTACTACATATACCAAGAAAGAAAAAAAAGGGACTTTTTGAACGCTTCATTTTGGGCGAGAAGTTGACCACTCTTTGCATGCTTGTTTACGAAAACATCAATTTCGGGTGCATTCCTTCGACAAGGGATTTGAAAAGAACTCCATTTCAAGCCCAGAATGATCACCTCAAAGAAAATTGGTAACCCTTGTGAACTGGATAATGGAAAGGTAATCGTAGGGGGTCATTCTAAACAGCACGGCTCATTGCTCAGGCCGTACTCATTATCTACGTTAGGAGCAGTGAAATAAATTTAGGATGACCAGTCCGAGAAATTCAAAATGTTACTTTTCTTCAGTAACGGTTTCTTGGTGTCAATATTCTATGGCTCTTTTCAGTAAATCATGAGGTATCTCTTTCGCTCGAATATACTGTAGTTAAGAAGAAAGCTCCAATGCGCTAAAGTATAGTAAAAATGCTAGATTTTCAGTTGGGTGCTTAAAAGCAAATAGGAAACTATTATCTATTCAAAATAACTTTGGAAAGTTACTATTCGCCGATAAGAATCAGGCACATGTTTCGTGCTAAAGAATAGATAGATATTGAAACTTTCAATGGCTAGGAAAGGATATCTGTTGTCAGTTTGTTTTCATGACCGTGGTGTAATAAAATTACAGTGAGAACAACTGTGGGTTTGATATCGCTAAAGGCACACATTTCGGGAAGTAGTGGAATTGTAAAATATAGAAGTTGGAGACGTTGTAATGGCAGGAGGAGGGAAGCGTAAAAAATGAAACGATTTTTTCTAGTTTTACGTCCCATCCAGTCATGTATTGCTAGACAGTTAAAAAAAAACCCTGTATATGCTCGTTTTTTTCTTCGTAAATTTAAGGTGAATATGAGCTGGACTATAAAAAATATTAGGGGGTTATAGGCTACGCGCAGACTCTTTTTCAAAGGTATTCAATTCTTGCAAGATATACTAATTTGCTTACTAACGTACTATAGTAATTACGTAATATACTGTATTTATATTAAATACTAGAGTACTATTATAGTTAATTTAGTGTAGTAAATATACGTAATACAACTGTTGTTTTATATTATGTATTATGTGCAAACTTGAATCAATGTATATGTGTATCAGAAATAGCATGGGTCAATGAAAACAACCCACTACCCACTGACCCACCACCAACCATAATCCATTCTGAGCCACGGCCCACCATGACCCACGGAGACCAAGTCGTGAGATACTTGAGATACTCAATTTTTCGCAACAATTAGGACCCCCACTCCCTCCTCAGTCCAACATACTCAACGGTTATTGCACCGTCCGATTATCACCTGTTCCATTCCTTGGACAATCACTTTAGAAGATGCCAGTTCAAATTCCTAGTAGAAATGCAAAATGCACGTGATATCTTCTTCGCTTCACAGCCCACTAAGTTCTACCGCGATGGAATCCATGGCCTTCCATTCCAGAACGTTGAAAGGTCGTCGATGCTGATGGGAACTATTTTTGATCTTTCTTACGTCTTAGGTGACATATCGATGTTCGAAGATGGTGGATGAAAAAGCGACAGAACTTTTTTAGTTACCTCTATAGAAACAAATGGAAAAAGAAGAAAAATTGTGATCTTGAAAATAAAACAGACAAATTCACCAGTGTTCGGAAGATGCTGTTTACAATGCATCTGTGGCGGTGGGTCGTAGCAGAGCAGAGTGGGTCGTACTGAGTCGGTGGGTCTGAGTGGGTCATGGTGGATGGTGGGTCGCAGTAGAACACATCCTGTAAACCAACTGACACACTCATACATCTTGACCCACTTGATCAACGATCCACTGACCCACTCCATCTCTGGTGTGTATTTGCTACCACGCTTGTGTGTCGGTGTTGCCCATTTGGAAAAAAAACATGCGAGCGTCCCTGACAAATTAGATCTCTGGTCCTACCATTATACCTTGTTGGCTAAGAAAAACGGATGATTAATTAAACTGAATTATTTATGAAGGAACTTGTGGAATGGTAATGTGGAAGTAAGTAAGATAAACTTTCGGATACGATGTTGTCTATCACAAACTCACTTTGGCCTGGAATCAAATCAGGGACCCGTAGCAGGAAAGTACAAGAATTTTAAATTTTTACACTGCAAGTATCGGTGCCTTGTTTCCGTTCTTTTTCTTTTAATTTCCTGTCATTTTTTCTTTTTCTTTTTCTTTCTTTTTTTTCTTTTTTTTATAGAATTAGTGAGTTTATGGAGATGATTGGAAAACTATTCTACCCGGAACCACATTCACTAAAGCCGAGCACACTATACCCTTTAATAGAGTGAAAAATATATAAAATCACACCTTAGACCTGACATAAAACCTAATGAATTTCTTAGCACTATATGATCCTTTTTAAAATTTGGATATGAGGAAAGAATAAAGAGATTTCGCTAGTTTCAATAGATTGTTCATTGCAAACGATAAACTGAAATATTTTAATAAAGGTAAAGTGAACAACATCTTATGCGTAGATTTTCTTGGGGTTCTCCCGTTTCCTCTAGCTTTCGTCATCCCACCATTATCATCCATCTCATCATCATCATCTGCCTTAGTCTCGGTGAATAATCATAATCCTTAAAATCTTAAAAAAAAACGAAAAAATCTTATACTGTTAAATTTTCAGTGAAATTATAATGTATTGCTGACTAACGTACTGTCATTCCATCGTTATTAATTCACAGTGAGTGAGTTAATATTAAAGTATATAGTGTTTGATGATTAATATCAATTATTATTGTAGCACCCGCCAAGTGAAATTTGTGGTGGACAAACACCATGCTCGTGGGTTTTCTCGGGGTTCTCCCGTTTCCTCCCACTTTCTTCATTCCATCATTTCACTCATCTCTCATCATCACCGTCTCCTTTAGCCTAACCGGCATAAACGTGGGACGTAAAACTTAAAGATTTTCAATTATTATTGCAATTAAAGTGACCTTATTACGGATCACTGTAATTTATCAAAGATAGAATAAAACATGATCGTCAGTGATGCATTGTAATTTTAACGAAAATCTTACAGTGCGTCTAATCTATTATATAAAAAAGTAAAAATATTAGAATTTTCGTTGTTGCCAGCGCCTTATCTTCACTGATTTACCGATTGCTGTAAATCAAAGTCAAGTAATATCGAGCTTGGATAACATTTGGATGGGTGATCATTTGGGAAGACAGATACTCTCCAATCAAGAAAACAAGTAATAATGGTGATAGGAACCGGAATCGGGATTGTATATTACATTCTTACATAAGAATTATAAAATGCTGAAAAGTTTATATGTTTGTGCCTGTGACCAATCCTCTCGACAATGCGATCTCGAAAACCACAAGTGTTAGAACGCGCCGTTTTCGCTGATCGATTCCAAATTTTGTATAGATTTGTCAGTTCTCATTCAAATTTTCAAAAAAAAAAAGAAAAAAGAAAGAAAAAGAAAAGAAAAAGAAAAAAGAAAGAAAGAAAAGAAAAAAGACAAGAAAACTTGTCTTTATTTTTCTATACCACATTTTAGGCGTCTTTTTGGCCCTATTAATTTAATATTGCCATTAGGTTGATACCCTTGTGTAAGGCAACCAGTAGAGGAGCTATGTATAGTGGGTTGATGGACATTTCAGGCGCTTTGCTTTAATCTGAATGACAATACGTATTGCCAGCTGGCAACTTCAAAGACTTGTGGACCCACAACAAGGCCTACTCGGATATGGGATTATTTAAAAAAAAAATATTTGCATTGGTATCATCTATTACTTATCCAAGTTTGCCACAAACTCTCCCCAATATCCTATATATTAAAATATCTACTTCATTTATATGTTTGTCTATAGCAATTCACTCCCTTTGAGAATCTTTCTGTCCTTTACTTGTGTTCGCAAAGGGGAACTTGTGTCCTTTACTTGTGTTCGCACAGATACAGTGGGAAATGGGAAGACAATAGACTTCAATAATAAATATGGTTTAAATGGTTGTTATATCACACCCTTTGTGGGCCTCTAGAATTCTCCGTAAATTAGAGATTTTGTTCCAATGTCTTCGTTTGAGTTGGTCCTCATATAACAACACCAAGGTTATGAGGGAGGTGTACTATGTGCTCCGAACCAACCGGTACAATTGGTGGATGCACAGACCATCATACAAAATCTGTCTCCTCCCGTTACGTAATATCTCGCCTTGCTTCAAGAGAGAGCTTGATTACAGGATCAAGTCACTATCTCTGGCTAATGTGTTTATAGTTTGTGAATAATTATTATTGTCATAAATGAATTGTGTAGTTGAAAAATTAGGAACAAGCTATATACATTTGTTAATGAACAGCCTTTGGCGTGGGGGACCCGGGTTCGATTCCCGGCGGGAGCTCATGTGGTTCGGATTCCACGTTAATCAGTAGGTCCACGTCTCATATAGCCTCGCTGCTGAAAGGGACGCTAAACTAAAATCAACTCAACTCAACATTTGTTAATGAACACTTTTTAACAATAAGTGAAAAGTGATCTGAGAAGCGGTTTATTTAAAAAAAATGCCAATCGCTTATGTAGGAAATTCCTCTCATATAATAATTGGATTGCAAAATAAGTACGTTTTTGCACTTTATTTTGTTTTATTTCCATATTTCTAACTAATAGCACTGAAAATGTCCCTCTTTCGTGGTTATAGTTTTGGATATTGAAACCCTGCATAGTCAACCTCTTGAGGTCCGATCTGAAACTCACTCACTTCCGGTGTAAAGGAAAAAAAAATAAGTTGAGGAGCCAAAAAAAAGTACAGTGGTCTTGAGATGGCATATAGGATTAAGTACAAATGAAGTTCAATATACAGTAAAAATGTTTGGAAAGTAGGGATGTGAGGGTTGATGCTCCGATTTCAACCTCACTCACCACTAGGGTGGGCTAACCAAGGCCAAATGAAGTTCATGATGGAAAAATAGATCTTTTTCCTATAGAAACCGTAAATTGGTTCATTGAATTTACTCCCGATAACAGTTTTGCAGGATTCCTCAGAGAAATTAAACGAATACTGGGTAGGTAGTGGTAAATGAGACGAAGTGAACTGTCTCAACTGTGGAGAGTGGGAGAGAGAAAGTACGTAGAAAAGGTGACAAGCTTTAGGTTTCCACGAAGTATGTATTTGAGAATATTTGAATTATAAGCGGAAAGTAAAAGCAAAAATAGGGATGCTAAAGAAACCTTTGGAAAGAAAAGAAAAAGTATAGTTTATGACACATTTAAAATAAAATATTGTGGAAAAGATTCATTAAGTGTAATGCACGAAGAAGAAAAATGTATGTTAAGAAACAGCTAAGGAAACCAACAGGAAACGTACAAAATTTAGACAGGAAAGGAGCTAGACAAAAATAAATAAATAAATAAATAAATGAGAAAGTATTAGCGAAAGTCATGAAAAGAACAGCAATATTCGAAATAGTTAGAAAATTAGAAAATAGTAAATAAATTGGTTAAGATATTAAAGAAATATTCTGCTTAGAAATACGGGGGAAACTGGAAAGTATGACAGGAATGGCGATATTAAAGAGGATAATTTTTACTTTGAGAGGAAGAGATTAGGGACGGACCCGTGGAGCATTGCACCTCTTAACGTGCGGCAAGTAATCTATCAATGATAATGATGACATCTTAGCTAGGGGTATATTAGGGAAAGAGCTGATCGGGAACTTCTTTTATATACATGTCCACATAGTACTTAACATTGTCCCATACGCTTGCAGCAAGTTGAGATTCCCTATCTACATAAATGATAATAAATCTTAAATAGAGACTCTGTTATTTAGTTTTGGAAAATGAAATGAAAGCTTTGAGTTTAACGTTCCACGGTTATTCCCTATAGGCTAACGGAGACGATGATTAAAGCAAGTGAATGATGATGGGAGAATTGGTGGAATGATAAAGTGGGAGGAAACGGGGATTTAGAATTTGGATTTCTGGGCTTTCGGCATCTAAGACCATTTAGCCCTTCACGATTCGAGGGATGACGTCCCTCGGCTATCACATTATCCGGGGAAAGGGAAGGATTGGGGAAGGAAGGAAACGGCCTGGGACCTATGAGTTAGGTACCATCCCGGCATTTGCCTGGTGTGAATGAGGAAAACCCAGGAAAACCTCATTCAAGGTGGTTGGTCTGAAAAAGCTGTTATACTTTTTCGACCGAGTGACCCCACCGGGAATCGAACCCGGGACCGCTCTGGGAGGATACGGAATGACCCCGAGAAAACCCATGCGAACGAAGTTGTCCACCACATGTTATTTACTTTTATTTCTTGAACTTCAATACAATTAAATTAAATATAATTAAATTTAAAATTGAAATAAGTTATTAACAGTAGACGAATTGAGTCGGTATAGTATACCGGTAGTAAATGATGCCAGAAACTATAAAAATTTTAAAATAATCTCTACTGTATTGCAGTAAAACCCAAGTGGAGACACTTGTTTATAGTTACACTGTATATTGAATTGAATAAAGTACATTTCAATGGATAGTATTTATACGAACACTTAATTTATTTCTTGTGCGAGGGGTCCTTTGTTCGATCCCAGGCAAAGTATAACATCGGGTCTGAAGGTTCTTCCGTGTACTTTTCTCGATATCGTTATTCCACCAATTCCTTAATAATCATTCACTTGCCATAATCACCCGTCTCCATTAGCCTAACAGGCATAATCGTGGGACGTTAAACTGGAAGATTTTATTTCATTTGATTTTTATATCTTAGGTGAATTGAATAAAGTAGGTTTGAATGAATTATTACTATTTTAAAGCAATATTGGTACTAAAGTATTTGCAATTCGACTACTAGTTATTAAGGTCTTTCATTACTTCTAAGAGGGTTTTAAATCAGAATAGTTGGCATCAGTGATTACTGCTACGTGCCATTACGGATTCATAACCTCCGTAGCAAATTCCCGTAGTAACTGACCTTCAAAAAAATATTTTTATAAAGGATCAATTATTTTATGTCTTTGGGATGGACTATGCAACCCTATGGTTATGCTAAAAGACATTATAAAGAAGAACTTTTACTAGGTGGTATTTTGGAATAAGATTTCACAATACGCCTTGTAGCAGCCAGAAGAGTGAATTCTTAGGAGATCCAAAATGAAGAGCTAGCAGGTAATCTATATAAGATAGGAGCATAGCATCTTTCTAAACTGGATAGGTAGCACAAAACGAAAAAAAAAAAAAAAAATGAACGGTAATTTGAAACACTAAAGCTGACCATGATGAGATGACACACTACTCCGCCCAAACATATACATACAACTAAATGGGTTTTCAATTCTCCTTCCCCCTTCCCTTAAACTAACACACACGTGTTTAATTATATAGTACGTTCGTAGAAGTTGTGATGGCAAGTCCAAAAGCAGGGACTGAATTTGTATAATAATAATAAAATATAATATTGCATACAAGACGATCTTGGTTTGTAGTTTGCCAGCTAGAAACTTAGAGCCTCACGTGTGTGTGTTTTCTATAGATATAATAAAATAGCATCATACACTATACAAGGCCTAAAGAGCAAGTTGAGACACGATGCTCTGTAAAGATTTTTAAGAAGATCGAAAAGAAGAGAGAGAAAAAAGAGGGCACTTTTGGGTAAGAAGACGGCAGGTGCTTTTCAGCTTCTTTCGGGGCTTTGCGTCCCCCTCTCCTCCCACCTTCTATCGCATCCACCTACCTTTTCTACTTTACTACCTCTACCAGCATTGGCATTCCATCAGGGTAGCTTTGCCATCTGCTAGGGTCAGTGTGGGAACGTAGCTCGGTTCGGAGTTCCCACGCTAGCGGAATATACTCTCGTGTCGGGCACACACCTGCCACACGACGTCACACGTTCTCCTGTTTGTGACGTCACGACCGATATATATACTACATCAGAGGTGGGTTGGGGAGTAATAAAGCAGTATTTCTCAGCACGCAGAAGATCGAGAGAGCAAGACCCCGAAAGCGTTTTCTGGGCTTAGGAGAACGAAGACGGGAAGATTTGTTGACTGCTTTGCCGCTTAGCTGTGTTTAGCACGTGCTTCGTCGAATACCAGTTCTGCTACTACAACTCTTCGTTGACTTGCAACTCTGCTCCACAGATTCAGCAATTCCAAGATGTCATCATCACCAGCCGGTACTGCCAAGAACACCGCGCTTGCTTCAAAGATGCACGGCCTTAAAAAAGTAAGTACCGCTACCGCAATTATCTTATTTATTGCAACAGCATTTAAAGTATTAACAGAACACTACTTTATGGTTTTATTTACGTGACATGTTCTAAATTTAACGTTTTGTAATTCGGTATCTTAGCTGAAAAAAATATCATTAATACAAATATTTCAATTTAATTGCAGTGAATATTATTTAACATCAGAAAAGTTGCAGTAAGAATAGGGAATAATCAAATTTTATTTTTAAAATCTATGATATTATTTACTTGTATTAAAACTTATGTTTAAATTTTGAAATTTTGATATTACATTCAAGATAACGAAAAGTTATTTTGTTTTATTTACAATATTTCATGCATAAAATTCGCCTTAGTTTATATATAACTGCACTGTTCATACTTTCTTAATTAGGCCCTATAGTTTTTGTTTTGAACATTAATTCCGATCTTAATTATTGGTTTAAGTAATTTTGTGCTAAATGTATTCTGCATTTTTTTTTTAAAGTGTCATTAAAAAATTTTTACTAAGTGGGCGTAACCTTAATTGCATTAGAAATAACAACTACTAATACTATTACCACTATCAGAACAACAAATAATAATATAAATATGCATTACTTTACACAATTTACTTTAAATACTGTTGCTAGTATTATTATTTTTTTATTGTTGTGGAAGTATTTCGTTGACCATCAAAATTGCATTCGAAATAATTAAGATAACCTTTCTGAAAATGTTTCCCACAAAATAATAATAATAGTAATAATAATAAGCAAACTTATTTGTTTCAATATAATCTCATTTGGTTCTGATCGAAACCACTGTGATTTGTCTTGTTCTATTATAAGTTTTTTTTTTCATTTTTATTTTGTTTTTGTTTCGTTTTCTTTTTTGAAGTAAGCAAATTAATTAATGAATGTCAATTTACCTAGTTCATACATTGCATAATGGAACTTAATATAATATTGAAATACTGTAATGGGATTTTGATGGTCGGCATGTGTTTTTATTTAGATAAATAAGTATTTATAAGAAAATACTTAAGTTTCGTGTTTCGTCGAAATATTTTGTTTAAAATGTTATACTGTATAATGTGGTTTGTTATTTACGAACTTGTTCCCTTTTATGACAGTACTACATGCGGTACACACACACACACACACACACATATATATATATATATATATATATATGACCAAACATGTGAGCTTTATTTACTTTGAGTAAAATTCATGTTTATATGGGTCTCTAATACTGTTTATAGAATTATTTTATCAATTTAAACGCTTAATTTACTAATTTACCTTGAAAATAACTAGTGTTTGTACATACATTTTGTGTTTTTAAATTTTGCTACCACTTAGGCCTATTAACTAAGAAGTCGTAGAACACTACTACCAATACTACTACAACATTAATAATAACACTAATAGCAAACACCACAGCCTACGAAAAGTTCTGGCAAACCAGATAGCTTTTTATTTGAGTGATGTGTGGATGGCTCATTTGTTTTCATTATTATTTCTTACTCTCAAAGCCCTCGTTCTATTAATTAAAGTACTTTTAATTGCCTTCTGAATTTGAATCAATAAAGATTTCATTATTATTATTATTATTATTATTATTATTATTATTATTATTATTATTAAATATTTATCTTAATTAACTATAATATTAAAACAATACACTGTACTACATTAATTAATTTAATTAAATCAACTCAATTTATAATATTGTTTGCATGTACCGCAAACAAAATTAACTTTAAAGCAAATAGGTATATATAATTAAATTTGCACAAGAGGGCTAATTAGAGATAATTGTGGCTATTGCCTGGCAATTTCTGAACTTTTAAAGTTCTGAGATCGATGTGTTTATTTATTTTTTTTTTAATTTAGCTACTTTTCTCCCCAAAATTTGAAACTTCAGATGCTTTTTGTAGGTAGGTAGGTAGGTAGGTACAAGTGACAACGGCAACTTTAACTTTTAACTTTTCGGGGTATTGCATACCAAAAAGTATACTTTTATATTACCTGTCACAATTTACAACATAAACTAGGCCTATCTTGTGGTCAGGCAGACGGTGTCGTATCCACAAAGGGGAAGGGTGCATTTCCCCCTTCCCCTCTCGCATTGTCACTGGCAGATCCTACAACTATAAACGGGGTAATAATAACTCCAAAAAAATGTTTATTACTTTAATTTAATAAAAACTACATGCGAATATAAAATAATTCTTTAAAATTTAAATTACTATAGTCTATGTATAAATAATACTTCAAAGAAAGTCGTTATTGAAAACAGCAAAGGTATAAATATAGGCCCTATATACAATTATTAAGAAAAAAATACATTGAAATTTAGAGTCAAGGACAAAAAGTAAAATATTTCGAATTTCAAATTCATAAAATTTCTCATATTTTTTACCTTCATTATTCCCTGCTGTAAGTGTATTTCAGCAGGTATGTTACTACAACTGTATTTTATTTTATAATAATAATAGTAAATGTCTTCTCTAGACTTATATCCATCTTGTGTATTTGGCATTTTCATTTTTCATTACCATATTATTATTATTGTTATTATTATTATTATTATTATTGCATTGCTCTCATTATTTAGTTATCCAGCTATGACGTACTATCTCAATTTGAAACTCCAATAACGTCAGAGCTTTTATTTAATTAACTGAATAAATAAATATTAATTTGATTTAATATGTGCAGTCTTGCAAAAGTTTGACATACTTAAAAAAAAATAAAAATTAATTTTAGAATTAGTTTCATATATATACTCATATTAATGCATTAATGGCTACCCACTCTTCTATTAAAATATGTTTAGTGGTAGTCGGCGTTGTAGGGAGCATTATGACTTTTTTTTGGGGGGGGGGGAGGAGTTTACGTAAATTAATCAAAACCAAAACAAAAAAAGTTTCTAAATATGAAAGCATTATTAATACCCGATAAAGGCATTAATAATAAAATGCATATGCCATATATGTTTATTGCACACATACAGTATATACTGATTATTCATTTGAACTGTTGTAGTCAAATTAAGTTTATACAGCCTCATGTCTTAAGTGCAGTTTTGGACGTTTCAGTTATTTTAACGGTTTACATTTTATTTATTTATTTGGGCTGCTTGGCTCAATGGTAAAGAGCTCATTTCTGGTTCGAACCCAGTTCCCTTCAATTTGGGTTTGTGGTGGATAAATAGCTTTTGTGTGGTCTGCTTTCGCCATTCCACCATTATCATCCATTTCATCATCACCGCCTCCCTTAGCCTCGGTGTATAACGTGAAACGTTAAACTCCAATGAAATTTATTTATTTATTTGATATATTTATTTCATGTTCTATTATAAACATTCTTCATTTGCTGTCAATACATAAAAGGCGAATTCAGTTGGGGCAGGAGAAAATCGTTTGGGAGAGACGAGTCATTGGTTGCACACCTTTGCTGAAAGTAAAAAGCTCAAGAATATATGCATTTGCAAGGAAATTCCCATCTCCACTATGGTCCATAAATTCTTCCAATACGTGTCATTACAAAATTAATACCGCATCCTCTTTTATTGTTTTGTTCTCCAATATTCTGCCTCCTCCCTGGGCTCTCATTGTGGAGCCTTTATTAAAAGTGTTCTTGTTTGTGTATATATTATTATGCACTTTTTACATACACTTTTAATATTGACTAGCTTAAATATGTAAATATATTCTTCGTCGAGATATTATTTAAAGTTTTGTTAGGATGGGAGAGGGAGCAAGACAATCAGGTATATGTACAATTTTACATTTTTCACTAGTACATCATTATATATTATTGATTAAAGTGTATATATGTACCGAACTCAGAGGGGCAGTTTTCCCCCCTTGAAGTTAAATCGCGCTCTTGTTTCTTCGTCTGCTCCCGCTAAAATGTCAGTGACGCACTTTGGATCATGACCCCGTCTTTGTAGATATATCTGCATTTCCTTCTGGGCAGAGCTATCCAAAGAAAATTGGGTAGTCAAGTTTTCTTGTACATAACTGTATCTTAGAAAATTAAAAAAAAAAAAAAAAAAAAAAAAAAAATACAGAAATATAAATAGTAGTAAATTGTCGTATGCATTTCGTACTTTAGAAAAAGGAAAAAGCTGTATGAATAATAACAAAATTTGCTCCCGACTATACAAAATACTTCATACATAATTGTGTCAGAATACAAATTATTCTGAAAAACAAGTGCTATAATAATACAAATCCAATTTGATGCTTAGACCTATGTATTAGTCTAGGGGGGGGGGGGGCATGGTGGCTCAGTGGTAGAAAGTTTACGTCGGGTTTGTGGAATCCCTAGTTCGATCCACGGCCTAGTAAATTTGTAGTGAACGACATCGTGTTGGTAGGCTTTCTCATGGTATTCTCGTTTCCTTCCACATTCTCATTCCACCAATTATTCCATCATCATTCATGCTTTAATCATCGTCTCCCTTACCCTGAAGGGCACAATCGAGGGACGTTAAAGATTTCATTTTCATTTTGTTCATGCATAGTCCTACAAGTCAGCCATAGTACAGTCCAGACTTGTACTTCCAGTTGTCATGGCAACCTGGCGCCCACCATTTTTCGAGCTCTGATAATAATAATAATAATAATAATAATAATAATAATAATAATAATAATAATAATAATAATTTTCTCCATAATATTTGTTGCATTGTCTTTTTGTTTTTAATTCTCATTGTTGGTAACAATAGAAAGAAAAAGACAGGTGTACAAGATTTCTAACAAGGTTTCTCCTTTTTTTCTTTATAGATATTGAAGCCTGTATTCAAACTTCTGCACAAAAAGCGACGCCAAGACAACAAGAAGCAACAACAACAATCGGAAGTGATAGTTGTTTCGGAGGAAGGGGCTACAAGGACATCCTCACAACAACAAAAGCCTACAGCAGCCATTTCTTCCTCGCCAGTTACCCTCACTTGCAGCAAAGACGCCGCCAACTGGTACTCTGAACAAGAAGCAGAAGTCGACGACAACGCTGCTAATGAGGCTTTGGAGGAACGACTTCGTGAAGACATTCGTACAGCCGCTGGTTCTAATGGTTACGTGCAAATGAAGATTGCAGGACATGTTACTTTAATCCCAGTTCATCCAGGACATCATATTCCTATCCCTGCTGTCCACTTTGGTACCTTTTGGTCAGTTCCTGACAGTGATATTTTGTGCCGAAGTGATGTCAAAGTGATGACTTCCTCACAGAGGGCACAACCACAGGAAGCTTCAGTTACTGTTGCTAAATCCACCTTAGACTCACAATAATGTCAAAGCAGATTGCTTTTTAAAAGAAAGAACAATTTCATTTTAAATAACACATAAATATGAAATAGTACAAAAATGAACATTCCTATGAATATTTTTATGTGTCGATATAGTATAAATTTTCAAACTGTGATTTTGTAAATAAGTACTTTGATGCCAGTTAAAGAA
The DNA here is from genome assembly GCF_964235325.1 of Thermobia domestica. NCBI lineage: Eukaryota > Metazoa > Arthropoda > Insecta > Zygentoma > Lepismatidae > Thermobia > Thermobia domestica. The sequence continues at coordinate 144,968,011 of NC_137466.1, read as the reverse complement.
ATGAATAAGAAAATATTCTTGTGATATGTAAATAGTATATGATATTATATTGATTCCTTCAAGACTTAATAACGATACAAAAATTCAATTTTTTTGTCAACTAGGTGTTTGGAAGAAAACAAATTTCAGTTCAGCATTGCATAAAAATATCTATACATATAAATATGTTTCTGTGATATATTAACATTCGTAACTGTTATTACCTGTGATCATATGAGCTTTAATTATGATTTGATTTTTTTAAATTAGCATTTTATTATATGTCTTGTGGTATATTTTGCATTTTAAAGCACTTCTTTTTTTTTAAGAAAAGATAGAAAAACAAAAATAAATAAACACATATTGAAACTAATTTTAGTTGTCAACATTGTTATTTAAAAATATTCACTTCCATAAATGAGTATTAATGGCGATATATCTAAGGTAATAGCTTTTCTGAAATTTTTTTCATGTGAATTTGACTAAAATCTAATGCGTTATATGATTTTTTTTCACTTCAAAATTGAATTAGATATCATGTTGGTATGGTTATCATGTCATTAAAAAAATATTTTTTGTTGATGAAATAATTATAAATTTTATTTATGCAGTTTTTAGATAATGCTTACCGGAATCAAACCATGTCAGAAAAGCTAAATACTTTTGGTATGTTATTTTAAGTTATTATGTTGTTAAAAGAATTAATTTTCAAAAATTAGAATAAATCTGAATCTAGATCCGATTATGAGAAATTCAAATATGGGTAAATTTACCTAAGATTTTCGAGCACTGCTTAATTTTTAAAAATAACATTTTACTTATGCTCATTTTATAAAGATGTATTTTGTCGGAGAAAGATTCAGAATATTATTTCTCATTTTTGAATGTTACTTTTTTTTTTAACACTTTACCTTGGTAAAAATGGGTAGTGTTTAACTATATCTTCTTGTTAAGCACCAATGGTTGTTTATTACAGTAAAACCTGCCTTAATTTAGTCAAACATTGTTTCACAAAGGGTCCCAACAGCCTATGCAATAAGTAAGTGGATAACTTAACAGGTTTTACTGTAGTTTCAATCCTTTAAAAAAAAACTTCGTAAACTAATTAGATGTGGATGCTGGTGAGTACAAAATTTTGGCGATAGAGGAAAGTGTTACTTGGTTAATCAACAGTGAGCACCATTACTTTATTTTAGCAATTGATTTCGATTTTGAGTTTAGCGTTCCTTTCAGCAGCGAAGGTATAGAAGACGTGGACGTACAGCTTAACGTGGGATCCGAACCACATAAGCTCATGCCGGGAATCGAATTCTGGTCTCCCACGCCTTAGGCGCGTACGCTAACCACTTAGCCACAAGGGAGATATTTATTTTAGCACTAAGTTGAGTCTTGTGTCCAATAAAGTTTGGATAATTCGAGAAATTTCAACTTTTTGGATACAAATTGTATCTGGCTTTCTAAACGGGAATGCACTATCTCTTAACTGAAGTTGGTCTTCAATTGCCTGAAAATACCGAAACTCTTGTACTCCACCAAAAATTAAACTCGTAGTAACTAGTGTTGCTCACGAGTTAAGAAAAGTCTCGTCTAGAACTATATTTTTAAAGTTCGGAGTTTATACTACACATTTCTTTATCTAATAAATTAGAAAACTGACACAACTCTCAAGCAACAACTTTTCAGTAGAGTATGCTGAATTTTGGCACTGCTGCAGGTTAACATGGACAGGCAAATGACACAATTGCTCCTGAAAGGACGGGAGAGTGAATGTCTTCACCTTTGATATTTTTTTACAGGCTATTATCAACATCATAATTTCAATAAGGGTCATTCTTGAAGTAGCTTCCCAAATTGTCTTACAATGCTGCATTAGGTTAGTACCAATAGTGCATTCTCCCATTCGGAATCGAACCCGGTACTGCCTTGTACACCAAAAGTTTTGACTTTTTAATTCAAAATTAATTAATAATAAATTTTGAAAAGTTAACCATTACAACCAATTATATCCCCGAAGTCCTTTACTTACACTACTATTGCAGTTTTTTTTTTTTTTTTTTTTTTTTTTAAATAACAGAGTGCATGTATTTCAGGATGCCAAGAAAAAGGGCACTACCATTCAATCTTTCAGTTTTCTGGACATACTTGATATAATTTTCAAGTACATTATCTAACGTTAGGAAAAGAAATAATTCAAGCCAACTTCTTTATTTTAAAGAAGCCATCGATAATTTTTATACCATAAAAATATCGCTCTTAGTTATACCGAAAAGTCCAAATTTTACGAGTACTTAAATTACGCAGCGCTTCCTTTAAAAGTTTTTTTTGTTTGTTTTGTTTTGTTTTTGTGTTGTTATTCAACACTGAGGCTATGAAGAAGCGTGGGCTAGGAATCACGACCGGGATATAAATCAGGTGCAGTTGGGGGATGCACAGATCATCATGCAAGATTAATCCTTGCAATACAGGTCGTTCCCTCCACATTATCTCGCCTCTAAAAAGCTGGATTACCGGACCATATCACCTACCCCGGGTTGCCCAGTTGGGGAGTAGCATATTCTAATAACATTCGTTATATCAATAACTTAGTAATGGTTATCAGATCTGAGTAAAGTTTTCATTAAAATGAAAATAAAAATCGCTACATTTCAGAAAGTCCAAATTGTTCTATTACCAACTTCATTTTTTCTGAACTTGAAAAAAAAATGAAATCTTTCATTTTAACGTCCCACAATTATGCCTTTTAGACTACGGGAGACGATGATTAAAGCAAGTCACTGATGATGGAAAAAGTGGTGGAATGAGAAAGTGGGAGGAAACGGGATTACCCCAAGAAAACCCACAGAAACGACATTGTCTACCACAAAGTTACTTGTCCATTGATCGATCGAACCAGGGACCACACTGAGTCACCGTTCCTCCTACCCTTAAAGTACATCCCCGTTCAGTCATACTTAATGTAAAAGACGAGCAGGTAACTTGCTGAAATAAAATAAACTCTTAACGAAACAAAGTCACTGCAATGGTACACTATAACTGACAATAATGTAAACGATACTAACACCACTAGTCTAACGTATCAATTTGATACAATCGCATACAAAGGAAAGCAGTACCAATCTTCAAGATCATCTCCAGCACTAATGTATTGAGGAAGTTGAATGAAAGAGTTAATATGAGATGAAAAGCCGTGCGCAAGCGTATTCAAAAATGCGACTTTAAAAAGTTTGATTGAATCAATCTGATAGGCCTACCCTTGCGACTAATGAATGAAATGTTAAATAAAATGAACTATGATTTGATGAAATGAGAAAATTGGGGCAAACATGTCCAGCGATACTACAAGAAATTAAATGAGCACGAATATTGATCCGAAATTGAGCGTTCTAGCATTCTTAATGTAAATTTATTAATAAACCCAGAGATGTCCGTCTATGTTTCTAAACAAGCTACTACCTTTATTTTATTCTGTTCGAACATTTTCAACTTGTCTCAAAAGAAAAAATAAAATTTTCTTTAAAACGAGCTAACGTATGTTAGTTGAGACTACTTTTATCTCTTCGTTGCTAAAATGACAAAGAATAACGTTTGTCACATTCCGATATAGACAATAATTATTTAAAGTCATTTAATACTGATAACTCAGCACACTATCGCTTTTGAAATCACATCGAAACGATAATCCAGATTCAAATCTTTGAGGCTGATCCTTTAATGGAAAGTTTATACCCTAAATAATAAGTTCATACAGCCTTGAGAAAATAGCACACATAGACCGAATAATACTATCCGAGAATCTTAGCTAATACTATAGGCTACTTGCATCTTGTAGATATTTCAAAAAATAAATGCCTTAAAAAAATACAAAGGAACAAACAAACAAGTTTACTTCACACCAGGTCAAAGGGCCCAAATTGAGTTCCCTCGTCGCTATATGCTTAGGATACACACCATCGACTCGGGAGAACAGAATTTGAATCTTGAAGGGAATTCATATGTTTTGGATTCCATGTTAAAACTGTTATTCCATGTCTAATATGGTCTCGAGGCTCAAAGGAACGTCAAACTGCTAACACACAAGAACAAAATGTTCATCAAAAATATATATGATATCTCAGCCGATAATAATAATAATAATAATAATAATAATAATAATAATAATAATAATAATAATAATACAAGTTAACCCGTTTAATACATTTTCACAAAAGGAACTTATCGCTCGAGTTTAGCCAATTAAATTAACATGAATGAAGTTGGGTGAACTAAGTTACAGGATGATATCCATTCATATTAATTTTCATAAAATTCTTCAGTCTTTTCTCGGTGTAATCCCATCCCTCCTAGCGGCTTTATCAGCCACTGATTTCTCCAAGATAAACATTTCCGCTATTTTACAGGTAGCTTGAATGGGAATTCCCATCTTTCTAAAACCATCTCGCTTAAAATAATGACAAGGGAATTTCTGTACTAATGAGAAAATTTTTGTACTCCATTAATAACCATGAGCACTACGAAATTGTGAATTTTGATCACTATTTATCATGATCTATACTATTTACTATGATCATGATTGTGGTTTACACTATTTATTAACTCTATTAGAGATCATATTGTACATATGAAAATCAATAATCAAATTTTAATATTAGTAGTTTCTGTCAGCTACACTATAAATATAAAGGAGTGATTTCTAAATATAAATAAAATTATTAGAGTTTGTTTCGAGAAAATAGAATTTTCATCTTCATTTTATAGTGTTACCCTTCTTATGGTAAAAAAAAAAAGTCAAAAAAACACTCTGTAGGATAAAGGACTTATAAGTTGGCATCTAGGCATGTTTTGTTTACGTACCAATGGATAAACAGAAAAAAATGAACGACTGATAAGCATACGTATACACACACACCAAAATTAACCTTTTCAGTATATATGGGCGCCATGACACTGTAAATCGATATAAATATGGAATTTAATTCTGTTCACTATAATCTTTCCTATTCTCGTTCAGAAAGAATAAGTATAAAATTCGGAATATGCTGATTGAGATTTAACAAATCTTAGAAGCTATAATGGAAACGATGGACAAACCGTTCAAGAGAAGATTTTTCTGTTTTAGGAGACTGATCATCTCATCTCTGTAACCACTTTTTTGGGTACTTTATTTGATTTTTTTTAGTTTTATCATTAGTGATGCTGTGTATGCTTGTGTTTAAAATCAGTCAAGAATGAGAAGAGAAATTTACCCCTAACCTCGCGATCTAGGAAATATGTTTCTCGATAGCTTTCGTAATATATAATAATTTTGATAAAATATGCTGTGCATTTTATAATGCTTTCGCACAAATTCTACCGTTTGAAGTTAAAATCAGACAATAATGAGCGAGTGAATATACCATCTCTGCTTCTTCATAATAAAAATATATGTTCCGCGAAGTTTTTGCAAAAATTCTTCGATTTTTATGAAATATAGTGAAATTTGTAGTTACGAGTCTTCATCATAGCAAAATTAAACTAATGCAAATTGTATAGCTTTTGTGGAATATCTTCAAAACAAATAAAAATAATCGAAAAGCAAAGACGTAGTGCACTATACATGATTTTTGCATGTGATACCTTTACCACAATTCATCTGTCTGTTTTTGGTATGCCCTATTTACAGAACCCGCAAAACATACTAAATCTATCGATAGTTGCATATCGAAAGCAGATAGATGAGTTGTGACAACGGTCGTATCACATGCAAAATAATATTGTCTAGTTTAGTACGTTTTTGCTTTTCGAATATTTTTATTTGTTTTGAAGATATTACAGAAAAATTCTAAAATTATCAGTAGTTTAATTTTGCTATGGAGGAGACCCTTAAGACGACGAAAATCCTCAATAATAATAACAAAATACCGTAGGATGTCGAAAATCCGAACTAATTTTGACCACAGGTAGTTCAGATTTTCGAAAATGACCAAGAAAATGACATTTAGGCTTAAATATACTATACGGTATGCTCTTTTATCGATACAGTGGTTATACAGTACATACAGTAATTACAATACCGTACGTAAAGCTCCTTACATTTAATGTTTCTGAAGAACCTGCTCGTACACTGTTCTTGTAACTTACACTTTAAATTTAACTTGTATAGGCCTAAGGGAAACTATATATATATATATATATATATATATATATATATATATATATATATATATATATATATATATATGACAAACAATTAAATATGAATGATCTTTTGTAAAAACACTGACTTCACATAACGCCGACGGACAACCCTATTATGTGTTTATGGCTAGCGCTAAGACAAAATGTAAAAAGCTTCTAGGTACCGCGTTCGGATTTCTGACGTTCGGATTATCGACGTCCTATTGTAACTATCGGTTGCTTCTACCTATGTACAAGTATGCATGATCGGGGAACCTAAGAAAAAATATATGCTATATTAAAATATTCCCATGTTTTATTTCCAAAAGCTATCGCGGAACATCTTTTCAAAGGGGGGGATTAGTTTACCCCTTTATTCTCCACTAATTTTAACTCCATACAGTGAGGATCATTGAGAAGACTCAAAGAAAATATATGCCTTGCTCCACGAAAATTATCGTGCAAGATATTGTTAGAAGGCGGCAGGGGGAGTTAATCCACACATTTATTCTTGACGGACTTTAAAATAAAGCAATGGGGGTTATTGAAAAGCCTAAGAGAAAATATACGCCATATTACATCAAAATAAAATAATTTTGATGAATGTATAGAGGGAAGTATGTTATCACATTATTTAAATAAAGGAACTTACTTTCTTGTATGCGTTTATCCTTGGACAGTTTCAACCGCAGCCAATGAGGTTCTAAAGTTAGTGTTATACAGCTAAAAAATTCTTTATTATTATGTCCAACTGTAATTATTCCCTGATTTGAAATGTGTTTCTTTTGGCTATATGAAAATGTAGCATTATGTAGGTTGTGAATATATTTACTTTTCTAAATTAATGCTAACACGGACTCGGAGGCTAGTTTCCGAGGCTAAAGGGTTTCGCCCTTCGCTTGGAAAATGAAAATGAAATCTTTGAGTTTAACGTCCCACGATTATGCTCTTTAGACTAAACTAAACGATGATTAAAGCGAGTGAATGATGATGGAAGAATTGGTGAAATGAGAAAGTGGGAGGAAACGGGAGTACCCTGAGAAAACCCATGGACACGATATTGTCCAACACAAACTTACTTGAGTGGGGATCGAACCAGGGACCTCACGCACCAAAGATAAGTGTTCTATCACCGAGCTACCGTGCTCCCCTACCCTTCGTTTGGAAACATTGTGATCTTGCTTGAATTTCGTAGTGCTGATGTTTAACAATCTAGTATATAATTTTCCTCTTAGCACAGAAATTCCTTAGTTACCATTTTAGGCTAGATAGGAGGTATCATCTTCAGGTTAACCTAGATTTTATTCAATATCATGTTCGCCAGCACTAACAGATACTCTCATATTAATATCTCATATATGTATATACTCTCACATACAGAAACTACCAAAAAGGATAGTTTCATATTATTTGTCATACATTAAAATACATATTTGGGGGACACGATTAGGCTCCGGGGGCACCTGTTCCATTGCCTCATTTGGCGTTGTCACTGGCTTGTTTGGAGAGGGATAGGATAGTGTAGTGATTAGAGCACAGAAGCTATAAAACCGAGATCCGAACTCGATCTTCAACCCAGGCTCGCGTGTTCACTTTGCGTTTCTAATGAAGTCATCAGTTTTCTTACAAGTGAAGTTTTATATTTTCCTAGGTAACGGCGGATATATATATATATATATATATATATATATATATATATATATATATATATATATATATAGATATATATAACAAGAAAAGAATACATTTCTGACGCTATTGGAGTACATTTTTTGTTTATTTAATTATTATTACTAAGAATATTATTATCTATTATTGTAATTATTATTTTAGAATGCGTTGTTCAGTGTGCTTAATGTTTGGTTCGATTCCCGAGAATGGCACGAATTTTTCGGTGTTGACCAAGAGATCGCAACTCAGTTCGGAAGTTGCTTAAATATAGACGATATTCTATCTAGAAAGCTAAACACCACAGAGAGATCTAAAGTAATGAGAAACACTTTAATTTCTACGTTATTATTTATATTGAGCATGCAACATCATAATTTGGATTATGGAAGTACTCACAACATATTATTATTATAGTTATTATCTTAGTAGAAAACAGCCCTTTTTGCAGTATAGAGCAGGAAACTAGTAGAATAAATGGTTGCTACAAAAAGTATAGGAAAAAACTTGAATTCAGTGAGTGAATTGACTTGAAAAATCGTGACGTCATGTGGTGATTTAACTATAGAGTGTCACGTGTTTCCAACTTCAAGTATCCAGATGTTTGCTCTAAATTGATAAGTATTTGTATATTCAAAACCCACACTTACTCTGAAGGGTGGGATTGAGCGCTTAAGCCTTCTTGATGAAATTCTGCATGCGCCACTGCAGGAACCGCAGTAGTTCTTCGATTCTAGACTATGTGAATGGACATCGCATCTGGAGCTTTCTGGAACTTCTCATTTTCCCCCACAAAATTTTTATTCTACTGTTGCTTCTATTATTATTATTATTATTATTATTATTATTATTATTATTATTATTATTATTATTATTATTCAAGTCCGTTTACCATTCATTTCGTCAAGCCTGCAAGGTCATAGACAGGGAAGGGTAAACAAAAATAATTTCCAATTTAGGTTTTCTTTAGTTTTTTTTTTTAACTTTAGTTTTCATTGCAATACGCTAATTGTAACTTGGCAGGCAACCCAATTTACAGCGTTGTATTTTGGGTGGACTATGTCTCAGGACAATTTCGAGAAGTTCTGTAAGTACATACGTTTCTCAGGAATTTCCCTTTTAGAAAAATCTTTCTTTGCCTTTTCCTTGAGAATAGTTTTTACCAGAGTAAAATCTATAGATAAGTCGGCCAATTCTGTTTACCAATAAATTAAATTGCCTTTACAAGTAAACAAGTTATACCTAGGTATACTGGAAAAGTATGATCTCATGCTTAAAATATATTTTGAAATGTGCGCTATGTTTAGACCGAATAGTAAGAAATACCTAAGGAAAAAGCAATTATCTATATTTGGTATTATCGTCGTATTTATTTCTTAGGGAGCCAAATAGAGTGTACTAAGGTACAGACGCTTATTTTGCATCGGGCATGCGCAGACTTGGGTTCATATCCACTAATGGATCTCGCGCTGACTAACTTTATTGGAGTTCACACACTCTTCGGGATCGGGCTCAATGGAGTTCGCGCTTACAAATGTCAATGGGGGTCGAGCACGGCTTGTTCTCACTTATTGTGTCCGCGCCCGGTTGATCGTGACTCCCAAAATCTCGAGTTTGAATATATGTAGTGTAATGTAATTTTAATTTATTAATATATATTAATTTTTTTTTAAATTAAAAATAAAAAACAAACAAACTAAAATTCCATAAACACACTTTCAAAAAAAATAAAATCTAAAAATAAAAATGTCAAAATACAAAAACAAAATAAAACTTATACAAATAAAAAACAAAAAAACAAAATATTTAAACTAAACAAATAATGAACAAAAAAATCAGTCATTAAGCCAATCAATGAATCAAACAAAACAAACATCATAAATGAACCTTAAATTAACTCCTTATCAATATAAACCTCAACCTATACCATCAAACTTTCCTATAAATACTTCATTAATTATGCTAAAAAGCAACACATAAAAAGTTCATACATAAAAATCTTCCTACATAACAAGCATAAATTGTTAAAATTTATAAATTCTATATTTATTAATTTATAACCCTTTCTCTATATAACTTATTCAATGATAATCAAATTGCATCTAAAATAGTATTATCTTTCTACCAAAAATAACAATAAACAATATCCTATAATCATTTATTCAAATTAACAACAAATCTCCTTTTTTTAAAAAAACAAAAATTACAAAACAGCAGTGAGAAGGGTATTATAATTTACGAGTTTTATCAATGCTGTCAATATCAATGCATGCATAGCAACACACAGGTCCTACCTCTCAACTCAACACTACAAACCGTGATTGTCCCACATTAACGTAATAAAAGTGAGCAACATAAGTTGAACAGTCCATATTAAAAGGAAGATAATGCAGTAAGTTATCATAGATTATTATGTCCTTGAAGTGTTGTGTGTTTCCATATCCTGTTGTATAAAGAACGTATTCCAGAACTTCCTCAAGGCTGTATGATGCATTTTTGAAGCGGGATACACTGGTGGAAGCTCACGCGTTCCGGATTTCACGTTAAGCTCCAGGTTCAGGTCTCATATAGCCTTGGAGCTGAACAGAACTCCAAATCAACCTATCAATCATACTTATTCTACTGTCATTGGGAGGTCACCTCCGCACATTAATGTACATAGAAGCTTCCTAGTAGTATACTAGTTTGTCTCATATAGTCAGCAGCACAAGTATCTCTTCTCTCTGACTAGTACTTTTACTACTATCACAAACTCCTGAACGGATGCAACCCAATTTACACCCAACATTTCAACCAGTAGACTACAGTTGTTAAGCTTGTAGAGTACTGAAACAGGCTTTTACTGTGGATTTGATGTACGAAGAAATTTCTCCAATTTGAGATGAATCTCTATTGTTTGGAGCGTGTTTGGAATCAGTACTATTGATTGTGATTCGTTGTGTGTATAATGCACATCGAGTCTTGGTCTTGGTTTTGCACGGAACCCTTGGTCTTGGTCTTGCACACCCAGTCTTGGTCTTGGTCTTGGTCTAGCATGCAAGAGTCTTGCAAGTCTTGCATTTAAGAAATCTCAAGTTTTTCATAGGTAAATTTTACTATGGATATAAGGAATAATAAACACTACAATGCACCACTAGTAACGGAAATACAATGTATGTTTCTAAATGTAATATAATTTGACGTCATGTAAGTATGATGATAGTGTAGAACATAGCTGATGACCTTTATTTTTTTAATGGGTGCCCATGCTTTACTACTTATAAGATATGCCTAAATCACAACGAAGCAGTGAATCATAAAGTCTAAAAAGTAGTGATGAGCAAATGCAAGACCAAGACCAAGACCGGTCTTGGTCTTGCACATCGAGTCTTGGTCTTGGTTTTGCACTGGAACCCTTGGTCTTGGTCTTGCACACCCAGTCTTGGTCTTGGTCTTGGTCTTGCATGCAAGAGTCTTGCAAGTCTTGCATTTAAGAAATCTCAAGTTTTTCATAGGTAAATTTTACTATGGATATAAGGAATAATAAACACTACAATGCACCACTAGTAACGGAAATACAATGTATGTTTCTAAATGTAATATAATTTGACGTCATGTAAGTATGATGATAGTGTAGAACATAGCTGATGACCTTTATTTTTTTAATGGGTGCCCATGCTTTACTACTTATAAGATATGCCTAAATCACAACGAAGCAGTGAATCATAAAGTCTAAAAAGTAGTGATGAGCAAATGCAAGACCAAGACCAAGACCGGTCTTGGTCTTGCACATCGAGTCTTGGTCTTGGTTTTGCACTGGAACCCTTGGTCTTGGTCTTGCACACCCAGTCTTGGTCTTGGTCTTGGTCTTGCATGCAAGAGTCTTGCAAGTCTTGCATTTAAGAAATCTCAAGTTTTTCATAGGTAAATTTTACTATGGATATAAGGGATAATAAACACTACAATGCACCACTAATAACGGAAATACAATGTATGTTTCTAAATGTAATATAATTTGACGTCATGTAAGTATGATGATAGTGTAGAACATAGCTGATGACCTTTATTTTTTTTAATGGGTGCCCATGCTTTACTACTTATAAGATATGCCTAAATCACAACGTTTCGTAATCTGTTCATATTTTTTAACAAATCCAACACTCCACTGGCTTCCAAACTGGGGAGGCTACCCCTGAGACGCATGAAAGAAAATCAGACGGCACAGATTATTGAAATATCATGAATTGCAAAATTAATTTTACACTCTAAAGGCGTCAGATTTTTCTTTTCAACCACGATTAGCTAATCCTTGTATTAGACAAACTTCCAATTAAATATTGAAACTTTGTTTTACTGATTCCAATATGTACTCTATGGGGCAGAAACATTCACATTACGCAAAAGCGATGAAAAAATTGCAGACTTTCGAAACATGGGCATGGAGAAAAAAGGAGAGAATTAGCTGTGTTGAACGACAACGATGAGGTGTTAGAAATATTAGCAGTAGGAGCAAAAAAGAAGAATTTTAGATATTGTTAAAGGAGGAAGAGGAAATGGTCAGGATATTGACTGAGGAGGAACTGTCTTACGAGGGACGTGCTAGAGAGTATTGTGGAAGGAAAGAGAGGGAGGGAGCGAAGCAGACTAATTGAAGGAATATTAAAACAGAAAATTGCTACGTCAAGACGAAGAGACTAGCTAAGGACCACCGAACGTCGAACCTTGTCTGTTGAAGCAAATAACCTGCCAATAATGGCAGAATAGCTATTATGATGATGATGATATGTTTAGCAATATTGACCAAGAAAAGAGGGAGAGGAAATTAAAATAATAATAATTATAATCAAACCTCTTAATATTTTAGAATAATTTGAGTAAAAACTGAAAACGACTCAACTGTCTATGTCTTGTGTAAACTCAATTTATATAAATAATGTTGATCTGTACTAGAAATACAAAATAACGGCATCAAACTCCAAGTTATTTGAAGTTTCACTTGTGAATATGGATTACTAGCATCAAGTACCCACTTCGTTGGGTTAAACCAAAATAATAATAATAATAATAATAATAATAATAATAATAATAATAATAATAATAATAATAATAATAATAATAATAATAATAATAATAATAATAATAATAATATATTTCGTTAGTCAATCACTTTTTTACTATTAGTAAAGCGCTCTCTAATATATGTCATTTTCGATTATTTTTATGTTTTTCTATCCTCCTCCTCCCAAGTTACGGGGCTGAATTTGGATTTAAACGGCATCACAAGTGTCACTGTTCGTGTCAGAGACCCCGAAAACTATGGATTCGGCACTAATATTTGGTCATTTTTGATGAATCTTCCTCTCCCTCAAGTTACGAGGCTTAATTTGGTCGTAAACGGTATAGGAAGTCTCAGTCTTCAACTCAGCGACCTCGAAAACTATGGATTCGACACTAATATTCGTAATTTTCGATCATTTTTATATATCTCCCCTCCCCTCCGCCAAGATACGGGGCTGAATTTTGAATTAAACAGCACCGGAAGTATTATTGTTTATCTCATCGATCCCCAAAATTATAGATTTCATTTTAATGTCGGTCATTTTCGATCACTTTTAAATATCGTTCTTCTCCCTCTCCCCTAAACTGCACCGTCAAAGTGATATGACAGAAACCATCTCAGGTCCGATCCTCATCTATGTTGAAAATTTGATTGAGATAGATTGGCCGGTTCAAGAGTTATTAAGTTATATATATATATATATATATATATATATATATATATATATATATATATATATATATATACCCTTCCCCTCCTCCCCCCCTAGGTTCTACCATCAAAGTGAAACAAACCGTGAAAAAAACTTTCCTAACCTCACACATGTTAAAAATTTGGTTGAGATCGGTTCAAGAGTTATTGAGTCACAAACTTAGTCACTTTTTTTTTTATTCATATTGATTTGTGTATTAAAAAATACATCTCCTCCTCCCCTACGTTGCTCCGTCAAAGTAAACTGACATACAGTATAACATTTCAGGCTTGAACTTCATCTATGTTAAAAATTTGATCGAGATTGCTCGTTTGGTTCAAGTTATTAAGTTTTATTTATTATTTTATAGCTTCTCCTTCTCTCTTCCCCTAAGTTTTACCGTCAAAGTGAAATGATGAAAACACTCCCAGGCCCAAACTCCATCTATGTTGAAAATTTGATAGAGATCGGTGCGGTGGTTCAAGAGATTAGGAGTCACAAAAATAGTCACTTTCAATTTTATAATATAGATTTATTGTTGTAGTACAATGTTACATCGCTCAATCCTCGATGTGCCGCATACCTAAGGAGGCTAAATATTATATTGATAAACAATTATTCAACGTATAAGCATCCGCCCATGAAATCAAACTTGCGGTCACATGTACTAAGTTTTTGTCAATGTCATGAAAATGTTATTTCGATATTAATTTTATGAGCACGCATTAAACATTTCTAACGGATGCTTGAGTCTCGGAGCCAAGGCCATATCCATGTAGTCGACACCTATAGTGTACGGTATTACCAATATTAAATACTACATTTCTCTTTAGTTTTGGAAGAAAAACACCACTAATATGTTTTGAAACGAAACCGTCCCACGATTATGCATCGAGGCTAAGGGAGACGGTAATGATGAGAAATTAATGAAATGGTGGAATGAAGAAAGTAGGAGGAAACATCAAAACCCGGAGAAAACCTACGCACACAGTGTTTGCCCACCAAAAAGTTCTCATGGAGCAAGCTAGAATCCAACCAGGGACCCATATAACCACACGTGACTGCTCTACCACCGAGCTGGTACTTGTGCAAGACTCTTGCGCAAGAGTCTTGGTCTTGCAGGTATGGTCTTGGTCTTGGTCTTGCATCGGGATTTCTGGTCTTGGTCTTGGTCTTGCATGCAAGACTCTTGCAAAAACTGCAAGACCAAGACTCTTGCGCTCATCACTACTAAAAAGACGTTCGAACTGTATAAAGTATGACGATTGTAACAAGAACGAAGAGAATTGTTTGTAAAAAAAAAAGAAGTGGGTGGAGAAGGGGGGGGGGGCGAGATAAGTGTGATGGAACAAAACTCGTGCTGCCGAGATACCATTACTCGTGAAGACTAGTCTACAACGATAACGTTGTATGTATCATTGGCAATCTGTGCCTATTTTCAGAAAGGGATCAGAGGCGAATTATGTGAACAGTATAAGGTATAAAAGAGAAAGAAAGATATATAGAGATTTCGAGATTATTATTTTGTAAACGGTAGCTAAAATAAGAGTTGTTGTTACTATAGCAACGATATAATTAATTGTACTTATACGTAGACATATTGACGAGAAAAGAAGTGTGTGTATGAAGATCCATATATTTTGTTATATGTGCAGAAAAGTTAATAATACATACTTCTCATAGTCAAATAATAAACGTCAGTTAAGAAAGTGATAAAACGCGTTGAGTTATTTTGAAGATTAACTTAAGATACGAACCAGGCCCTTACAAGTCCAGTGATTTCAAAAGTAACGACAGTGATTTGCATATCAATAAACACTCATTACCATCAATGTTAGGTTTGCTCTCTTGCGTATGGTTAACTGCGAACACTATGAGTGAATTTCAGAACATCCAGTTGATAATGACTAAATATGGAGGGTTGTGTAACAAATTTATATCTTCATTCCTTGTCATGTATTGTTTCGTTATACTCTGAAAGGAAAGACATGTTCAGTACAGAATAAATGAATTGTAGCTTTTCAACTTCTTACAAATGAAGTTAAGAATGGAGTGAAAATACATTGAATTTTTATGCAACTTCAAGAATATTTAATAAGAGGTACGGGTCAGCGCACTAAACTCAACCACTCCTATTCCTTACACTAAGTCATGTTACGCTGCAGTTCTTAAAGAAACATTTTCTTGTGAAATAAGAAAGTAGATTATAAGACTTTTTTTTTTTTTTTTTTTGCAAAAACTTCGTGTGGAAAAAAGTTCACCCTCAAAATTAAATGGCCCCTTTTGGATTTTATATAAAAGATTATACCACTTCTAGTGGTTATTAAGGAAATATTTGTTTATCTAATATCTACAAAATCGCATGAGTCGTATTTCAAAAAACCACACACAAACACAAAAACTCAACCCAAAGAGCAAACTACCCATTGTGGATATCCTCAAAGAGAGTAATGGACACAAATGAAGCACTAACAACAAGCAAACTTGAATTTCGACTGTCAATATTTAAATTTATTTATTAATATATTTAAGTGTGTTTGTTTTTGGAGAAACAATAGAGGTAATAGGATCATTCCGTGGCAGAACCGTGGTTATTTGGAATACTTACAGTGGGATCACATGCAAAATCAGTGGGAATTAAAATCCAGCCTCTGACGTGAAAAAAAGGAACACTAACCAGGAACGTACACAGGAATTTATTTGGGGGTGTTCACATTCAATATGAGGATAAATTATATTAAAATTTGTAAAATTATCCCTAATATTTGAATAAATTTAGGGATTGTAGGGGGCACGGATACCCATACATCTCCCACGGGCCTGCGTACATCTCTTACATCCACTATTTAGCGAAGAGGGAAATAAAGCAACATCACAGCAGCCATCTTCAGCAACTAAGGTTAAAGTTTAATTTAAAGAAATGAACGCGGAATTCGAATCCAAAATTTTCCGATTACGAGAATATAATTTCTGTTGTTTACCCTACACTACAACCCATTAGGTGTACTTGCGATATTAGATGACAACACTGAAAAAGAGTTTTTTAGTTGGAATCACTTTTGCAAAATGAAAAAGAGAGAGAGAGAGAGAAAGAAAGAAGACAGCAGAAAAAGTATACAGGTTGAAAAGTGTATTGCAGCCCAAGGGGGTTTGTGGGAGAGGAGGGGAAATAGAGGGTTGAGTCATTACGTGACAGTCCTGCTGCTAGTCAGATGTTTACGGTAATTCTACCCCTGCGAGCCTTCCGTGGCCGAAACTACCCTTGACGCATTCCAGAAGCCAACAGACCAGGACTTGCTCAGAACTTTTCCCACGATCCGCTTAGCCGCGTGGAGCACACGTGCACTTGCGGAGCTTTCTCTCTTCTCTTTTTTTCTTTTTTTTTTTCTTTCTTTTACAACAAAGACGAAAAAAGTGCTATTTCGTGTGAAAGAATTTGAGTACTATCCACCAGAAAATTAGAAGTTCTTCATGAGTAACTTTACTACAGGCATCAAATAAAATGAAAATATATTAAAAAAAAAAACGAAAAATAGGAAAACTACAGTCCCACCACACTAGCTCTTCAGCGATATTTTAATTTCGTTCAGAATTCGAAAGTTAAATGATCTCTGAAGTTATACAATCTTATGTTCATGAGTTTTATCAGTATTATCATATTACTTTTCATACTCTTTATTCTGCACGGGGCCGCGGTGGCTCAGCGGTAGGGGTTCCTTCAGCGGTAGGGGTGGCTCAGCGGTAGGGGTTTCTTCATCTTTGATGCCTGGGGTTCCTGGTTCGATCTCAGCCTCAGCTCGCGCCAAGTGAACTTTGTGGTGGACAAACACTGTGTGAGTGGGTTTCCTCATGATTCTCCCGTTTCCTCCCATTTTCTTCATTTCACCTTTTCATTCATTTCTCATCATCACCGTTCTTTTAGCCTGGCCGGCATAAGCGTGGGACGTAAAATTCAAAGATTTCATTTCGTTTTTTCTTTATTCTGCATGTTTTCCATCATTCATTGCCATCGATCATCCCAAATTCCTTCAGCCTACACGAAAGAATTGTGGTACGTTAAATCGAAAATATTTTGACATTTATACTAATACATAGGCTATTATGTATTGCGCATATAGAGGTGTTTGTTCAAGTTTAGCACCGCCTTTTCAGGATCGTGGTTACATAAGACATGGACCTCTCCTTTTCGCTAATTGCATTCCAAGCTACTGAACCCGATTAATTGCGTTTCCCTCTACCACGAAGGAGTTGACTACATAGTCTCCCATATTTATATATTAATAATTCAAGTACATGTTAAGCCACCAAGGCATTAAGCCTGTTGTGTTGTTTTCTAAATAAATAAATATTTAACAAGTATTAAAGCAACTTTGAGGCAATTCGTATTTTAGGAAGCTATTTTCATTGTCTTCAATTGTAGCATTCTTTCTTATTTTAATTTGTCAAAAACTAGTGTGAGACTGACTTCACGAAATCAAGTTGGAAAACAAGATTTATTTGCTAATTTTAGCATTTGTTCTCTGAGGATGATTTCTTCCTTCACCATATCTTTCGTTTTCCTTCTTTCTTCTCCGCTTCTGATTTTGACGTATGCATTACACTGCACTTCGTACGTCGATAAAGTTGTAGATGAATGATACATTTAGCTTAGAATGAAAAGATTTACAACTGTTAGTTATTGCACTGAACTCTGCTCAAACACCCGGTGGATATATTTCAGAAGGCTTCATCTGAAATATAATTCTCCAAAACATAATCCGTAAATTCTATAATTCCTTCGTCTACATGTTCTAGGGCCATCATATCATCAATTAAATATTTATCTACATCTTCTGGGCTTAGAAAGGGCAAGCCGAGCAAGTACTTCGTAATCTTAACTTCTTTTAAATTTTCTTTGAACATTTTTTGCCAAATCTACATCTTAAATTTTCCTCTACCAACTGTCCAAAGTGGAATGAATCGATATCGTCTAATTTTTACTGAGACATGGGATGAAAAGATGAAAAGATGTTCGAGATCTTCTAATGTTTCTCTTAATAAGGTCCACACCAGATAAAATTAAAATAGGTTTACATCGTCTTGTTTAAGTCTACTGTGCAAAACTTTTGATGGTTTGCTCGCTCTTCACATCCGCCCCCCCCCCCCCCCGGTTGGATATTACTAGATTAGAAAGTAGAGGTAATACAAACAAGAAATTATGAGCTGAAGAGAACACATTTAACTAAAAGATGTCTGGCATTCCATAGCTCTTCTTGATCAATATTTTCCGGAACTTTTTACGGGGAACTTAATTTGTACTGGATATTCAATGTAAAGAACTGTAATTTGATTTGACTAACCTTTAGTTCTTTTCAAATCATGGATTTTTCTTCCTTTTCTTTATTTCTTTCTTTCGGGGGGCACGGTAGCTCAGTGGTTGAGCACTTATTTCTGGTGCGTGCGGTCCCTGCTTCAATCCCAAGCCAAGTAAGTTTGTGGTGGAGAACATTGTGCCTGTGGGTTTTCTTCCTCCCATCTTCTCATTCCACCAATTCTTCTATCATTGCTCACTTGTTTTAATCATCGTCTCTTTTAGCCTCAACAGCATAATCGTGGGACGTTAAACTCAAAGATTTTATTTCAGTTTTCTTTCTTTCTTTCTTTAAGTAGACTTACCTAAATTACCTTACACCAAAGTGACCAGAATTTTCACTTACGAAAACGGAACGCATATGAATCGGCTACGGAGGGGGGGGGATATCTGACTTCCAGATTGCATTTTGGGACTCAGCAGTGTTCTCAATTTACAAAATACGCAAGTAAGAGTGACAACACACCGTTTCTAACTTTACGTATACCACACAACAAATAATGGTTCCCGATTGCAAGTTCTACCCAACAATTCTTTTAACTAGTTGAACACTCAGAATTCCCACTCAATTCCCACTTGAACCACGAACACTCAATTCCCATTTGAAAATTCAGAAGTTCTAGACACGGCTGAACCTTGGCAACGAGTGTTGGTACGGAAGAGAGTAGAATTTGCATTGACGATTTATATTTTGAATAATAATTACGGGACACCATAGGTCATTTTTACTTAAAAACGGGACATTTAGGCGTCCCGTTCGAGAATCAGAAAAAATCGGGACAATGGTTGGAAAAAAGGGACTGTCCCGGCTAAAACGGGACGTCTGGTCACATTGCCTTACACTCATCATTCATATATATCATTATCTTTAGAATGACATCATACACATACCCATACAAACACAGACAGCAAGAGAACCCAGGTTCGTTTTCCGGTGGGAGCTCATGTGGTCTCAAACAGCTTCTCTAAGAACAAGACGCTAAACCCCAACCCCGCAAGTTATCTCAGTGCTATTTTAGCTCAGGGATTAATTGTTAAAGAGTTTTAGCATTTCTTTTCAGCACTGAGGCTACCTGAGACGTGGCCCTACAGCTTCATAAGTAGGATCAGAACCAAACGAACTTCACGGAGAACCGAACTCAGGTCTATTGCAGCAAAGACACGTACACTATGATATTCAGTCACTAGGGAACTCTTGAACTGACTTGAACTCGGTCCACATAACTTTTAAGTATTTTCTCTATCATTGATCATTTTGTTATCAGTTACAAAAGTCAAGCTAAATTTATCATCTCCGAAGTTTGAGCAATGTATCTCTTCCAATTTGTTTGTCAATTTTATGATAAAATTCATAATTGAATATTTGATCCATTAAATTGCATAATAATAATAATAATAATAATAATAATAATAATAATAATAATAATAATAATAATAATAATAATAATAATAATAATAATAATAATAATACAAATCCTCTCCAAAATCCGCTTTTTTTAAAAAAAATTGTTGTGAAAATTATTGACGGAAACACTTTCTTGTGCATTGTGTATTTTCTATTTCATACATAATAATAATAATGACATTCAAATTATTTATTTTTACATTTTACAATAGAATAGACTAGTATGGAATACTTTTGCAATGGGCAAGGTCATGCAATGTACGTATTCTTGCCTGTAAAGTGCTAAGCGCGTGGGGGGAATAGGGAACCAAAAGACATTGTGTGTGTATAAAACAAGGGGGGAGGGATGAGTAAAAAATATGAGGGTGTTCAATATGTAAGCCCCAAGGTGAAGGGGGGTAAATGCGGACAATGTAATGTAAAAGCATTGCCATGTGGCAGGTTGGACAATGTGAGCAAAGGTCGAGTTACGGAATCTGCCTGCACCTCGCTCATTTTTGTTCCTCTTCTCTCTCTCCCCTGCCGGCAACAGCATAATCTCTGTCCGAGAGAGTAAGTGTGGGAATGCAACAGGGCAAACAAAGAGGAAAAAAACGCTTGAACACAGAACAACTGGCTGCAAAACTATTTTTGAGACCGTGGGAACGCAGCCGCTACTACTAGCTTCTGGCGGCAACTGCGCAGGCGCGAGCTCTGGATTAGGTCTTGCCTGCAGGGGTCAAGTTAAGAGCACGTGCTCCAGAAGGCTTTCCTGACACAAACTTTCAGAATTAACACATCAGAAAATTACGCGTTTTCTTATTTCTAATACATTACGCATAAAACTTTTTACATCCATGCATAAAGGCATTAGTCACCAAAATATTCCCACTTTAGTTTCTAGTTAAACTTCGGTCTCTGTGGGAGAACTCGTAATTAAGACGCGAAATTTAGTTCTTGTGGAATTTTCACGATAACGATGTTCTCTCGCGAGCGAACCACCTGCCGCATTTTCCCACAGTCCAGAAAGGAAGTGAGTAAGTAACTGGGGTCGCCATCTCATTGATACGTACAGCCTGACGTGGACTACAAGGCATCTTTCTTTTTTTTATTATTATTTGTTATCATTGCTTCCCCTTCTCTCGCTTTAATATAATCTCTTCCCACTGTTTTTGTCTTCCATGATGGCCTCCTGCACAGATTTCTAAACAAGTAAAAACAGCCATCCACAGGAAGTTGCAAGGAGTCAATTGGCGTCATTTACAACCGACATCACCTTCGCATCAAAAGTAATTATATTTTAACCCCCCACTTCCCCATATGTACAGTAAAACAGATCCCTCACCCTTTCTTTTCCCTCAATTCTCGTGACTAAAGCAGAATCTTCCTTATACATACGGTTGCATGCAATTAAGGAAAATTATGATAATGTTAAGTCTTCTTATTTTAGCGCATGATAATTATAAATAATAAAACAAAAGTGAAATTCAAATTTTACGAAGTTAATGCTTGAGTAACACGGAAAGTGGGTGGGGGAAAGGAAACAATGAAGAGTCTTGTCCTGACATGCCAATATGTAACTTCCTTGTAAAAGAGAATAATAAAAACATATTGACATTGAAGATTGCATTGTCCAGATGACAAAATTTATCTTGGCATATGTTAATTTGTACACGTTTACTGTATGTGGGAAGACAACTTACATAGATCATCTGTGCTACATGCATGCAGATAAAATTTGCTGATTTCTGGGATGTATTTCTATGGCGCTAATGTACTGTACGTTACATCCTTAGTAGGGTTACCGCGTACCAAATGACTGTCAAACCAAGATCATTATTGGTCAAGATGTGCGTCTAAACTATGGAGCCTGGTTTGAGCGAGAGCCCTATCAATTGCTAGCGAGCTACATTTCGAGCCCATACGAACTCGAAGCCTTAATATGATTAGTGAGTGTAACAACAAACCAATGGAAACCTCCGTGAGTATAATGAACCTGAACCTAATGAGAATAATGCGCACGAAATCGAGCCAACACGACTTTTATTGACAATGGCGAACCTGGTTGTTGAGATTGTTGAAGGCGAGCCTTGTTGAGGATAGACAGCCTGAATTACGAGAAAGCCCCAATTTCAAACTGACCATCACTAGATATGGATCCAATAATCATATTCATAAGAATTTTGACGTTTCTGGTCACTTCCGCAATTTTACAGGCTTCCACGTGCAACAATTCATTGCTGATATCTTCATTTTCATATACTGTAAGAATTAGCCTACATCATTTAACGCCATGCATTAATTGTAATATTCTAGCTCTCCTTCTTTTATCTTCTACCATTCATTCCAACTAATTCTAATTTGTTCTCAAATTATGTCCTAACCTGTTTGTTTTATTCTTTTCCAATTTCCAGGAGGGGTTCCCATTTCCCTTCCCGAATGCTTGTGCACAATCCCTGCAAACTTAACATTCTCCCTCTGCAAAGTGTGAATAAGTGCTTGCTTAGGATGACACCCCCCAAAAAGAACATTAAGTTTCTTCACTTATTTGCGTGTCAAATACGTATATAGAAGCTACTTCATTTGGTATCTTATGCTTTTTTTTCTTTTTTTTTTAAGATCTAAATATGCTTACACCTCCCGTTTAAATTTTGTCCTTTCAATCAAAAGATAATCCATTCTTTGCTATGAGAATTAATTCTTTTTAAAATATCACACATGCTAAGGTCTCCTTCACATTTAGAGCTCTTAAAAGATCATTACGGTATAATTAAAGTTGGATTGTGTTATTTTCAATCTCCAATATTATTCTGATCTCCAATATTATTGTTCTTTACTATCCAAAATTTGGTGATCCTTTCTTTCTCTCTCAACAAGATAATCTTAATTATTTTTCATATGACATTTCGAGAGCTCTCTCACTTTTATAATTGCTCTGTCGTTAATATCCATTTTTCTTCCCACGTAGTACAAAACCTTGCGAAATATTTTACAAGTCTTTGTTAACTATTCATTAACTTCCCTTCCTACCCCCCCCCCAAAGAAATACACAGTTAGAAATAACACCAGGAAACCGCCTGTAGCCGGAATCTGCGGATTTTCTGCTAAATGCTCCCAATTTTTTCTCTCCGTGTAGCTAAACGGTTTCGTTTAACGTTCACTTATCATGTTACCATGTAGGTTCAGAAAATAGTATCATTTTGATTGTTCCCCAAAAATGCAAATCCATGCACATGTACTCTAATCACAGAGAAATTTTCTCTGTGCCCTAATGTATTTAGGTGGAACTACTAAGCGAGTATGACTGGTGTAGGGTGAGCAAGCAGTATTTCTCTGTCAGTAGTTTAGAAAAAAATGTTATGGGGAAAACTGGACATCCGAAATTTGCAGTTGAGGAAGAAATTCAAAATTAGGATACTATACGTATACGTAATTAGCATGGGCACCCGAAGGGGGGACGGGGAGGGCCCAGTAACCAGGGAGATGAGCCCAAAAAAATTTCCTCGGGTGCCCATGGCAATTAGGCTTTACTATATGAAAGTATGTTCATGTTTACACGTTAAAAATATTCTGACGTTTTCGTGCTCTACGGATTTTGGGTTAAGGCCTGGTCCACTCCAGCCCATTTAATCTTTTTACCAGCATTAACTTAAAAAAAAAAAATAATTATGCTCGCCTTTTTTTCTTTGTGTTCAAATTTGTACACAAACAATGACTTTTAACAAACTATTTATTCAAATCTCAATAACAAATATGCCTTAACTAGGCCTATACTTGATCTATTGTTGGTTTACATTTTACATGAATGATGCTAGCTTTCCACACACAAATCGTTATAGCTTTCTAAATTTGACGAGAACCACAGTTTCTATTCCTGAGGAGAATCACAGACCCGCAGCAGGAACGCTAAGACAGGGGGAGCCGAGATAAATTCTGGGGGAGCTAACTTGCATTCACATTGCATTCATACCAAGAAATAACTGAAATTCCAGGGGCAGGGTTGAAGGTGACTCAGGGCTCACTCGTGCTAAGATCACTATCCCTATAGGCTACGGGCTCAATTATTGAGTTCAACGCCAATTGAGCCGGGCTTGCAAAAGTGGTACATTGTGGGGGGAGTACCTAATATACAATATGTAGTTTGAATCATATATTAAACTCCCATCTCACTTAATCTCAGGTTCTTGTGTTGGATTCCAATTAAAACATCTTATTTTGATTTTAAATTTCATTTCGATTCAACACAAAAAATAATATTCACTATAAATGCTTTTGATTATTTTAATGGTATCAATGCATAAGTACTATTGATAGTAGAGTTTTAAATGCTAACATTTAATACCCAATTACTGTTTCGTACAGTTGTTCCATGATGCAAATATAACATTATAATAATGGTGACAATAATTTATTATTGGTAACATACGGCAAAGGAGTCGCCCGCTGGGTTGCAATTTACAAGGGGAAGATGTTTTTAGAAAATTAGTGCTGATAGAAAGAGTCCTTGATGTTCATATAGGGGGAAGGGGGACAATAAAGGATGCATTGATATGAGCAGTGGAGGGAGAGGATAACTTCAGTAGATTTCTGTTCTGGCATCTTGCCTCTTGCCTGTCAGCGCGCCATGGTGACGTCATAACAGTATTCCTCCAATGGAAGCGCGTGGCGAAGCCTTGCGGGTGGATGGTGTGTGTTGAGTATTGTTGGTAGCTGGTCCCCTTCCCTTCTTTCGAAAACTTTTTAATAGGCACGGCACGGCTCGATACTCCAGCACAGCTCGGTTCGGCTTGGAGGTCTTTCTTTTTCGTCACAGGTGTCGAAGTGTGTGGGAACGCAGGCCGAGCACAGTTTCCCACGACTGGCAACGGGTCCGGCACACACCTGGCCTCCGTATATAAACTTCAGATTCCACCCCACCCCTATATCATTCGTTCAGAAGCCTTCGTAGCTGACGGAACGCGAGTTACTGTAGCATACATACTTCAAAAGTAGTGTGTTCGCTCGCTGCGTTGACGAAGCATTGTCGCTTTAGTTAAAAGAACTTGTGCGTTGTGGTACAAGCAACAAGCCAATATTTATATACGATTTTTAGTTTTGATTTTGTGTTCAAGTGCAGTGTGTGTCCTGGAACTTTTTAACAATTTTTTGAACATTTTTCTTAACTTATTTGGTTGGTTAACATCATCGCAGAAGAATGATGTTGCATGAGAACGTCATGTCAGCTGTAGAAATGGAGCAACTTCAGCCGATTTCACGCACTTATCAGTACAGAAAGGTGAGTTCAAGTTTAAATATTTTCTTCTTTTATATCATGTATATGATTTTGATTTATCGAAAGTTAAGTTCGTTTTATAAAATACCTATTTGTTTTATATAAACGTTGTACTGTCAAAAGAAGAATTAATAATAAGTTTGAGTTTAATATTTTATTTAGGTATATATTTGTTGTTGATAGCAAAGCAGGAGCTAGTCTTCCTTCATTTTTCATTTTTTTTTTCGAGGTTCCGACATTAAGTACATTCTAAGTTGTTTCGGATTTTATTATAAGGAAAGTTTCACAGACTTCATGTAGGGGGCGTGTCGAATAATTTGTAAATCTCATTGTAAACAAGATTTGCCAATTAGAAGTTTGTGTAAGTTTCTCATCAAGTATGCGGTTCAAAGCCAAAACAAATATTCCAATATTCAATTTTAATTGCAATTAATATATTTTAAATTAGTGTACTTAGTTTTTACGGTGAAATTGAATTTTTACGGTCGCTTTGGCTGGCCATATGAATGTGCTGTTTTCTCCAAAGTAACAGTATGTTTTGTGAAGTAATTTTAATTACTTCTATTCGGAATGAATGGTACGTTTATGATAGATGCAGTTATATTTCTAATTCTTGTTATGCTTCATGACTGAAATATGAAAGAGGATATTACAAATAAAATTATTAGTTGCCTATTTCGAAAAATATCTTTGTCTAAAATAAGTAATATTGAAAACTAAGATTTAAGCTTCCTAGGATCCTTGGAAGATATTCATACTAAGTAATAATAATAAACATGATTTCAACTGAACGTCAGTTTATTTTAAAAGTGGACTTTCACGGTTTATTATTTTTCTGTTGTTAATGAATAAGGAACACTTTCTAAGAAGCAACTACATTATGAATATAAAGAAAATTCTGCAATAATATAGATTAATTTTATTTTTGATACATTGATGGCAAAGCTCCTAAATGCAAGTTCTAAATTTCGTATTTAGAGATAAAGGATGTTCATACTGAACTTGGAACAATAGCTCCTGTTACATTTATTACTGTTATTATTTTTGCGATACCAATATTATTTTAGACCTGATAGATTTTGTTATAAACCCTTAAATTATTATTATATGCATTATTAACGTACAGAGGCATAATAAACTTCCTTGGTAAATGTAGTGTAGTGTTCTCAACGTTATACATGAATTATTTATAGTTTTAAAAAATATTTCCTTCCGTGTGGCATGATTTTTGTTTTTGTTTATGTTTGTTCCTTCCATATCTATAATTTAATTCTATGCATTATAAAAAATTGGGAACTTAGACACTTTTAAAAAAACCTGCGACACCACATTTACCAAGGAGGGTTTTGTTGACAGTCAAATATCATTACATTGGTGCTCATGTCAATCAATCAATCGAATGAATGTTACTAATCAGTGACGACCCCCTAGAGGGATCAAGCAACGAACCCTGGTGGCAGCATTTCCCCCTAGACATGTTAAATTGTGATCAAGTAACATGCAACTACTCTTTTTTGGTATTCAAAATATTGTTGCCTCTCAAAACAATTTTCTCTCCCCCTCCATTTGCCCCACCTCTTCCTCCAAGAAATGTAAGCTTCGTCACTGGTTATTATTATACAACGTATTTGTTCTTGAATTAATTTTTTATATGTATTAATTGTATAACCTTTGCCGTAGTTTCTTTGTTCAATTTATCATTATGTATCCTAGGTGTAACTGAAAATTTTATCAGAAAATGTCTTTTACATATCGTTGGGAAATCACACTTTACAAAATTTCCTTTCTGCACATCTCTCTCTCTCTCTTTTTGGAATATTGTTTGAGATTTATTTTGACCTATTGCAATACAAATATGCTATTCGTACTTTTTTTTTCGCTCTAAAACAGTTGTTAATTTTAACGAACTAGGTATAATTAGTTTCATATATACGAAGATCTCACTTGTGATAATTGGTTTATTTAACACATATTTCCTATTTTGAAACGTTCTGTGCCTAGTAGAAAGAATATGTGAAAAATTGTCATTCGTGTATGGAGAAAAGTTATTTATAACGTGTATTTTTTTTTAAATAAACGTGATAACGGATCGACTTGTGTGAATGGGCGTGGCGTGGTGTAACGAAACGTAACATGAAAGAACACGTGGAGTGTCCTTTTAGGGGTAACTTTATAATACGTAATCATTAAATTGCAATAGCTATGATTCAGAACCTGAAGTCAGTTTTATAACTAATAAAAATACTATTTTTTTTTCTATAAATAAAATTTGAACTGAATCATTATGAACTTGAGTCCCTACTGTTGTTTTTGTTCTCCTAATTGTGTTTTGTTTAATGCCCTACGCTTCTGCCCTTTAGGCTAAAGGAGATTGATGGTCAAGGGCGCCGATCCTTGGGGGCCGAGGGGGCCCGCTTCCCCCTCTTAAAGCTCATGTGGACCCACTATTGTATTTATGTATATACAATATTTGGCGTAATTTGAATGCACTTTGTCTTAAAATCTTCATATATATATATATATATATATATATATATATATATATATATATATATATATATATATACTTTCTGCATCTGAATGCCCCCCCCCAATTTACAGGGAAATCGGCGCCCTTGCTGATGGTTAATTTTAATGAATGATTGAGATGATTACATTTCTTGAAGATATCCTGCCGGAAATCAAACCCGGTACCCACCTCTGCTATCGTACTGTAACGTTTTGAATAACAATACAAAAGTTTTTTGAAAACTAAAAACGAATTGAAGTTAATATTAGAAGCCTGAATTCGATTTTTAACTGCTATTGCGGAGCACCGTGGCTCAGTGGTGGTACCATAACCTGGTTTCATCCCAGGCAATATGAGTTTGAGGTGGACAACATCCTGTTCGTGGATTTTCTCAGGGTTTTCCCGTTTCCTCCCACATTCTCTTTCTACTAGTTCTTTTATAATCATTTACTTCAATTAATCATCTGTCCCAATTAGCGTATCTTGAGGAATGAAATTAAAGATTTAAGTTATTCTTTTTTGAGTACTGACATCTTTTAGTAACTTTCCACACTTAATTGAGAAGTTCCACTTGCGGATTTAGAAGGTAAAAACGGGAAGACGGGGGGGGGGGAAGCCAGAACCCACACTATAATAAGTATATCATGAGTTTACTATAAACTTTCAAAAATATATAAATGATACCTTAAATTATTTTTCTCACTCAAAAAACTGGAGGTCTAGGCCCCCGGCCCCGGGTAGATCCGCTACTGGAAAGTTCACGGCTCAAATACTACTAGTGTAATTCCAGGTTTTGTTTAGAGGGGGCAGGACTCCTCACCGACATAAACACACACATTTTCTCAATAATACATATAACTGGGGCAATGGCCCCCGCTGACCCCTTCAAATGATGTACCTACAGCTACATCCACTAAACTTTTTTTAAAAAGGATTTTCTTTCCATAGACTTAGTCGAAATTATGAAGTGGAGTTTTGTTTGTGCATTATTATTTTTTTTTCTTTCTGTATTAGTTTTCTGATGTTATTGTAGAATTGTATTATTGTTTTTATTATCTTATACTGACGTGAGACTTATGAGTGTTTCTCCTTTGTATCTTGCAGGTGATGAAACCAATGCTTGAGCGCAAACGCCGAGCCAGAATCAACAGATGCCTAGATGAGCTTAAGGAATTGATGGTGGCAGCCCTGCAGTCCGAAGGTGAAAATGTTAGCAAGCTGGAAAAAGCCGACATTTTGGAACTTACAGTACGTCATCTTCACAAACTGAAAAGACAGCAACGCCTAGCCTCGAACCCCATCACCAACATGGATCGTTTCCGGGCTGGCTTCACCCATTGCGCAACTGAGGTATCACGTTGTTTAGCTACAATTCCTGGTGTGGACGTCCAGCTGGGTACCAAGTTGATGACTCACCTGGGACATCGTTTGAATGAATTCGACAAAATGTCTCCATTGACAGTGCAGGTGCCTCAGCAACAATACACTCCTCCAGGTACTCCAGAACGATTTCCAGCCTCTCCAGAAGCAACCACAATTGTGAACGGTACATACTACGTAATGCCTCTAACTCCAGCATCCTCTACTTCCAGCAGATACGGTGGTAGTTCATCACCATCCACGTCATCATCTTCCTCAACATCTCCAGCAACCACAGGACTTCTCAAAGTGGCAGAAATCCCCGAGAGAAAACCATGGAGACCGTGGTAATTGTTTTTATTCTTCCTTGTGCACAGGATTAAATAAACACATAAGACTTTTTAAAGTAAAGAAAGCAAATTATTTTTTAATGTATTAAAAAGAGAGTTTATTTTATGAAGAAAGTGTACATAACAAAGTACATCTTAATCTATATAAGATTTAATAGAATTTTAACATTAAAAGCAATATTGAATATGTATATACATATTTTAATAATGACTTTGATATATGTATGTATATGACATTAATTAATTCAAAACTCACTATTGTCTTTCAACGTAAAACAATTGAATATAGTTCAAAATTTATTTCAATTATGAAGATTTTATATGTTGAATCAAGTCAATAATTAATTTCAGGATATAATATATATTTTTTTTAATATGTGACGAAATATTTCAATTTATGATCTCAAAACTTATGATCTGGTAGAGCATATTGTAGATAATGTTTTCATTTATTTGAATTATTCTGCCATTTTTTTTTTTTTTTTTTTTAACTTTTGATGAAGAGAGCTTTAAATGGTATTTTTTTGTGGCCAACAGATGGCAGCACTGTTGGTTAATAATTAATAAGCCTAGCCGATTAGATTAATTACAACTTTTATGTTATTATTGTTAAAGGAAAACTTTATTTTAGACAGAAGCTGGGCAAAATCTCATATATAAAATGCTGCATTGTGATAGTTATGTACCTGTACTGTTTTTATCAGCATTTTAAATTCTTATAAATGCTTTTGTTATTCAACCAGAAATAGTGTATAAAAAAAGACATAATCATTACGCCAGTTGATATAAAAGAAATTGTATTTTTTAAAAGCAATGCCTGTGATAAAATATAAATGTTCCAAAAATTTATTTCTAATAGTTTTCATTTGGAAAAGATTTCTTTTACCAACACCTGTACAAAATAAAACATTGAATTCAGATATTTTTTTTTTGTAAGGTTCAGTTGGTTTTTCTTTTGTTTGTTAATCTAACAATCGAAGTACACAATGGCTATTGTTTGTAAGATTGTAGGGTAGTATAATCCTTCGAAACATGCATGAATTCAATGTTTTACAATTTTTCCAGAAAGAGTGATTTTTTTTAAAAAAAGAGCGAAAAAAGTACATTGAAGTACCTTAATGTATTTTTTTTCGCTGTATTTCTAGTATTATAAGAAGGTTACGCCCCCCTTTTGGGAGGAAAAGATTTCTGAGTGTGATTGAACTAATTTGTTTTTTTTTATTTATATATATATAGGGCAATTTCTATATTTTTATATTAATCTTAAATAGTATATAAAATAATGACGAAATAAATTACAATATTCGTTCACACTCAGTATCCCTTTCCAGAAAGGCGGTGTATTCTTTAATGATAACTGTACTCATAGTACTATAGGAAAAACACTTCCTCATTAGATTAAAAGTCCTAACTCGTTCAACATTTTCGCTGTTTGTTATATTCGGAAATTACCAATATAAACTTTTTTTTTTTTTTTAACGAGGAAGTTTTTTTCTTGGATGCTATATTCTTTCATCATTGATTCTTAGTGATTATTTTCAACTCTCTTGCTTCATATAGAGCTAAATTCTTTAAATGTACTCTATATGAAATTTTTTTATGCTCAATACAATCATATTTAGAAACAGGAATATTTATGAAAATAATCGTTAAGAATCAATCAAAACAACAGAAAAAGATATCTCGTCGTAGCGGCTAAATTTTCATGATTTCGAAGCTGAAGATAGCAGAAATTTAAGAGGTTTGTATTTCTTATTATTCCTTATTCTATCTTATCGGTAAAGACTTAAAAGTAGCTACAAGGACTATCGAACCCTCCCACTTGAACTTAAAGTGTGTGTCCGAACAATTAAAGCAGTTTTGTCTGACTCAGAGGAAGCAAAAGGCGGCCACATACCTTTTTCTTTTTTTTAATTTAAAAAAATATCTTTAATCATAGTTATTGTTAATACTGAACCGTACGCGTAGTCTTGTTTTTAACCACCAGTGGAGGTATTCGAAGTAAAAATCTGAGCACTGATTTGAATTCCACCTTCAAAGTGAAACGTATTTATTTAGTTAGAATGTGCGACTTCTCTTTCTTTGTGTTCTTTTCTAACAGAAGAGATTTGTCTTTTATTTCAAGCAAAGGAAGTCTCACTTTGACTGTTTTTTTTTTAAATAAAAGTTTAGAGACCCTTTCAACAGCGAGCCTATATGAGAAGTGGACCTACAACTTAACGTAGAGTCCAAGCCACATGACCTCCCGCCGGAAATCGAACCCCGGTCTCCCACGCCAAAATGAGAGAAGTATTTAGCTCAAGGGTGCATCTAGAGGGAGGGGCCACCGGATCCGGACTCACCCCTAAAATCCTTTGTTATTCTTTTTAAATAATATACTTGTTTCCTCTGCACTAGGGGTACAGTCAGGCTAGTACATCCAGTCTGGATTTGAATCCCTGCTCCCCCTCCAACAAAAATTTCTGGCTGTGCACCTAAAAGTTTTCGGAGCGGCATATTCAAGACTACGTATATAAAGTGGCAAGTGAGTTGTAAGAGAGCTTAAGCTTTGGTTTAATACATGGTGGGAAAGGGCTCAGAATTCTCAATGTTGATATAGCTGTGAAGCTACTTGTATTAAGAAGTTGCGGATAGCCAAAAGTACCGGCGATAGTAGCTAACGCGTTGTCCGTGCATTCTTTATCGCAAAAAGGGGCTTACTGGCCATAGCCATCCCGTGAAATGTACTATCAAGGAACTTTTACACAATAAAATACCTTAAAAGATTTGAATCAAATAAATGTGTTTTCCGTGTAAAACTACGTTCTTTTTAAGATTAATCATTTATCTGTGTTAGTTCTGACTTCTCATGAAGTTTCTCTAAAAAGATAAATGAATAATACTCCGAAACATGAAATATTTAAATACAGACATTTATTTAAATGTCTCCCTTTATCACGATTGGAAGCAAGGTGAGGAATCCCTGGTTGAATCCGAGGTCATGTGAGTATCTGGTGGACAACAAAATATCGGTTTTTATTGGGGAGGGGGTCTTCTGTTTCCTCCAACATTATGAATCCACCAATCTTTTCATAATCATTCACTTCGAACAATCATCCGTCTCCTTTAACCTGCACTCATAATCGTGGGATGTTAAAAGATAACATTTTCACGATTATTATGATTATCTAACTGCTTAATAATAATAATGATAATTATGAAATGGTTTCAATTCTTATGCTGGAAACTCGTGTAGATTAATAACTGACGTGTATTAGTGTTGTACCCGTGGGCTATTACAACACCAGCGTGCTGCTAATAATATAAATAATTTGATTGATTTTGAAATCAAATAAAAATTATTTTAGATGAGTGGTTGTCAACCCAGGAAACGTGGAGAGTAAACAAAAGAGGGCGCAAGCTACTGACAGAAATAAAATGTGATATTTACAATTTATCTTTAACGAACTTCACACACACTACGTGTTTAACATTTTCCTATTCCTACTGAAGTAAAAACTGCAAATTAAAAATCTTTACAAGATTATATATATTTAGGCCGGATTTAGGGGGGTGCAAAGGTGCACGTGCACCCCCTTCGTTGTAAATATACACTACCTAAAGTGAGAAGCTAGCAGTGAAAATAGCAACACTTTCCGAAAATGTCTGCTGTCATGTTTCCGTTTGGGCTTAAAACAGGGAAGTTTTCAAAATCGATAGTTTAAGTCAATTTTCTAAAAGTTGAAAGGAAAGGATTCACCGAGAACAGACACTTAGCTTTTCTAGAGCATTTCCTCATTCACACCACAGATACCTAAAGGCATTTAAAAAAATTCAAATTCAATTCAAATGCACTGGTAGTTATTGGTGCATCCCCCCCTCAGAAAATCCTGGATCCGACCCTGTATATATATATATAAAACTACTTCAAAATATTTCGATGATCAACACGAACTTCTAAAAACTTATTTTATCAAGTAAGAGCAAAATATAATTATATTTTCAGTATACAGTGGCCTATTGAAGCATGAGCCATAACTGTGAGTGAAGTTAGAATCACAGGTTGTATGTACAAAATGTACTAATAGACTATAGTAGGGAAGAAGAAAAATATGAAATGAAATCTTTAACATCCCACGTTTTTGCCTGTTAGGCTAAGGGAGACGATGGTTAAACAAAGTGAACGATAATGGAAGAAGTGGTGGAATGAGAAAGCGGTAGGAAGTTGGGGTCGAACTTCCTTGAGTGGGATCGAACCAGGGACCCCAAGCACTAGAACTAAGCGCTCTACCACTGAGCCACCGTCCCCTCCAGTAAAAAAAAGACTTGTTTATTAAAAATCCATTTCTTTGACTTTGTGTCTTGAACTTTTGAAGAAAGGTGAAGAAAAAATAATCGAACTCAGATACCATTATGAAATAATATATGAATTCGCAACTGCATACATCCAGTTGGGCATATGAGAGTAACAAAGTAAATGCTGTAATGTAATTTGTTGTTTCAATTATGAAGTGTTTTGACATGACTTATTAAAAAAAAAAAAAACTTTCATTTTCTGCTATAATCGTCTACATTTGTTGTAAATAATAAACAATTTTCATAACAGTTAACCACATAACAATAGAACAAGGATGTTGTTCGAAGTGGCTCAATTCCTACTTCCCTTTTCAATAGATTATAGTTTTATTTAATACATCTCAATTTTATTTGAACAACAAAATTTTCCTTGTTTTCATAACCAGGAAGAAGAAAGAGCCTACAAGCTACAAATTGACTAATTTAGCTGCATTTAAGATATTTTAAAATCTCATTATACATAAAACTAACAGGAATGGCGCTGGACTTATGGGCTAAGCCAGCGTTTCCCAACCGGTGTGCCGCGGCACACCAGTGTGCCGCGAATGGACCGCTGGTGTGCCGCGAGGAAATCGAAACAAAATTATTAATTCTATAGCAAGCAAATTGCAAAACAGGAAAAATGTATATTTTTGTATTTCACATTACTATGAATTTCTACCATGGAAAAAATTACTGTAATTGTAATATACGAGGCCTGTCTAAAAAGTATCCGACCTTATTTTTTTCCACGCAAAGTAGTGATTCTCAGGCGGCGCCACCGTGCACGGTGGAAGGAGGAACCTTAATGCGCATGCTTGAATTTTTTTTTTATGAGCTGGTGGTCATGAGCTGGTGGTCGCGAAGTGAGGTGCTGTTGGTGGTGTTCGTCGGATTTAGTGTTTCTCGCAAGATGACTGAACGAATTGAGCAAAGATACTGCATCAAATTCTGTCAAAGGCTGGGTGATTCTCAAAGCCAAACAATTCGTAAGATTCAGCAGGTGTTTGGAGAAGATGCGATGGGTGTAACACAAATTAAACAATGGTTCAACCGATTCAAAGATGGCTGCATATCAGTCGAGAGTGAGCAGCGTAGCGGCAGGCCCCAAACTGCTCGGAATGCAGCTGTTGTTGAGCGGGTGCGAAATTTGGTGATGGCAGATCGCCGTTTGACAGTGCGGGAGATTGCAGAAGATGTTGGAGTGAGTAAAGATTCTGCACATGCAATTTTGCGTGACGATTTGAACATGAAACGAGTGGCTGCTAAATTTGTACCCAAGTTGTTGTCTCAGGAACAAAAAGACACCCGTTTTGACGTTGCACAGGACCTTCTGGACACCACGAACACTGATCCTGGGTATCTGAATTCCGTGATAACTGGAGATGAGTCATGGGTGTACGGGTACGACCCAGAAACAAAACAACAAACGTCTCAATGGAAGCATCCCGATTCTCCAAGGCCGAAGAAAGCACGGCAGGTGCGAAGCAAAATCAAGGTGTTGCTGACTGTTTTCTTCGATGCCCGTGGAATTGTGCATCACGAGTACGCACCGGAAGGACAAACAGTGACAAAGGAGTACTATCAAGATGTTCTCAGGCGACTCCGTGACGCAGTCCGCCGCAAAAGACCAGACATGTGGACAGCGAAGAACTGGCACGTCCATCATGACAACGCCCCAGCACATTCATCCCAATTGATCCACACGTTCTTAGCCAAACATGGAATTACAACCGTTCGCCAACCTCCCTACTCTCCAGACCTGGCTCCTTGTGACTTCTGGTTGTTTCCAAAATTGAAGACGCCTCTGAAGGGATCCCGTTTTGAGAGTAGAGAAGACATAATGCGGAACACGACGACGGAGCTGAACAACATTCCAAAAGACTTCCAGCGGTGTTTCCAGCAGTGGAAGGATCGATGGGCTAAGTGTGTGGAAGCACAAGGGGCCTACTTTGAAGGGGATTAGGGTCCCAAATCTGTCAGGTATTCGCAACTATTTTTCTGGCCAAAGGTCGGATACTTTTTAGACAGCCCTCGTATTATTCTACATCTATTACTGTGTAGACAATATTTCGGCTCGTACACATTTCCACGGTTAGCTGCTATGTTATGCTTCAATTGAGAGTTATACTAACACCGAGAAATGGAAGCACTTGTACGGTACGCGTCAAGTGAACGTTCGTAGAACACTCATTCGCACGTGAATAAAAGAACAACACTTTGTTCAACAGGTGTGTTTTGACTTCGACGCATCGCAAGCTGTGTGATGGCAATAATATACACCGGTTTTGGTTAAAACAGCAAAGTTAAAAGTACAAGACATTTGTTTGTTCGTTCGTTATTTAGTGATCTTCGTTCTTAGTGTAAGGTTGGATACAGTTTCAGAAAAAGAAGGCGCATTTTTTTAAAAATCCGAGTCCTACATTTCATTGCAATTGTTTTCAATCTTAAAATTAGAATAAAAAATAAGCATAATGAATTAGCATAGGGAAAAACCAGTGATCGAGCTATCATCTTTCTGAGAAGGAGATCAGTAATCACAGAAAAAATTACTATGGTATTTTATATTTGCAAATAATAATAATAATATTTGAGTGTGCCGCGAGAATTCAAGTTAGCCCCGAAGTGTGCCGCAAGTTGAAAAAGGTTGGGAAACGCTGGGCTAAGCTTTCATTATCTAGTTGAACATATGCTATCTGGCTGACATAAGAACAAACTTTGTGGGTTCCAACGCCACGGATTCTAGTTTTGGATTCGGAAGTTTCTCTTCTTATCGAGGTTTGCGGTATATGAGAACCAGATATGGACAATTTGTAATTGGGGTTCACTCGGTTTCTTGAGATAGGGTTAAGTTCTTTGTGTTAACGGGAGGGGGAAAAAACCAGGAACTTTCCAACAGCCCCTGGTGTTGGGTGATAAGAGTTTAGGATCCCTTTTGAGGTTATATGAGATGTGAATCTACTGCTTAACGTGGGATCCGAAACACATGAGCTCCCGCCGGAAATCAAACCCAATACCCACATCGAAGATCATATAGCCACAAGGGAACTCATATACTTTAAATCATACAACACTAGAAAATTATTTCAGAGCAAAGACCTGCGTGGACTAATATTGCTCACGAGATTCATGTACTTTCTTGTCCCGTCTCGACTCCTTTCTCGTTTCCAAGACCAGAATCGAGACGAAACGAGAGAGAAATATCTCATTTCATGGGCAACACTATCTCTAAACATAGGAAGTATAGGAGCTGCCAAGTAATTATCTATTTTCAATGTTACATGCAACGTGTTCTCTAAATTTAGGTTATTTCTAAATCGATAATTTTCGACGGTCAATTAAAAGATAAGTACAACGGTCCAACGACTTTAAACATTCTATTGGACGTAGTAGGGTCATCAGCCATCTTGAGAAGACTCTTCCAAACAGATTTGGAGCCCTTCCCAGTGTCAAAAAAGATAATGTAATGTAATCTATTCATTGAAATAAGCATTGTATATATTCATCATAGTCACCATCATAGATATTCTGTCATTATTGGCAGGTCACTTACCGGAAATTGAGAATCTTTCGTGCATCTTATCAGCTAACCTTTTCATCTTCACGTACGATTTGTTTTTGTTTTTTCATGCTATCCACCAATTGTAGTCTCCTTCTGTTCTTCCCTCTGTTTCCTATCACTATACCCTCTAGCACATCCCTCATGATACGATTTCTTCTCAGCCAATCCCAATCCAATTTCTCTTCCTTTTTTCAGTTACATCTTAAATTATTCTTTTCTACCTACTATTTCTAACACCTTCTCATTCGTTTTACGTTCGACCCAACTAATTCTCTCCATTCTTCTTCATACTCACATTTCGAAAGCTTCCAGCCATTTTAAATCGCTTTTACGTAATGTCCATGTTTCTGCGTCATTTAGTACAATACTCCACTCGAAACATTTTATAAGTCTTTTTTCTAAGCTCTTTATTCAAAGGTCCACAAAATA
Organism: Thermobia domestica; assembly: GCF_964235325.1. Classification (NCBI taxonomy): domain Eukaryota; kingdom Metazoa; phylum Arthropoda; class Insecta; order Zygentoma; family Lepismatidae; genus Thermobia; species Thermobia domestica. The sequence continues at coordinate 144,929,953 of NC_137466.1, read as the reverse complement.
CTTCTTTTTTCCTATTACAATACATGAAATCTACTAAATGCTTATAATTCATATGCTTGCTTTTATTTCACGTTCGTACTTCATGTCATTTCTAATTACTCCCAAAGTACAGAAAAGCTATTCACTTGCTTTATTTTCTTACCTCCTACTTCTATTTTGTTCCAATCACTAGACTTTTGTCTTTCTAACGTTTATTTTCATCCCATACTTTTCATAATCCTTACTCAAGATTTCTAACATCTTATTTGAGTTTCTTCTCAGATTCCATAGCAAGCGCCATATCATATGCAAACCATTATACACCTAACTATTCTATCTCTTACCGAAATACCCTCTTCATTATACAGACCCTTCTTCAGTATCTCTTCCAGATAGATATTAAATGACGTAAGCGTCATACAACTCCGTTCCCCGAACTCCTCTTCTAATTGCACTTTCCCCTTCTAATTTCTTCCCCTATTCTCGCACTTACTTGTTGGCTATCTAAGTTACTTGTAAGTAGAGATACAAGGGCTCGAAAACAACGGCTTTTTTTAAAAAAAAAAAAAAAAAAAAAACTCGTTTTTTTCTGCTTCGCTTTCTTGCTTGGGAAATTTTGGGCTTTTTTTTTGAAAATTTTATTTTAAACTGATACAGCAGACTTCGTTTCGCTTCTCTACAACAACAACAACAACAACAACAAAAAAAAAACTCATTTAATTAGTGGTTGATGCAGATAATAATATGAAACCTCAAAATAAACCATGATTTTCAAAAAGATTTTTTAAAATTCTTAACATATTTACATTATGAATTCCAAAGGATTAACCAATATATGTAATAATATTTTAACCTCTTATATACAATAAGTACTTTAAAAAATGATACACAAATAACTAGCCAAATTGTATGTAGTATTTTTACTTCAAAATATCACACACCCTCTTTTTGAAGCAAAATAAAGAAAGACATGAGAGAAATCTGCATATCAAGAGCTTCGTTTCGGGTGGTTCTGTACATTCTTGAAATTTTTCAGTTAAGTTTTAACTTTCATATACATTGTACGAATATTTCGAACAATTTTTTTTCACTGATTGATCACATACATAATAATATGTTACCACCTATCAGATGCTTCGGATCTGCAAAATCGGTAAAGCTCCAAATTCTGTAATGCACTGACTGTTCCTTAAGCTTTTTCAGAATCGGGAAAGTATCGAATTTTCTGTTCGTGGATCATATACGTAATAGACGGTTCATCTGAGCGTATGGTTTCCTAGGCTGTAGAATATATAACCACCATCACGGTTTACCCAGTGCTGAAGGTTTCTGAATTTTTAACAAGAAAATTCAACATATCGTTACGAAACTTATATATATATATATATATATATATATATATATATATATATATATATATATATATATATAAGAAAAACCATGGAATGCATTTAAAAAGAGTGGAAGAATCAATCACTGGTTCAATTCACAAGAAAGACGACAAAATTGATTGTAATAATTATCGAGACATTTCTCTTAATATTCTATTAATAAGATTGACCCCATACGCAGATGAAATTATTGGAGATTATCAGTGTGGAAATTGACCAGATATTTATCATTCGAAAAATACTCGAAAAGAAATGGGAATATATTATCCAGTACATCAACTGTTTATTGATTTTAGAAAGGCTTACAACTCGGTTAGGAGTGAAACATTGTACAACATTCTTACAGAATTTGGATTACCGAAAAAGCTAGATTTATTAAGTGTTTAAATGAATCCCAGCGTAAAGTCCGAGTAGAAAAATGCGAGCTTCCACGTCGAGATTGGCCTGAAACAAGGATATGCGTTATCGCCGTTATTATTCAGCTTTGTTCCGGAGTACGCTATAAGAAAAACCAAAGATAGGAACCAGGGGCTAGAGTTGAATGGTATTCACCAGGTTATGATATATACTGATGATGTAAATCTGACAGGAAAACAATCGAAAGAAATGCAGAGGCCTTATTAAACGCTTGCAGGGACATGAGTAAATGCAGAGATATGTAAATACAAGGAAGTTCACAAGGATCGTAATACGGCAAATTATGAATGCGTAAAATAATACTTTCGCATCAGAAATAATAATATCAATTAATACTTTCGACACAGTGGATACTTTCAAATATCTTGGATTTGTATTACCAGACCAAAATCATACCCACAAAAAAATTAAATGTCGACTGAAATCAGGAAATTCTTGTTATTATTCAGTTCAAAATATTTTGTCGTCGCGAATTCTGTCAAGGAATTTAAAGCTTAAAATATATAAAATGATAATCATGCCTGGTATGCTTTATGGTTGTTAAAAATGGTCGCTTACGCTGAGGGAAGAACGCAAAATGAAATTATTTGAGAATAAAATTCTGAGACTAATATTTGGACCCAAGAGGAACGGGAATGGGGAATGGCGGAAACTTCATAAGGAGGAACTACATAATTTATACGGTTTACCAAACATCGTTAGAGTCATCAAGTCTAGGAGGCTCAGGTGGGCAGGTCATATAGCCAGAATGGAAGAAAGTAGGAACGCTTTCAAAGTTTTAACTGGAAATCCAATCGGGAAACGTCCATTAGGGAAACCTTGGCCCAGATGGGAGGACAATATTAAGATGGATCTAGCAGAAATAGGAATACAGAGTTGAAACTGGATTGAATTGGATAAGGACAGAAGTCAATGGAGAGCTTTTGTGGTCATAGAGAAAGAGAGAGAATACATTTAAGTTAAGCACAACTGCACAACAAACATGACTGAGGTGTTACCTTTCGCGCTTCTATCGTGAAGTCCAGGATTCAACCCCGCATTCAACCATTTTCACAAAAGTTTTTCTTAATTTCATCTGTGAATGTAGAGATAGTGCATGAGTCCTGGCCGACTTCCTTTCTAATCGTTTTTACATCTTTGTTATTACTAATTACCAGCAGTGATGGATTTGCGAAGACGGTTAGGGTGGGATGTCTTTCAGATTGAAGCCTCTACTCCGAAATTACGGAATTTCTAAAAACAAATTAAATATTAGTTTTGCCTTTACTCATAAACTTTGAGCTGTCCTCAAACGAAAAACTAGGAATTTTTAGAAAAACTAAGCATTAATAAGAAAAGCCCCTCCAAAATACTTTTCTAAATCCGCCACTGATTATCAGTATAAAATAGTCTTCAAGGTTGTATCTGGAAGATTATAGCTGAATATACAAACGAAACACTGGCGTCTGTGGCATGTAAACTTTGGGGGAGGTGGGCATCAAAGAAAGTTATTTAAATGGTACTACGTAGCCTGTTATAATTGTTTCAGAGCCTGAATATTATATTCCAAATAAATGTAACTATTATTATTTATATGTTATTCTGTCGTTAGTAAATAAATTAAGTTAGAATAAAATATGGAATATTTTGCACTTCAAAATATGGGGGGACGTGTCCCCCTCGTTCTCCCGCCAGAGACGCCCGTGAAACGAATCGAAATATTTGTTATGCCTGTACTTATAAACTTAAGTTCCTCTTAAATAAAAGTTAGGAATGTTTAGAAAAAACTCTCCCAAATATTTTTCTAAATCCGATACTGATTATTTCTATTAAATGGTATTCAAGGTTGTGTCCGGAAGATTATTGTTAAATCATTGCACAGCTACAGTATAACGGAAATGTGGAGATGTATGCTCTGACAGATATATTGAAAAACATAAGTTTAATTATGTGCTAGAAGCTAGAGTACTAAGCTCTAAAAAGTTAAACACGGATGACTAAAAAGAAATGATCTAGAGAAGAAAAAAATGGAGATAATTCAGAAGTTAAAATAAAGTTAAATAGCTTCTAAAATTGCCCTCAAATACTACGTACTTTATGTTTACTTTAATTCATGAACCATGTGCTCCTTCCATCATGATGGTGAATTCCAGAGAGAAATATGGCATTTAGGTCATGTAATCTTATTTAACTTTAGAGTATACTATAAGAAAGCTATTTAAACAGAAAAATCATGAAAATGAAAAAAAGCCAAAATTTCAAAAATTCTCGTTTTCCCCCCAAAAAAGCCGGTTTTTTATGTGCAAAAAACCATCGATTCAAAAAAGCCGGCTTTTTTTTTTTTTTTTTCATCTGTACTTGTAAGTCTTCGATCTTTCCATTCCAATCAAACTTTCTTAAAAACTTCATCAATGATTCCCAGTTCACCCGGTCAAAAGCCTTACCTCTCCTAAATCCAAATTATACCTCCTCAACTGCATCATTTGTTCTTCTTTTATTCAGTATTCGAAACATACTTTTGCTGCATGCAATATGAGACTAATAATTGAGGCGCCTAGTATCAGAAGCAGCCAAACTTAAAAAAAAAAAGTTCTATATCGCTTGTTATAAGTTTGATCTAAAGGAATTCCATGAAAATAGAATTTTATTTAAAAGCTTAATATTTCATACTAAAAACTACTTCAAATATGGGACTTTGCAAGCATGTATATGGAGCTTCACTGCACGTTTTGCGAGATTACTCGAAACTAAGCGAAATGGATGTGACGGATTTTGATACTAGGCGCCTGAATTGTGTATTCCTTACATCTCTATGATTCGATTTCTTAGCCAAAGATAATATATTCGTCTTAAGCAAATCTTTTGCCATCATAGACGTAAATATCACCCCCGCAAACCCCACGGCGCACGGGGAAGAGCGCAAAATATATAGAAAGTAGGGGCGCATAACTAAGGGTTGCGGGGGGCGCTGAAGCTGCAAGTTACGCCACTATTTGCCACTCTCCTGTTTCATATTCATTACAGATTCAGAACAATTTTTTCTGGCTGTTATCCATATTCTTGATGAATTTGATTGGTATATTATCGATTCCAGTTGCCTTTTCATTTCTAATCTCGGATATAGCTATTTCAAACTCATTTCCAAGAATATTAAATCTTTTATTATCCTCGAGTATTTTATTTTCTATTTCAACATCTGACAGCATTTAATTTTATTACCGCCTACGAAAATTAGAAATTTATCATCAGATAGGTAAGTAAATGTATTTAGCTTCACGAAAAAAAAAAAAAGCACCTTAACTAAACTTAATGAAGGAGAGTATCCGTTTATTCACTGATTTTGTCAAAGCTATGACAGAAAAACATAGGTCTATATTTCTTACACTTAGCTGACACAAGAAGATAATGTTTTAATTTTGTTAAAACATAAATATAAGATATTTAATATGTACGATTCTTCAGATAGGTAATGGTAGCTTTCATAATATTCTAAAACTAAATTGTTCCTCAGAATTAGTTTTCTGGCTAACTATTATAGCTGAATGCTGATCATGTCTTCTAATGTTCAGCAGAGAATAGAAGTGAAAAAGAAATGTTTTAAGAAAGGAGTATAAACAATACAAACTATTTTAATTTTAAAAGGTTATATAACTATTTATAAATACTGAAGGACATTTTGTTAAAAAGAAATCAAATCCATATCTTGGCACTGATTTTTTGGGCAAATTATCAGTGTAAATATTAGGTAAAATACTGCTATTAAAATTCGGAGATAGTTATTGAAAATTAGCTTGGAGTGACACCATTAAATCAGTTCTTTCAGGGAAAAAATGTTCCGGAGGAGCACACTTAGTACGAAGGGCACACACTATTTTCACGCGGTACTATTCTATTTATATATTATTATATCATAGACATATTATTTTGGTCTCCTCCGGGAGTTACGGTGGGCAGTGCCTCGCAAACAGAATGTATATAAAAAATAAAAACACTGGATTAAAGGTTATCCGAAGAATAAAAGAAAAAAACTTAGACAAAATGTACAACTTAGACCACGGTTATAAACTTGTGGGAGGCCAGGAGAAGCATCTTCTCTCCCACTTAAGCTCCCCGACGTTCAAGGGGAGGGGGTACTTCAAGTTAAAAGTTTCTTGTTCTATGCGATACGATAGGCCTACGAATTTGAATATACCTAGTATAAATCAATAATTTAATAAGCTCACTACATTTATAAAAAAAAATAATTCTTAAATGAAACAAAAATGTGATTTGGGCCAATTTCAGTAAAATATCTCCTATTAGATGGAATCCAAAAATAATGTACATACGTATCTTTCTCTCGATTTATTTATAAAACCAAGGATGGAATGGGCCTAGTATACCATTACCATAAACAAACAAGAAAAAGAAAACACAAAATAATTTACGGTGCTCTTTATTGCCCCATTATCTGAACAATATGGGGCAGTAGCTCAAGTGGTAGAGCGTTGGGTTCGCATTCGGGAGGCCGTGGGTTCGAATCCCGCTGCCGACCATCCTGACTGAGGTTTTCCAGGGTTTCCCTCAGTCCTACCAGGCAAATGCCGGGATGGTACCTACTAAACAGGCCCTGGCCGATACCTTTCCAAATCCTTTCCATTGTTGTTGTTGTTGTTGGATATCCAGTGTAAAATGGCCTCTGAGCTGTATCTGGTGATTCTTAAATAAATAAATAAATTTCTTAAATAAATAAATATTTCGTTACGATGAAGCATAAATATAATAATGAGCCTCATTCTGTAGCAGTTTGCGTCGGTGGGCATTGAAAACTGAAATGAAATCTTTATGCTTAATGTCCCACGATTATATGGCATTTACGCTAAGGGTGACTGATGATTAACGCAAGTGAAGAATGATGGAAGAATTGGTAGAATGATAGTGTGGGAGGAAACGGTAGTACCCCGAGAAAAAGTCACGGACACGATGCTATCTTCCACAAACATACTTGACCGGGGATCGAGTCAGAGGGATCCCGTACACCAGAGATAAGCACTCGACGACTGAGCCACGCCCCCGAAAGCAGGCGTTGCAACAATAACTAATTTGCGTTACGATTTGTATTATTTGCGTTACGATTTCCAAATATTGCAAAGACCGTTCCGGAATCAGGTTCTATACTTTACTTTAGTAAAATACCTAGTGGGGGGCCCTAGAAGTAATGAAAAAGTTTATTAAGGTTTTAAATTCCAGGAGGCCTAAATTTTATATTTCATATTTTTCTAGGAGGTGCTACTTCACATTTTTATCTGGGGAGCCCAAACACTAATGCTTGTCCCTTAAGAAAAAGTTCGAAGTTACGACACTGTGTATGACAAATACATACGGTAGGCCTATAGTAGAATTAGAAATCAAAATCAAATTGCGATCTTTCGTCATTGCAAATCTATTGCCATGTCAAAACTGTTATTAATCTACTTATATTTCATTTAGTATGGAGTTTAGTACTTATGCTAAAGAGTTGAGTTGAGTTGAGTTGATTTTAGTTTAGCGTCCCTTTCAGCAGCGAGGCTATATGAGACGTGGACCTACTGATTAACGTGGAATCCGAACCACATGAGCTCCCGTCGGGAATCGAACCCGGGTCTCCCACGCCAAAGGCGCGTACGCTAACCACTTAGCCACGGAGGAGCTCACTTATGCTAAAGAAATGGCATTTGTTTTCCAAAATAAAGAACAAAAGATAGATGTGAACTTCTCAAATTATTTTAAACGCCGTGTACGTGGGTTTTCTCGGGGTTCTCCCGTTTCCTTCCACTTTCTTCATTCCACCATTTCATTCATTATTCATTATCACCGTCTCCTTTAGCCTAACCGGCATAAACGTGGGACGTAAAACTTAAAGATTTCATTTCATTTCTCAAACTATTTTTTCTTTCCCTTATTCAGATGAAGCACTTTAATGAAGAAGGATTTCTCAAGGTTGCCGCTAGAGAGCAGCAGTGAACACAGGTTCAATGTCTCGTAGTCTCGTTTACACTTAACTCTAGTGGCCAGCGGGAAAATTATATGAAGAACGAACGCTAAGAGCTTGTCTGCAAAAATTGTTAGAGCACTTTAGGTGGTTTTATTTGAATTCCCTTGCTTTTGCGATTTTTCTTTTTCTTTTTTTCGACTTTCATTGATATCGTACGAATTCAACCGAACACAACCGATCTGATACAATCTTGGCATGGCAGTAGTAGATATTGACAAGCTCAAGGTTCTAGATTGAATATTATCACGATTCTTAGTTATGGCTCATCAAGTTTAGGGTCAAAATTTTCGAAAATAACAAAAATAAAGTCAGTTGAATTAATCAGATCTCTACCATATTTGTCCATTTTGGTAATAATAATAATAATAATAATAATAATAATAATAATAATAATAATAATAATAATAATAATAATAATAATAATAATAATAATAATAATAACCTGCTATATAAACATGGTTTTGTTTCTTTTACCTCTGAAGAAGTCTTCTTTCCTATAAAAGAACATTCCATATTCCCTTGTCTATAAGTGTGACATTATCTTGGAATTGGAATTAACAGTTTGACATCTCTTGTTTATATCATGTAAGATAGATCCTAGATTGATCAACATTTATATCATTTTTCAGTAGCGAGGCTATATAGCACGAAACCTGCAGTTTAATAATTTTGAATACCTGCACTATTCTTTTTTAGCCAACTGATTTATATGAAAAGAGTTTTAAAAAATACTCATAAAGTGATTTGTGTGGAGTATTGTACTGCATGGATCAGAAACATAGACATTACGCAAAAATGATGACAAAAGACTGGAAGCTTTCGAAATGCGGGTATGGAGAAGAATGGAGAGAATTAGCTGGGTCGAGCAGAAAACGAATGAGAGGATGTTAAAAAAAGATAGAAGAAAAAAAGAACAATTTTAGATATTATTAAGAAGAGTAAGAGAAATTGATTGGGACATTTTCTAACAAGAAAGTGTATCATGAAGGACGTGCTAGGAGGTATGGTGGCAGGAAAAAGAGGAAGGGGTGAAGGAAACTACAATTAATGGACGATGTCAAATCAGAAAAATCGCACGTGAAAACGAAGAGGTTAATGGAAGACCGTGGAGCATGCAAGCTTCTCAGTTGCAGCAAATGATTTGCCAATAATGGCAGAATACCTATGAGGATCATGATTTACATTAGGAATAATAATGGCAGAATACCTATGATAATGATGATTTACATTACGAATTATTTTTCTGTTTGCCTTTAAAATGAACTAGAGTTTATCTGATGTAATTTTACTGATCCTTTCTTCAAATCTGTTTAAATATCCGTTATTTTTGTGAAAACTAAATTTAATTATTTATAATATTAATATTTAACGATATTTACATTTAAGTAATCTAAATTTACAAATAATGCAAATTCATTATGAAGAAAAGGTATGACATTTGAAGCAAAAAATAAATAAATAAAAATAAAAAATAAAATGAAACCATTAAGATTCTAGTTGATTTAAAAGAAGAAAAAATCCTCATTCAAATCAATGGGTTTAGGAAACAAAGATATGGATTAGGTATTCAACACTGTTGAAGTGAGAACTGAACTACTATAATGAGTTGGGTATTCTTTTATTGGAAATTGAACCCGGGACCTCGTTCATCGAATACTAGCCATTAGATGAGCGATAAGGGCCATGTAAGCTCAAGGAGACAGATGTTTGATAAGCGGAAGTAATTATATAACTAGTGAGTTCCATTTTACAGTGTGAAACTAGGGTAGACTTCCAAACAATGTGAATTCAACATTCAAACTTCACACACACACACACACACACACACATATATATATATATATATATATATATATATATATATATATATATATATATATATATATACTACTGACTGCAATAAATTAATAAGATCAAAGGTAGAACCTGTTCCTCGGACGATTCATTTTTATATAAAGAAAACCGTTATTCTCTATCCCTTACTGCTTTTTGTTCAATGGCGATAAAGGTTGAAACCGGAAATGGTTAAATTAATCCACTACCGATTTGAATAGTTGGTTAACAGTGGAAATGAAACGTATTCCTAAGACGCTGAAACGGTTGAAAAACGCATCTCTATATACAGTATCTCTTACTGTTTTTGTTCTATAGAGATTAGTATTGAAACCGGAAGTTGTAGTAAATTTCAACCACTTCCGATTTTGGTAGAATGTTCGGGGATGCAATGGTATGTTCTCTTAAGACTCTGAATCCATTCCAGAAAACCACTTGATGCTATCTAATACTATTTTTGTTATCAATTTCAGCTTTGCAGCATGTGGATATTCTTTAAAATTAACGTGCAATTTCTATATTTAAAGTACGAAATAGTTACGCATCTGCTTTTCTTCCTACCGCCCTGATCACACTGTTTTGGGGAAGAACGCACGACACCGAGATCATTATATTATTAGTATAATTTACTTTTAATTTCTTTTGGAACTCTCGGAAACCACTATTAAATTATAGACTTCCAGACTTGGAGTTCGAGTTCCATGGCGTTAACTTTAATTTCTTTTGGAACTCTCGGAAACCATTATTAAATTATAGACTTCCAGACTTGGAGTACGAGTTCCATGGCGTTAACTTTAATTCCTTTTGGAACTTTCGGAAACCACTATTAAATTATAGACTTCCAGACTTGGAGTTCGAGTTCCATAGCGTTAACCAGTGATGAAAATTTTCCGATTCATAAAAACATACTCCACTTATTCCTACATCGTTGTACAGCCGTGATGTGAGGTGGAAAATTTTCTTCTATACTTTTCATGGTTCAGACAATTTTCAGTACTATGCAGGAACAAGTACAAGGATAACATTGTATGTATCATTGGTAATCTGTGCCTATTTTCAGAAAGGGGATCAGAGGCGAATTATGTGAACAGTATAATGTATAAAAAAAAGAAAGATATATAGAGATTTCGAGATTATTGGTGTAATCGGTAGTTAAAAATAAGAGTTGTTTTTACTATAGCAACGATATAAATAATTGTACTTAATACGTAGACATATTGACGAGTAAAGAAGTGTGTGTATGAAGGTCCATATATTTTGTTATATGTGCAGAAAAGTTAATAATATATACTTTTCATAGTCAAATAATAAACGTCAGTTAAGAAAGTAATAAAACGCGTTGAGTTATTTTGAAGATTAATTACGAACCAGGTGACCCCTTACAAAAATTGGTGCCTCACCACGGGAGTTATATAGAGTGTCGTTTCGTAGGTCTAGTAAAAACGGCATTTCAACGTGACCTTAACATCACTATATTAAGAAGTGGAAAAGTAATTAAACGAAATATGGCATTGAGTACAGAAAATATAAATATGATTAATGGACAAAGTGTGAATCCTGAAATGATTCCGAGTGACAATTTGGCGGACATTTTAAAAGATTTGGCTCAACAGATAAGAAATCAGTCCGAGCAGATCAAAAGCCAATCTGAACAAATGCAACATCATGTTGATGAAAAATTGGACCAGCAAAAGCAACATGTGGATGAAAAATTGGACCAGCAAAAGCAACATGTGGATGAAAAATTGGACCAGTTAGTCAATGAGTTTGATGAAAAAAATAGTAAAATTAAACCAACGTAATGAAGATAGATGGGAGCATGTACAACATCAGTTAGATCAAATGAACTTACATGTAGTGGAAAAATTAGAGAAATACGAAGAGAAAATAGAAAAAGTCGTACAAAGAAACACAGAAATGCAAGAGTCCCTGAATGTTTTAAAATCAATTACACTAGTTAACAAAGGTTTTGTTACATAAAAGGAAATACCTGTTCTTAAAGAAACTTTTTGCGCTGAATTCGAATATGCACTCGGTTTTTCTCCATCACGTACGATTTTCCCGTAACAGAGGGATTTTCGGGAAAATCCCTCAAAAATTTCCCTTTTCGTTTATTTTACACCCCAAGATCTTGTCCCCTTGCATAAACTAACATAGAAATTATACCTAGGTATATTTTAATTCATATTTAACAAACCCTCCAAGTTTCGTAATAATCGCTTTATTCTTTCTAGAGAAATAAATATGTTTGTATGTATACTGTGTGTACTGTTTATTGCACCTTATAGTAATGCTTTCAGATCTCTTAAGTTGAGGTAAAACGTTTTGCTTTATTACCACAAACACATATATAAAATATAATACAATATAATTTACAAGTGTGACAATTTACAATAAACAATAATACAAATGTACCAAAAGGTCATGAAAAGACAATCAAAACTATCACAATATATGAAACTTCCATTGGGTTACAAAAACGTACACTACTTCCTTCTTTTGTAAGAAATGTTGCATTCTCTAACAAGACCCCAACAATAGTCCCCCATCATTGAAGGATCCCATCGTCCCTGGTACCTTTTCTCCATTGCCATTATATCTTGGTGGAATCTTTCCCCCTGTTCGTCACTGAGAGCACCTAGGTTAGCAGGAAAGAAGCTGAGGTGGGAGTGCAAAAAGTGGATTTTTAAAGACATCCTACAACCCAACTCTTTGTATTTCTGTATCATGTCCTGTACGATTTCTGTGTAACTCTCAGCTTTGTTATTGCCCAGAAAGTTGCGCACAACACACTTAAATGCTGTCCAGGCAGCTAGCTCAGCACTGTTTAACTTGCTGTCAAAGTTATCATCAAGCATTAATTTCCTAATTTGGGGACCAATAAACACTCCCGCTGAAATCTTAGCATCACTCAGGTTAGGGAACTTATCTCGTAAATACTTAAAACCTTCACCAGATGTGTCCATGGCTTTGACAAAGTTTTTCATTAAAACCTTCACCAGATGTGTCCATGGCTTTGACAAAGTTTTTCATAAGTCCTAACTTGATATGAAGTGGCGGTAGTAATATCTTATTAGGATCTACCAAAGGAGCGTATTTGACGTTTCATTCTCCAGGTACGTAATTCACTCTAGGTTCCCATTCCTTCACTTCATAATGTTTGTCATCAGCTCGGTTGTCCCATAAACATAAAAAACATTGGTACTTCGTGTAACCGCACTGCAGTCCTAATAAAATACCAACTACCTTGAGATCACAACATATTTGCCAACAATGGTCCTTGTAATTTATAAGATTTAGCAAAGTTGACATGGTGTCATAGGATTCCTTAATCTTCACTGAGTGCGCAAGTGGTATAGAAGGTTTTTTATTTCCATTATGTAAAAGGACAGCTTTAAGGCTGACCTTTGACGCGTCGATAAATAACCTCCATTCTTCTGGAACGTAAGGAATTCCTAGCTCCGCCATCAACCCATTTATATCCGTACATACGCACACATTATCTTGCATTGAGAAATAGCTTGAAAATTGAACATGCCTTTTCCTGTACACTGATATGTTCGTTTTTGCATCCAATAAGTTCCACTGCTGGAGCCTTGATCCCAGAAGTTCCGCCTCTTGTTTTGTCAGGTGCAAATCACGGACTAGGTCATTAAGTTCACATTGCCGGATGAAGTGTGGCTCGCGAACACAGTCAGGGATGAACGTTGGATCCTTGGATGTACATGTAGATGTCGATGGTTCATCAAGGTCATGATCATCATCAGAGTCTTTTGGCCATATCTCTTCCCAGTTGGTAGGGGGCTCGGGAAGTGGAAGTTCATCCCCGTGCGGAATAGGTCTAATTGCGGATTTAACGTTGGGATAACTTATTGTGTATTTGCTTTTTTTAGAATGTCCCTTAACTACTGTGAGACAAAAATAACAATCATCCAGATGGTTGGTGGGTTCTCTCCACACCATTGGTACAGCAAATTTCATGAACCTCCGTTTCCCTTTGGCCCATGCAAGTAAAGTGACGTAGCACGACGCACAAATTATGTTGGGTGCCCAAGTTTTGTCCTGATCTCCCACACGACATCCGAAATATATATAATATGCTAGTTTCACCGATGGCGTAATGGATCTACACTGTCCTTTAATTACAAACTGGCCACACACATAACGAAAACTATTTGGTGAGTTAACACACGAACGCCGTCCTCTTGACGCCATTGTACTGATCACAAACTAAACTTCTGGTCTTAGTTGGGTGTAATGCCGTTAAGATCAAACATGAAAGCACTCTTAGCAGCAAAGACAACTTTGAAAGTGAAGTAGTGTTAAACCACACGTCAATATAAAAATGTACAAAACTCCCTCACCAGGTGCCAAGAACACAAGAAAGAAAGAAATGCGCGGGGGGAGGGGGGAAACGATACCGTAGTGAAAAATTCAGACTGCATTAGTTCATTGTTGTCAACATTGAGTCTGTATTCCATTCTTTCTTTCTTTTGCATTCTGTTACATTTGATAACAAATATTGATAACCATTTCATGAACAAAACGAAAAAACTTGGAGAATTGTATATATATGTATTAAGATATACATAAAAATATATATTTAAAAAAATATACGTTGGAAGTACATTCTATTTTTATACACGTTTCTAATTTACAGAGAGCAATACAAGTGTGTTGTTGACTATTGTAAATATTCATTTTTATGTCTGTGTTTGTAGTAATAAAGCAAATCGTTTTTACCCCAACTCAGATCTGAAAGCATTACTATCAGGTGCAATAAACAGTGCACACAGTATACATACAAATATATTTATTTCTCTAGAAAGAACAAAGCGATTTTTACGAAACTTTTAGGGTTTATTAAATATAAATCAAGGTATACTTAGGTATAATTTCTATGTTACTATATGTAAGGGGACAGAAGCTAGGGGAATAAAATATCTGAAAAAGGGAAATTTTTGAGGGAATTTCCCGAAAATCACTCTGTTACGGGAAAACTGTACGTGATGGAGAGAAACCGAGTGCATATTCGAATCCAGCGCAAAAAGTTCCTTTAAGATCAGGTGATTTTTCTCATGTAACAAACAAAAAGTTTAAATTTGTTAACTAGTGTTATCAACGCCCATGAAAACCACTTTAAGGTACTGCAAGATGAAGTCAATTTCATCAAAGAAAGATGCATTCCCGGAACTTCATTCCAGGACATCGAATGCACGAGTCATCCTATAGCCACAGGTTGGGTACCTGATGATCCTCCAAGAGCAACATTGGAATTTGTTGAATCATCGAGTGGTGCAGAGAATAGTGGCGAAGAAGAACGAGAGAGGCAAACATCCAAGCGCAGACGCATTTCCAGTAGAGGTATGAAGGCATCAACAGGTAATCAATTGCGGTTTAGCGAAGTAAAGTCGCTCACAAAGTTTAGTGGAGTACCAGGAGATATACCCGCTAGGGCATTTCTCGAAAAATTCCAGGATGAATGTGAGCTAATCGGTGTAAATGGGTCTCAATTCTTAAAACCATTACCGCATATCTTGTTGTCACCTTGCTTAACCTGGTTTAAGGCTATTAGAGGTAGTCTTCATTCGTATTCAGATTTTAAGAATGCTCTTTTGTCAAATTATGAAAACGATTTTATGGTAGCAAATAGAGATGCTGTTTTGCGAACGAACCACTACAATCCAAAGTTACATCGTAGTATTACTGAATTTGTAGTATCGACATATCATGAGCTAAGATCATTAAATCCGAACCATCCGGAATCCCGAATTATAGCGTCAATTAGGATCTTATTGCCATTTAGACTACAACAGTTGTTAATGTTGGCACAGTGCATTAACTTCAACCATTTAATTATGCTCATTCAGAGTTATGAGAGTCAATCTGCAATTCAGAACAACAATAAGATGCAAGATAGAAGTCAGGGTAATTATGAACGTAATCAGACACAATATGCATCTGTTCGTAATGTAAATATACAACCTGAAAACGATACTAATGTTCGTAATTTCAATAATAGAATGAGTAGCTTTAATGGTACCGGAAATCAAACGCAACCCAATTATAGAAATGGAGCTAGAAATTTCAGAAATAACAACAGGAATTTCAGTAGGAATAATAATTATAGCCGATCTTCACAAAATCAATTTGCAGATGGCAGGAATTTTGTACATAGGAATCAAAATATGGTAACAGTGCCTAATCGCTCAAGATGTACACAAGATTGTGCTATACAATGTTGCTTGAATGAACCCTTCGAACGTATAGCCTGAACTATCAAAACGGCGTATTTGTATTAAATCGACCTTTGCTTACGTCCATGGTTAATGTGATCTTCATTCAATTTATTATTAAAATGTACGTTGAAAACATATGTAATTATGGAATATTGTTCCAACTTTGTTATTCTATCGTTGAATTTCCTTTTATAGCATTAACTGCGACAATGTTAATTTGTGTTTCACGATAAGAAATTATCTAAGAACTTTATTGTAAGAAGCTACTATTGTTTTCGTATCTTTATTCCATTCGGATTTCATTTGAATATTATGAATATTTAAAAATAAAAGATCGTAATTTTAATGTAAACTTATGAAAGTAATGACAGATATATGAAATAGATGCAATTTATAATATGGAAAGAATAAGAATAATGAATATCGAATCTCTTCATTTTTCAAAGTTTATTAATGTGTTAAGTGATGACCATTAATGCGTTTATAGGTTCCAACTTTGTTGACTTCTGATCCTATCAATATTTAATATTATGAAGATCTTTGTTTGTAAATAGTGTTGTTTATATATGAAGGAATAGTTACTTTTGTACCCTATAAAGAAACTACTAGTTAGGTTTAATTCTTGAATAGCCTTAATTATAATAATTGTAATTCGTCGTTATTAATGTCGAGATATATTGACAAATATAAAAATATGTTATGTTATAGTATATTATATATATATATATATAAATGGAAAAGTAGAATATGTATATTAATGGTGATATATATATATATAAGGGCTATTCAAAAGGTAAACGTTTCATGATATCTAACCCAGGGTTCTTTCCTTCATAGTAAAACTATTATGGAAGTCCCGTTCGAGGCGACATCTACAACGATAACGTTGTATGTATCATTGGCAATCTGTGCCTATTTTCAGAAAGGGGATCAGAGGCGAATTATGTGAACAGTATAATGTATAAAAAAAAGAAAGATATATGGAGATTTCGAGATTATTGGTGTAATCGGTAGTTAAAAATAAGAGTTGTTGTTACTATAGCAACGATATAAATAATTGTACTTATACGTAGACATATTGACGTGTAAAGAAGTGTGTGTATGAAGGTCCATATATTTTGTTATATGTGCAGAAAAGTTAATAATATATACTTTTCATAGTCAAATAATAAACGTCAGTTAAGAAAGTGATAAAACGCGTTGAGTTATTTTGAAGATTAATTACGAACCAGGTGACCCCTTACACAAGTGAAACAATTTTTCATGAATCGAAGAAGTGATGAAAATTTTCCGGAAAATTTTGAAACGGAAAATTTTCCGATTCATAAAAACATACTCCACGTATTCCTATATCGTTGATTAGCCGTGATGTGAGGTGGAAAATTTTCTTCTATATTTTTCCGGAAAATTTTCCGTTAACAAATAGTGATCGAGTAACAATTCCTCAGTATTCGTAAAATTGATTGAATTTATGTATAGAAATGTTAAAAATTGAAAGATCGTTTAAAGAATCTGAAAATTTTCATGGCTCAGACAATTTTCAGTACTATGTAGGAAGAAGTGAAACAATTTTTCATGAATCGAAGAATTGTTTGTCATGTACAGTGATGAAAATTTTCCGGAAAATTTTGAAACGGAAAATTTTCCGATTCATAAAAACATACTCCACGTCTTCCTATATCGTTGATTAGCCGTGATGTGAGGTGGAAAATTTTCATCTATATTTTTCCGGAAAATTTTCCGTTTTTAACAAATATCAGTGATCAAGTAACAGTTCCTCAGTATTCATAAAATTGATTGAAATCATGTATAGAAATGTTAAAAAGTGAAAGATCGTTTAAAGAATCTGAAAATTTTTATGGCTCACAATTTTCAGTACTATGTAGGAACAAGTGAAACAGTGTTTCATAAATCGAAATATTTTGTGTCTTGAATGGAAATATTGAAGAACTTTTTATGAGTCGGAAATTTTTCATAATTTTGAAGCAAAAAGTAAAACAACTTTTTGTGAATCGGAAAGTGTTATTGCTCTGTAGAAACAAATGTAAGGAATTTTCATGAATCGGAAAATTTTCATTCTGATGTAGAAACAAGTGAAAACACTTTTCATAATCCGGACAGTTTTGGATATTATGTATAGTGATGTTAGGTGGAAAATTTTCCACTATATTTAACTGCATGTTGAGATATACAATTCCTCTAGAAGAAAATTAGACAGCAACAAATTATATTTTTCCAATTAGATTTCGGGAACGAGAAAATTTGCTAATATTTCAAGTTCGGAAGTAAAAATTTACATAGTGTTTCTCTCTCTCTCTCTCTCTCTCTATTATATCTACTTATTTATAAATGTTGCAGAATGTAAATGTATAAAAGTAGTAAAGCTATGAGAAAACCGTCTTATTCATATTAAATGACGAAATCTAATATTGTAATATCAAAGGTGGATTCTGAGGGAAGAACGCATTGAAGTTTTTGAAATATTCTTGAAATGAAGAATCGTTAGATTTTCACTTCATGAAACTTTTTAAGACAATATTTATTTCCAATAAATTTTACGGCTAAACAACGATGTAGGAATAAGTGAAGTATGTTTTTATGAATCGGAAAACATTCATGACTTTTAATAAATTGAAATTTTAAATAATAGAATGGGATATTTGTACTCTACGAACTCATGTTCTCTGCATTTTGAATACACACACACACACACACACACACACACACACACACACACACACACACACACACACACACACACAGAGGAGTTGAATTGAGTTGATTTTGAGTTTAACGTCCCTTTCAGCAGAGAGACTATATAAGACAGGACCAACTAATTAATGTGAAATCCGAACTACATGAGCTCCCGCTAGGAATCGAAGCCAGGTCTTCCATGCCAAAGGCGCGTATGCTAACCGCTTATCAACGAAGGAGATCGCAGATGAAGAGAGAGAGAGAAACACTGTGTAAAAGTTTACTTCCCAACTTGAAATATTAGAAAATTTTCCGGTTCCCGAAAGCTAAATTGGAAAATTATAATTTGTTGGTGACTAACTTTCCTCTACAGAAATTCAATTTTGTAGCTGAATATGCAGTTAAACATAGTGGAAAATTTTCCACCTAACGTCACTATACATAATATCCAAAATTGTCCGGCTTATGAAAAGTTTTTCCACTTGTTTCTACATTGTGATGAAAATTTTCCGATCTACGAAAATTCCTTTCACTTGTTTCTACAGAGCAGTAAAACTTTCCGATTCACAAAAAGTCGTTTTACTTTTTGCTTCAAAATGATGAAAATTTTTCCAACTCATAAAAAGTTCTTCAATTTTTCCATATAAGACAGAAAACATTTCGATTCATGAAAAATTGTTTAACTTGTTCCTACATTCTACTGAAAATTGTCTGAGCCATGAAAATTTTCAGATTCTTTAAACGATCTTTCACTTTTTTACATTTCTATACATGAATTTTTATGATTGCTGAGGAATTGTTACCTGATTACTGATATTTTTTTAGAACGGAAAATTTTCCGAAATGGAAAATTTTCCACCTCACATCACTAGCGTTAACTTAAGCTTTCCATGACCTATTTCGCTATCACACCGGTATCATGCTCTGGAACAAATAATCTAATCAAAGCAGAGTCTTGTTAGGCAAATGAAATTTGCATATTAATTTATTCAGATCTAGCGAACCCTAGTGTAGTGCATATCAGTATCCAAATTAACACAAGCTCATACACAGGAATCGAGGTCAAATTTATCTTGTAATACTCTTTAGAAGATTCATAGAAGGAAAACAGGATGAAGTTTGAAACTCTTAAATCAAGCTAAAGTAGGCCGACGTAAAGGAAAAAAGGTGTAAAATTCGACCGTGTTTCGAATGCCAAGTAGTAGATCTTATTGCTATTATTACAACTACAAACATCAATTTTTAAAAGCGCCTAAAGTTGTTTTTTCATTTAGATATACTCATCTCAGGTAAGCAAACAGAAACAAATGAAAAAGGAAGAAAAATGGAGGCCATGAAAGTAAAACATAGACAATTTCACAGTGTTCAGAAGATGCTGTCTATAATGCACTGAGCAGAATGGTTCGGTGGGTCAGAGTTTGCCTCGGTAGGTGGTGGGTCGCAATGGGTCACATGTGGTGCATAGAATTGTAAGAACTGAAACAAACTTTGATAAAGAAAAATGCATTAGGCCTACACCGATTTTGGCGGTAAATGTCAACAACTAAAATACTGCAAGGGAAGATTGGTGTGGATCGATAGGATATACAGCAGGATTATTCGAAAAAACAGATATGTAAAACATCTGCTATTGTAGAATTAGAGGACAAAATCATTACCGTAGTCAAAATTCTGTTTTCCATACAATTGCTAATCTAGCATGCATCAAACAGGGGCGGCTTTAAGATTTTGATTTTGGGTAGGCCCGTTTCCTCGTTTATGGATACATAGGCTATATACTCTACAAATTTGATTGATTAATGACAGTAGGAAATTACTTTTACAGTAGTGGTTCATACTATTTCTTAAATAATTATCTACCATTAATAGATATAAATAGTGTAAAGTATATTTACTCTTTATTATGCGTTTTAGCGTTTATATATTTTTCAAAATTTTTGGGTAGGCCTGTGCCTACCCCGCCTATCCGCTAAAACCACCACTGGCATGAAAGTGTTATTAAGCAATTTAATTAAATGTGGAGTTCAGTGGTTTTAAATTATTTTTAAATTATACATTATTATGCTACTGTACGTTATATAAAAATAATTATTTTGCAAAATAAAGAACATTTTTTTTTTCGTTTAGCTGTAGCAGTTTACCGAACAAGAATTTTTCAAGATTGCCGCAAGAGAGCAGCAGTGAACGCAGTATCCACGGCTGATAGTTTTGTGTTCCCTCTATTGGCAAACAAGACAACTACGTTCACAACAAACTAGACCTTTTGTGCCAGTTTCTATATTATAGTATAGGGACATTCCATGTGAAATCAACCACTGAAATGGCAAAATCTGATCTGACGATCTTAGATTTTTGTAAAAATTAGTGCACAGCTTTATTACAATGGGAGATGAAAAAATCCCAAATGTAACCTCTCTCCTCCTGAAAGTGTCCCCATACAGGGTGTTCAAAAATGCCAAAAAAACCCGGCATTTTTTCAGTTATAGTAATTATTAAAAATTGTCATAAAATTGTTAATATGTGCACTAGAGACGTGGAACGAACTCCATTGGAAAGCTTAAAGATGGCTATAGAAGTTGTACTATATTGAAGAAGAGGAAAATAAAAAATAAGACTTCAAAAATTCAAATTAAAATTTGAATTTTTGAATTTGACATAGAAATGTCCCTCTGAATTTGTTCAAAATTGTCCAGATTTGTAGTCTCATATGCTTACTAAAACACCACAAAGTTGCATTTTGGGCACTCAATGGGATCCGATTCAAAATTCAACATAAACCAAGCATTGCACGATATTGACCATGTAAATATCTGGGTTCAGATCGATAACCATTTGTCTGTAAAAAAATGAAATGAAATCTTTGAGTTTTACGTCCCACGGTTATCCCACCTGTTAGCAGTGGTGTAATGCTAGAATTTTTTGGTAAGTATACGCTCGATCGCTTTCAAAATCATAACATATACGGAAGACTATTTGGCGTATACGCACCCAATATACGCTCATTCCTTCGAAAATTTAAGGTGAGTATACGCTGGACTATAAAGATTTTAAGTGGGTATACGCCGTATACTCTCGTATAGGCCCCATTACATTCCTGCCTGTTAGGCTAAAGGAGACGGTGATGATGAGTAATGAATGGAATGGTGTGATGAAGAAAATGGGAGGAAACGGGAGAACCCCGAGAAAACCCACGTACACAGTGCTTGTCCACCACAAGGTTCACTTGGCGGGGACTGGGATCGAACCCGGGATCCCAAGCACCAGAGGTGAACGCTCTATCACTGAGCCACCGCGGCCCCCCATTTGTCTGTAGCTATTTACCTGCAGCATCAAAGGAATTTATATTCAATTTCATTTGTTTCTTGATGTATTCATTTGAATTTACACAATTATCCACCTTTTGAGTTATTTAGAGAGGTATTACGTTTCCAAACAGTACTTAATACAGGTCATTATTCTTTTTAGTCAGTATGGATATTTATAAATTTATGTTGGCTACATTGATACATGTTATTTTCATTTCTTTGTTTCAGGATTGTTATTACAGAACATATTATGAAAGGGAGGGATATATTTTCCTCCCTTTCACAATATTTGTATCAAATGTGTTATGAAACACAGTGACACTGCTCACTTCACACACTTTCAACAATTAGCCAATAAATTATTTTTCCTATTTCAATTATCCACTTCCACATATCGGTGACAGCAATATCTTTACAACTTTCAGTTCTGTCAATAATTCCGGCTAGATTTTTTTTTTTTTTTTTTAACATTTAAGCCTGTTGCTTGGGATTGAAGTGCAGGGTTTGTCCGGAAAGTAGTAGGACTGATTTTTTTTTTTAATCACAATTTTGACACATTGACTTAATAGTTTTCAAAATATTCACCTTTTACATAAACACAGCGTTTCCAGCGACTCTGCAAATCACTGAAGGCTCCCTGCAACATGTAACGTGCCCGTTACAAGTCACAGGAAAAAAAAAAGAAGAAATTATAAAAATAAAAAATGTAAAATCTTCGATAAGGAAAATGGTGAAATTACTATTATTGTATTTAATATTATGTGTTACAGCAAGAGGCATAAGTTTATATAAAAGAATCATCTTCGAATTTTTTAAAAAATTTAAGAGAGAAAGAATTAAATGTAAAAATAACGTTTGTGAGAAGATTTCCTTTGCCTTTCGTAACCGAGAAATATCAAGGTCTTGGCTTATGCGCTGGTCGTTGACTGCGCATGGTCACGGCTTTGCGGCCGCAAGTAGCTGGCCTCGGCTAGCTGACTTGGGCTGTGTTGTATGAACGAGTAACATCTGGAAGGATTAAGCTGTTCGAATGGATTATAAATCTAAATGGACGTTTCGTGTTGGTTCACGTTTCTTGTATTGAAATCTTCGTTTGTAGAAGAGTGTGTTATAGAAGGAAATAAGAATATCCATTACAAGTGAGGATTATGATTATAGTGATATTTCATTTTCTGCAATATTTAGTGTATTTGCATATTTTTGAAAAATTAGTGAAAGTAGTGTTGCTTGGAAATTCGATAAAAGTGTTGGAAGGGAGGCTTGGTTTAGTTCTCTCTGCTTCTATTAGCAAGCAAATTGCAGAAAGGTGCATGAGTAATAATCAGAATCACGTAATTTTAATTGTGCATATATTTTTTTTCTCGATTTCGTGAATGTGGGAAATTGTGGATCTACGTCCCATTTTCTCAATTGAGTTTCTAATTGAATTGAGATCATTTAAATTGAATCCTGAGCATAACCTCACCTTACAGTGGAATATTCTTGTTTTGATAAGAGAGTCCGAGACAATTGAGGGCAGAGAAACTACTGAAAGTTGAGGTAAAAACGTGGATTTTCAGAGGTGAGTTAATTTTCAATTTTTCTATTAGACTGTCTGTCTACGTCTTTATGTGTATTCTGTGGGTTGTCTTGTTGGCTCCATTTGGTTAGGTTTTCAGTGGAATAATTATCGTGAATAAGCTCGGCAAATCCAGGGGAACAAAGGTGGAGGGATTTGTACCCGAAACCTTTGAAATGTGCTATTCATCCTATGTTTATTACAGGTCTGAAATTCATGTTTTTGATTCAAAGAGTAAAATCCGAAAGGCTTATTAATGCTGTTTTTAATGCTGAGGAATTAATAGTAAAATTTGATTCTTTTTTTTTAAAAAAAGAAAACTTCGTTTGACTTGTTCGTACTGTTTGGAGTATGTTTGACCGGTTTGTGTTTCAGATGTTTCGATGTTGGAACGCATTCAATTGAGTATAGCAAAGTTGTTTGCGGTTGTTTTTCGTCGGGAATTTTCTATTTTCAAACTAAATTGCGACAAATTAATAAGAATAATTTCTTTAATGATAAGAATTTATGAAACTTTTTCTTCGGTTTGAGAGAAAGGGAAATCTTCACTCGATTAAAGGTACGAATTTATTTCTTATTTTTAAAGAAAGGAATATATTAGTACTAGACAAGAGGTCCTGGACTGGCCTTGAGTGTTCATATTGGAATTAAGTGTGAGAGGTCCTTGACTGGCCTCGAATATTTGCGTCAAACTTTAGAGGTTCCTGACTTGACTGGAGAATTTGCTTTATTATTCAATTTTTGAAAATTTACAATTCTGCGAACAATTCTTTGAATTATATTAAATATTTTTTTTTCTTTTCTCAAACTAAGAAATAAAATATTTATTGAATCCAGATTTTGACTTGGCAGCGAGAAGACAGATTAATTATTGTAATTTATTTGTAATAAACATTTATTTCCTGAATTGGTTGTGTTGTTATTTGTTTATATATATATACATATTTACTGTTAATTTGTGAACTATTACTCCTCTGGATTTCCGAATTGAAACAACAGCCTGAGCTATCCGGATGCTTGCTCGTGTAAAGCCCCTTCTGAGGCCAGGCTGGATTGGTTTTTCCCACCTTGTCCGCTAGGCTACGGATGGGGGCGTTACAAACATAGAAACTGAAGTGCTCTTCAGCTAATTAGTTACGTACGGCTTCTTGAATGGCCTGGACCGAGAATTGGTTCCGTCCTTTCATGACTCTTTTCAGTCGGGGAGAAGAGGAAGAAGTCTGCAGGAGCGACATCTTGTCTATAGGGAAGCTGTGTGATGCCATGTTTGATCAGGAAGTCCATGATAGCAAAGGGGGCGTGGCTCGGTGCGTTGTCGTGATTAAGCTTCCATGCCAGATTGCTGGATGAACGCGAGCGACTTGTTTTCTGAGTCTTTCAAGTACCTCCATGTAGAATGTGAACCAGTCCCTTGCAGTCAAAAAAGACTATCAACATCAATTACATTTTCGACTTGCTCAATTTGTGCCACTCAAAAACATTTGATCGACCCATGGTATCATTCCCATAAGGAGTTTTAATCATGTCATGGGATTCACTCGCAGTTCTACCCAGTTTGACGCAAAACGGAGCTCTAACACGCTGCTCTAACAAACGATTCATTGTGGATATGACAAGGCTCCTTGGTGCGCTAGTAGCTAAGACCTATCACCACCCAATCAATCAACGTAGTAACATTCTCCTACTTCACCACGTTAAAAATAAAAGTACTATTACTTCACGGACAAAGTATGTATGCCAAGAATTGCGACAAGAAAAATCTTGCATTCATTTACACTGTATACAGCAGTGCTAATCTATCTATCTAATTCGTTAATACGATATACCTTTACTAGCGTGCAATGTATTACCCACTTGGAATTCGGTGAAAAAAGTAAACGAAATCAATATGACAGAAGATTTTCGGAACAACAAATAGAGGTAATTCCGTCCTTAATATATATATGGATATATATACGTAGAAGAGCTAACACCAGTGAAGTAATTTAAAAGAATGATTTTGGTTTTGAATACGTTTATTTCAGTAAATATTTTCAGAATAGACCCATTATTGCTTGTTTGACGACGTCAAAAATTTTCACAAATTTTGCTATTTGACACTATTACCTTAATTTGTATTTGTAGCAAAAGAAAAAAACATATATATCTTTCATTACACTTTTGTTTAAAAATTATTTTTAATTTATTCTTTCATGTTGTAGACCATTTTGTTGTTTTCCTTTTTAAAATACACTTCTCCTCAGATACATTTTAAGATTCAGAATTTTTATTCATCCTTTTCTTCTTCTTCTTCTTCTTCTTCGTCGTCGTCGTAGTCGGCGTCATAGTCGTCTTGTTCTTCGCCGTCGTGTTCTTCGTCGTCGTCGTCTTCTTCCTCATTACTGGCGTCGTCATCATTATGCTCATCATCATCAGATTCGAGTATCATTCCCAAATAATATTGTGAGGGTTTCATATATAACTCTATCAAAGCGACTATAATAGGATCTTCCCCATCCGTCTGTGCATTGCTTTGCTGAATCCATTTGAAAAGTGTCATCTCTTCCAATGGTCGTTTCTTCCCGGTCACTTTACTGTTGACTTTTTTGGTGAAGTCTTGACCTTTCTTCCAATCAATTTTAGCTCCTTCTATACGGTAGCTGCATACATCGTCTTCCGTAGTCGTGTTATCATAAACGTGTACGACTAGTTTTTCGTTTTGAAAATACGGATTTTTGTTAAAATACATTTCAATGCTTGTTTCAGGGAGACCCTCTTCATCCTCAACGTTCTCAATAACATCAAATCGATACATATATTGCAAACAATCAGCCTCTCTGTCTGGTAGAATGTCTGCAATTGATGGATGATTCTTGAAAGCAGTGAACCAAAAACCTTCAATGCTCTGAATGATATTTATTTTCGTGTGTTCACATTCCTCCAGCTTGTGTTCAATATCCTGGTGAAGTTTCTCAACTCTTTGTTTCCAATCCAATTTTATATTTTTAATTTTTGCGTCATATTGTCCAATTTCTTCGATAATTCTCCTCACTTCCTCTTTCTTGTTGCTCTCTTGGTGTTTTCCAGCTTCTGGGTCACTCTCGATGACGTTGGATGTCGTTTCTTTCATTTGAGAAGGACCGCTCGGTGCCATGGTGCCAATAAGATATTACTTGTTAACAATGTTAACCAGTCTTTTAGATCAGGCAGAAATTGCGTGGGAAACTAAAATTGTTCTTTTTCTAACACTCTATTCTTTTCCAGTACCTCATTTTTCAACCCACAAATTCACATATGTATGATAATCAGGCATGGATGGAGGTATAAATTATGAATTTTGTTCTATAAATTTAGGTATATTGTCTTGTAAACTTTTCAGTTATTTTTTTTTATTGTGTTACCAACGAAACTGACAAGTTAATTTTATTGTTGCTATATTATGTTTGTTGTTAATGTTTAGCTTTACTGTAAACAATTGTTGTCACATTTACTGACAGACTACTCTCAATTCTAGCTGCCAACCGATTACTCTAAAATTTACGGTATTACTGTAAAATTTATGGTTATAGGCCATGAAAAGGTTGTATTTATGCTCTATTACCATACCTTTAACACTAATACCGTAAATTTTAGTAATCGGTTGCAGCTAAAATTGACGATTATCAGTCAGTAAATGTGACCGTAATTATTTACCGTGTTGATTGTTTCTCGTTTTTTTTTTTTAACTTTTGAATTTTAGCAACCCTCTTCAGTAATGAGGCTATATGAGACTTGGATCTACAGTTTAAAGTGGAAACTGAACCACTGTAATGAGTTCAGATTTTGTTAATGATGTCCCGCCAGAAAGCGAACCCGAACCTACGTTCACCAAAAATGCACGCACTAGTATTAGTTTGATTGTTATTTGAGAATGTTCTTCAACAACAAATGTAACAAAGAAATGTCGCAATAATGGACCAACAACAGATCTCCATCTAAGTTTCTATGTGTCGTCAATATTGCAATGTTCTTTCGGTAGAGTCTAAATAATGTACACGGTATTTCAACCCTTCATTTTTTTATTATAAAATGAATTCTTATATATATATATTTACAAAGTTCTTGTAAGTCCGTGGTCTAAGTCTTTAAATGTTTCTAGTGTTCAGAAAGATAAAAGTTCCTCGGCGCACTATGTGGCATCGGAATAAAGGATGTTAGTTTTAGCCCATAGCGGCCTCAGACAGGGATCGGTAATACTCCGCAGCTCATAGCAGCCCCAGGAGTAGGTATTAAAGGATATCTCCTTCGCTCATAGCAGCCCCAGAATAGAGTTTTAAAGAATTATACATCGTAGCTCATAGCAACCCCAGGAGTAGGTATTAAAGGATATTTCCTTCGTTCATAGCAGCCCCAGGATAGAGTTTTAAAGAATTATACATCGTAGCTCATAGCAGCCCCAGGAGTAGCGAGTAGGTATTAAAGGATATCTGCTTCGCTCATAGCAGCCCCAGGATAGAGTTTTCAAGGATTATAAATCGTAGCTCATAGCAGCCCCACCCCAGGAGTAGGTATTAAAGGATGTCTCCTTCTTTCATAGCAGCCCCAGGATAGAGTTTTAAAGGATTATACAACGTAAATCATAGGAGCCCCAGGAGTAGGTATTAGAGGTTTTGGTAGGTGAGTGATCAGCACAGAACTGATTATTTCCTCGTCTCGTCATCTTCATTTATAGTCATCTTCTTGGAGGGAGGACCCATGTAAGGGGCAGTCGGCTTTCTTCGTAGTTTTCCGGATTCTTTTCGTTTCTTCCTGGAGGTGTAATATCCTTTCGTTGTCTGCCACTGTTTGATATACTTGTAAAAACGCGTGTGTGTATTGAAAACATGTGGCCTCTAGTAAGTGTGGGTATATACGGATCATTACAATATACATACTTTAAATAGCATTATTGATTGATCGATTGATTCTATTTAGTGTTGCCCGTCGCATTTTAAAATTAGATATCAAAAGCATGAAATTTTTCGTCTCGTTTTAGAGACGAGAAACTCCGACTTTTGTGGGCAACATTACTTTACCCAAATTTTGGATCTCAAATTCTGTTTTGGACATCTATACATATGTTTCATAGTATAAAAACTATAAAATGATAAAATATTTATACTAACACAATGAAAAGCATTTATCAGCATTTAAAAATACTCAAGTCATTACACAATACATGATACTTAATAATTAATATGGTTTAAATGTTTCATCGTGACGAAGGAGAATCCTGATAAGTTCTACTCCGAAAAAAAAAAAAAAAACAACGTATGTGGCATACATAAACAAGTAGGTTACATGCGTAATTCCTGTAGTTTATGGACTTACGTACACCCCTATGTCAGATCCTGCAGCAAACGTATAACTGAGAACGTATGTTTTATAAGTACTTTTCGTATTTTGGTGGTCCATAACTCAACAACCAAAAGGTCTGCAAAGAAGAAATATTTCACATGTTTAATAAGCAAGATAAGCTCTACTTCCAGGTCAAACTTGGTTAAGATGAGATAAATTATGCAGATCGTATAAGATATATCTTATTAGCCCAAATCCTAATTCTGATGTCCCATAACTCAGAAACCAAAGATCTACAGAGGAAAATATTCCACATGTATACTGAGCCAGTGAAGCTCTACCACCATCCTAAGTCTGGTTAAAAGCAGGTGAGTTCTGTATCAGTAACGACACTAGAAGTAAAGCAAGGGAGAGGTATCCCCAAGTGGCATCAAGAGCATCTCTACCTCTAGTGAGTGGGGTCTCTGGTTCAATTCTCGGTCAAGTAAGTTTGTGGTGGACAACATAGTGCCCGTGGGTTTTTTCTCACTGTACTCCCGTTTCCTTCCTCATTGCCATACCACCAATTCTTCCATCATCATTCACTTGCTTTAATCATAGTCTCCTTTAACTTAACGGGCATAATAGTGGGATGTTAAACTGAAAAATTTTCATTTCATTTTTTCCCAAGTGGCATCGTTCCCCACCCTACTGCTCGCCTCCCAAACATGTTATATTGTAATGCAAGTCAAGTCATATAAAACAAATATTTTCGGTATACCAAAAAAAAAAAAAAAAAAAGCTGTCCCTCCCAAAATATATCTGCTATTCCGCCTGATTTCCCCAGGAAATTATAGGTGGTGTCGTCACTGTTCTGTACATAACGTTCGACAGGGTTCAAAAACTCTCGGTCGCCAAGTCGCTATGGTGACTAGAAATCCAAGTCTAGTACCTATCATCATTCAGAACAAAATTTAATTTAAGGCCAAAAATATGTATGAAATTCGATAAGTATAATTATGGCGCCTAGTACAATAATATTGGCGGCTTGGTCAGAAGAAAATTTCTCGAGCATTGGCCGTACGATATGATATACTGCTCCTGTTTTGCTTTGAAGGAAAAAACCAATAAAGAAATTATGAAAGTATTGATAATACAATCTTGTCCTCACTCATTTATATCAGGACGTTGCCTGTTATAAATTTTGATATTGCAATATTTTGTATGGGTAATTAATATTAGATTATTATTAATTACAAAATTGTTTTAGAAAATGAAGCAGAAGCTTCCTTTTTCTTCACAGTCAACACGCAAGTTATTCATTTTACATACGTAGAACCTACGACGATAACGTTGGTTACGTGCTATTCTTAAAAGAAGATTATTAATAGGTTGAAATATGCATATGTTATTACCCTTGTTTGTTGGCAGTTAAAAGAACATATCTTGTATATTATATAAATCTATAGAGATTACGTATTTTGAATGTGTACAAGAAGAGGAGTATGTATTCACAGACACAAACATACATACATACGAGTATGTTTAATTAACTCGTGTAAGTAATTTACTTTCAGTACTTCCCAGTAACAATTTCATATAGAGGACAATAGTTTTCAATAAGATATACGTGCCAGTGTGATTAACAAAAAAATGCTATCACTTTAAAAAGGACAAATAATTACAGAAGAATATTTCAAGGGAAAGATTTTTGTGGAGGGATCCAATAAGCATAGTCACAGAAGAAATACATTTCATTTTAGGCCTGTTGTGAAGTGTTTATGTATTAAGGTACGTATATGTTAGAATATGCATGTATATGTATGTATGTTAAAATTATTTGGAGTTAATTGTCCTCTTACTATAAAGTGGCTATACGAAACGTAAACACACGGTTCATTAATGTGAAGTCTGAATAAGTGGGGATGAATCCAAGTTATTTCGAAGATGAAATATTTAACATGAGGGAAATCTAAATATATTAAAATTGAACGTTTTTTTTTTTTTTACTTAAAATAATTTAAACAAAGAGTATGTCTATTAAAATCTTCTTACGGTAGGAAAATCGTGTTAGATACGGAGCTGGTGGACACGGGTAGCGATGTTGGAAAGGTCTGGATCCCCTGAGCACAGCGATGATTTCAAAAATCGGCCTCTGGACCTGAGGCTCACAAATGGGCATCTGAAGTTTTGGGCACGGGTCTTTTCTATTCGCCAATAAACATGGAGCTTTTAGACGTAGGTAGTGACGTTCGAAAGGTCGGGCGGGGCCTTTTCAGAACAATGGTAATGTCAGAAATCGGGCCCTGGTCTCGAAGCCCCAGAAATGGGGTTCCGAAATTTTGGGTTCAGGCCCATTCTATTTCTCTTTTAAGTACGGAGTTGTTGGATGCGGATGTTGGCCCTGAAAAGGTCTGAGTCTTCTGAACACAGCAGTGATGTCAGAAATCGACCCTTGTCCCGAGGCCTCAGAAGTGAGTTTCCAAAGTTTTAGGTTCGTATTCCTTCTATTTGCCTATTAAATATGAAGTTTTTGTACGAGGGTGGTGGTGTTGGAGAGTTCTGGATCGTTTGGAAACAGCGGTACTGTCAGAAACCGGGTCCTGGCCTCGAAGCTCCGGAAAGGGGGGCTCAAAATTTTGGGCTTAGGTCTATTCTACTCGTCTATTAAACAAGGAGTTTTTGGACGCATGTGATGACGTTGAATGGTCTTGGTCCTTTGAACACTGCGGCGACGTAAGAAATCTAGTCAGGGGCAGCCAGTCTTAGGTCGTGTTGTAAACCTTCGCTGTGGCACAATCTGAATACCTGATGACATAAGATAAAATCATCAATTCAGCTATATATATGGTCTTATCTTGCGCAATCAGGTATTGAGATTAAGCGACAGCAAAGGTTTGAGACACAACCCCAAAATTCGGGCCCCGGACGCGATTTCTTCCTTTCCAACACCACCACCTGCGTCCTACAACTCCGTGTTTTATAGACAAATAAAATTAACCAAAGCCGAAGACTTCGGGACCCCATTTCTTTAGGAATCCATATGAGACTTCAGGGACCGAAGCCGATTTCTGACATTATCGCTTGCTCAGACGACCCGAAACTTGCCAACGCCAGCCACCATATTCGTACAACTCCATGTTTTAAAGTCAAATAGAAGGGACCGAGAACAAAACTTCGGGACCTTGTTTCTGGAAAACAGTTCCGGGTCCCATTTCTGACATCACTGATGTGCTAAGGGAACCCTGATCTTTCGAATGCCGCTACCTGCGACCAAGAACTTTATGCTTAATAAGGGAATAGAGGAAACCCGAGCCCAAACCTTCAGAATTCCATTTCTTGGTCCTCAGGGCCAGGGCAGGATTTCTGAAATCACCGCTGTGTTCAGAAGACACGGACCTTTCCAACCACATCCAATAACTCTATGGTTAAAAGAGAGATAGGATCCGAGCCAAAAATTTCGGGACTTCATTTCTGGGGCTTCGAGGCCATGGCCAGATTTCTGACATTACCACTGTGCTCAGACGGTCTCGACCTTTCCAACGCCACCACACTCGTCTAATAACTCTATGTTTAATAGGTAAATACGAGAAGGAACCCTGCTCAAAACTTCGGGACCCCATTTCTGGAGCCTCATAGCCAGGACCCGATTTCTAACATCACTATTGTGCTCATGAGGGATCCGGACCTTCGCAAAGCGACGATCCGTGTCCAATAAACTCCATATCTAACACGGTTTACCTACGGTAGGAAAACCGGCTCCACGCTCTCTATAGTGTTTGCAGTGGAAGCTCTCATTTTTCACTGAACGATATGTAACTAACAACACAGCAAACTAGTGTAAGTTGTGTAATTTGAGTAGCCCGTGAGATACTTTGTACTATTTGAACTTTCAGACTGGGTGGCTACTTTCAAACACCTCTCAAATCGGGAAAATCGAAAAAAAAAAAAACTACTTAGTTTACGATTAAATCTGGTGAAGATCTATATATTAAAAAAAAAAATGCTGGATCTAGGTGACTCCTTTGGGGGACACCGTAGTTCAGGGCGCAAATATTTCCGGTAGCCAGGTCGCCTGTGGCGACTAGAAATTTAGAGCTGGCGACCAGTGTTCAATAGGAATGGTTTTTGCCTAAACTTACAGGGTTGTTTCTGTTTTGCACGAAAATAATTGTCACTGAATGAGAGAAAACACGGAATGTGAAGTCTTTCTTTGTCAAACCAAAGACCAAGGGGTGAAGGCTCTCATAATTTGTACGTGAGAGATACTGGCGACCATCATTTTTGGGTTGGCGAGTGCGTCTGACTGAAATTTTGCGTCCTGTAGTAGTCTAATGGTTTGAGTGTTGGACTCACGTCCATGTGAACCTGGGACCGATTCCCGACCGTGCTGTAAAATTTTTGGTGTTTACTCAGCGTCGTAAAGCAAACTGGCGTGTCACGTGAATAAAAAACATGACGGGCATTAGGCGTAGAATAGGGATGGCCACATTTTCCGGAAAAACGGAAAACGGAAAATATATTTTCCGGAAACCGGAAAATTGAAAACGGATATCGGAAAATTTTCCGAAAAATCGGAAGACGGAAAATTTTCCGGAAAAACTTAAAATTGGAAATGTGACTTCCGGAATCCGGAAAACTCTTTTTTCGGAAATGGCCATCCCTAGTCTAGGAAGCTCCTGATATGCATATTACGAAACGAAATTTATGACATCATTTTACGCACCGAAATTACTCGCCGAGAGGGCGACACAGCGCGCTGATCACGTGTTCGTCGCTAGGTTAGACTTATTTTTTCCGGCGTTCGGCTCAGGCTCATAAGGGGTGTCGTGCTAGTTGTTAGTTACGTAACTCCTTTCGATGCGAAAATCTGAGGATATATATGCAGAGAGAGAGAGAGATAAATTCTTTCATATATTACTATTAAGGTTAAAGCGCCTTTTAATCTATATCTTTAAAAACTAATATGTTGAAGTTTTTGCATAACTTTTAATGTTGCATTCTCAGCTAAGATACAAATAAGCGATAAAACAATTATTTGAAACCAAAACATGAATAACTAAGAGACCAGAGCTCCATTACATATCGGTTTGCGTCAACTCATCGTAAAATTTTCGTTTCACTTTGTGGTAACGCTCATTACATAGTAATTGAAATATTTCCGTTCTTAGCATGGGAAGAATAATGTTTATACAAAATGTTTAAAAATAAAGAAATGTGTGAAAAATATAACTACGAGCAGCGCCTCCGGTTTGCCCGCTATCGATTTTCGAGTCAGCTGAAATACCCGTTCATCACACGAGAAGAATAAGGTTAATGCAAAATAATTCAATGGCATAAAAAGGTATGCAATCTGCACCACATGAAAAATATTTTCGTTGTCAACCTGACAATTCCTATGGCTCACTGTGAATTTACGTGCTTTATTTTCTAATTTTTGCATAAATTATGAGCACCAAATTACTTCCCCGACTAGAGAATAAAACGTAAACTACTTCATACTCGATTAGATATATTGAGCCGCGGTGGCTCAGTTGTAGAGCGTTCACCTCTAGCGCTTGGGGTCCCGGGTTCGATCCCAGCCCCCGCCAAGTGAACTTTGTGGTGGACAAACACCGTGTGCGTGGGTTTTCTCGGGGTTTTCCCGTTTCCTCCCACTTTCCTCATTCCACTATTGCATTTATTACTCATCATCACCGTCTTCTTTAGCCTAACCGGCATAACCGTGGGACGTAAAACTCAAAGGTTTCATTTCATTTTTTCATTTCGATTAGATATATTGAAGATCTATTTATCTATGTACAAAATTTGGTGCCTCCAGTTGACTTCTTTAGTCGAAAATCTGGTAACAGTCACAAATACATAGACACAAGTGTTCTTTATAGATATATAGAAGGTACTAAATAGTACTACTACTACTACTACTACTACTAATAATAATAATAATAATATAACCTTAGACCTTATTTTACTTTGATGTGCAATTCGTAATTCGTAATATTTAATTATTCAGTAATATGCAACAGACGCACGTCTAGTTCAAGCCAGAAGATGGATTGAATTTCCACATTTTCCAGTTTAAGCAGATTTATAAATAGGATCCAGATTATTTTTATGCACTGGAAAATCTCAAAATATAGGGCTACAGCAAAAAATTACAGAATTTGTGCTATAAATAAAATAATATGCACTTTAAGCAACAGCTCATTCATGTAAGATTATTATTATCGTTATTATTATTATTATTACAGTCTTTCTGTGTACAAGTTAAATTTTCACACTGCAATGCTAGGAGGTTTCCTTTCTTGCTTTTTTTTTTATGTTAAACTTTATCTATTTATTGCTTCTTGAAGTAAGTTAATAGGCCGAAAGTACCCTTCCATCAATCGATGTGATTGGTTAATGGTTGCAGTATTTCATAAAAAGTTTCGAATGCTAAAAATGTGCTACTGGTTCAGTGACATATTTGAGCTAAGTACCTTATGTGGAGTTGAGCTAGACACTTTAATCAATTTCTCTTTAATATTTCTCCAGTTTCACCTGCAGGAGAATTTAAAAGTTGTTTCATGAACTTCAAATGAATTGTAGGGGGCATTAACCTTGTTTCTAGACGCTTAACTGTTTCAACAATTGTCGAAAAAATATACTTGAATGAAATTAATATCTTGATGCTAGAAAAGGGTATTTCCATTATTGTAAAAATTTTGATACGATTCAAACCTTCAAATACAGAAATATGCGGATCCACCTAGAATATACATCATCATCATCATCATCATCATTATAAGTATTCTGCCATTATTAGCAGGTCACTTGCCGAAACTGAAAAACTTCTATGCTCCAAGGTCTTCCGCTAACCTCGTGTACTAGTATTTTTTTTTTTTTTTGTTTTGATACAGTCTATCAATTATAACCTCCTTCATCCCCTCCCTCTCTTTTATGTCCTTCATGATATAGTTTCTTCTTAGCCAATGTCCCAATCCGTTTCTCTTCCTCTTGTCAATAATATCTAAAATTGATCTTTCCTCCCCCCCATTGCTAACGCCTTCTCATTCGTTTTCTGCTCCACCCAGCTAATTCTTTCCATTCTTCTTTACACCCACATTTCGAAAGCTTTCATTTTTAATCATTTTTGCGTAATGTTCCTGTTTCTGCCCCATATATTACAATACTCCACACGAAGGATTTTATGATTCTTTTTCTCAACTCTTTATTCAAGATTACACAAAATATACTTTCCTTTCTCCTAAAAGCTTCGTTCGCCATTCCTATTCTTATTTTATTTCACTATCCCTAAAAATACATTCGCATATGAGCATCTGCATTTTTAAAAAATGCAGGCCCTAGTGATAAGTGAGTAACTGTGGTCTAATCTTGCGACACAATAAACGAACAGTTTGACGAAAATCAATGGTAAGCGCTACTTTTGACGAAACTAAGTTATAATGTGGAAGAACTTACAAGGAACGGACATAGCGTGTCATCCGGACATCCGAATCAAACTTAGCCCATTCGATAAACATAACAAAGATACCTTCATGCACAAAAAATTAGGTACCATGGACAACGGAGTAAGTCCCTGGGGCAAATTAACCCTGTTAGAATAAAGAAAATCGTAGACTCGCAGTGAAATAGCTATTGCATGGTTTATAGTTCATTCTCTTCAGCATGAAACCAGAGAGGTGCTATGTATTGGGGCCCATAACGTACTTGTACAGGGAAAATTGGGAGAATGTCGGAAAATTTCCTCAAGAAACCCCTTCCATCAACTTTGTCCCCTCTGGAGTGGCCCCTGGTAGAAGCACACAATCCAAATGCGTCTCAAAAAATAATATAGGGGATAAGAAATGTGTGTACCAAGTTTTGTATTGATAGACAGAATAGGTATGAGGGAAAAGCTTGTATACCAATGCACGATGATGGAAAGGATTTCTGGAGGGAATTTTTCCGACATTTTCCCAATTTTCTCTGTTCAAGTACGTTATGGGCCATAATATATAGCATCGCTGAAAAGCTTGTTCCATGCTGAAAAGAATTAACTATAAACCATGACCTTCCAGTGAACAGTGTTGATGCAATTGCTATTTCACTGCAAGTCTACGATTTTCTTTATGCTAACAGGGTTAATGGGGCCCAGGGACTTACTCCGTTGATCATGACACCTAACTTTTCGTGCATGAACATATCTTTGTTATGCTTATCGAATGGACTACGTTTGATTCGGATGTCCGGATGACACGTTTATGTCCGTTCCTTGTTAGTGTCAGAGCATAATGTAGTATGTAGATAGTTTAAGTTCGGAATTGTATCTGCATACTGCAGAGAAAGCTTGTTTAGTATGTCAATGCAATACATTGTATGAGGATGTTGAAATTTCTTTTCCAGTTGCTTTGGAAGTTAGAAAACGGCGCTAGCCATTATGTTCCACTGATCTCAAATTTTAGAAGACACTTTCTCGATATTTACAACAGTTTTTACCTTGACAAATTTCGACAGATGAACGTACGGACAAACATCATTGTTCTGTAACACTTCCGATATTTGTCCATAAATGATTGATATTAAACAATGTAATTTTTACAGTTCTAATCTAAACTTAGCTTCCGATTACCCATCTTGCTGGTAACATCTTTGTACAAAAACATCACAGCGAAATTAAAATACCGCTAATTTTACAGTAATTATGTGATATCTTCAAATAGATAAAATATAATCGAAAAGTGGAACAAGAGCTTGCTAGACAAATTAATTAACATGAGATACCGTTATCACGACTCACTTATCTGCTTTAGAAAAGCAGCATTTTTTCACGTTTCTAAATGGCTGCAAATGGAAAGCTACTAGGTGATTCGTGATAACGGTACCTCATGCAAAATAATATTCTTTAGTGCGCTCTTGTTCCACATTTCGATTATCTTTTATCTATTTGAAGATATCACATAATTACTGTAAAATTAGCGGTATTTTAATTTCTTAATGATTAGGCCTCTTAATACAATGTAAACTTGCCTTATTTGTAACTTTGACAACTGTAGAGTTTTAGAATTTACTCTAGTCTCACTTGATCAACAAATTACTTCTATAGCTCTTCTCACTGTTCTAGTTGCTAGTGCATGTACTTTTGAAGCACGTGGTTTCTGGTTTGATTCTCTGTGGGAGAGCGCGAAAATTGAATTTCAGAATGATTCACTTTCATTAATCATCTTTCTCGTTTAGCATAAAGAATAGTATTTCAACGAAACGAGACGAGACAAGATTTCAGGTTGTTTAATCTCGTCTCGTGTCTCGCCTCGAAAAGATGTGTTCGTCTCGTCTCGAATGTTCCTGTCTCATCTCGTTTACGAGACGAGACACGAGAAATGTCTCGTCTCGTGGCAATACTAATAAAGAAAATAATCATGGAATGTTAAACTAAAAAAATAGCAAATTTATTAATATGAACAGATTAAGTAAATTGTATATTATAAGCATATGCAGGAAAATAATACCCAAGCCATAATCTAGCTATATTGAAAAATGTGCTGATTACTTTTCTTTAAAACGGTCCATGGAATATGGGACAACTTTTATATGAACGTATTTCTACTACAACTGAACGTATTTCTACTACTACTCTAACATTCATAAAAGAACACACAGGAAACCCAGCCATTGCAGGTCCTGAACAAATTGTTTTTATCATACGAAATATATAATCACTCTATTTTCTTGTAAAAACTTTGTATTATAATACCATTATACGTAGAATAGAATTACCTTTAAAAAAAAATATTGGTTGAGATGAGCTGGTTCTAAAACTTCATCGAAACGTCGCAAGATGGCAGGAAATTGCGGAGCTCCACAATTTTAAGTTAAACTTCAAAACGGTAGATGGTGCCAGTGCTTACAATGATAGGTTGTATCACAGATCATGACAGAAGTTCCATACTCCGCAGTAGGGTGGAGCGAAAAAATTAAAAAATGTTCAATTAAATAGCACTAGGTGTCAAAAGTTGTGTATTTACTAGTATAATATTCGTGAATGTTTTTATATTTTTTGTACTGCATCTTCATTCCCCGCAAAAGCCTTAAAATTTATGAAAAGTTGAATATTTTGAAAATATTGAATTTTTTTCAAAGCTGCCCAATGAAATCGAACTAGGTGACAATAGTTGCATAATAACCGGATTGACTACACCGTTCATGATATAAAAAAATAATTTGCACCTTTATTCCACACAGGGGCCTGAAATTTAGCAGTTTTTATGGTATATTCTAAGGCATATTCTACATCATTTAGATGGCGCAACAGTGGGTCTCCAAAAATTCTCGGGAACTATTGGAAAAAGTTTAAACAATTGTGAGGATTTACCAAACGTTAATTTTCAAGCAAATCTGGACCGAATCTCCCCGGCCATGGAAGAAAAAGACGTAAGAAAACGTAGCACAGACCAAAGATATATGTGGGATATTTGCAAAGCAATCTCTGCTGGTCAGTATTCACAGAATCTTGCATCAAGAAGTCCTGAGTAATTATCCCATGCAAGATGGATCACTACTACTAACATACTGCTTAGAGTGTAGATAAGTACTACTGACCTATCTTCGAACTTGAAGGAGCTCGTTACATTCATTATGAAAGTGTAAGCTCCGATGTGGTTTTACATTAAATATACATCAAGATGCTCCTGTGGACTTATATCGTATTATTCATGGTATTTAAGCAATGAACTGAAGCTCATTGTAGATAGGACAATTCAACCAATGGTTTCTTCGCGCATCCCGGGAATTTATTGGTATCTATGATCGCCGATGATCGAAGGCATATTCGAGAACTAGTTATGCGTAGAATCCTTGACGCAAGATCAAGAGCTCAAACCAAATTCAGTATTCCAGCAATACATTTTAGTGCTCACTATTACATTGACCTAATCAACTGGCAGAAACACGAAGTAACCGAGCCAGCCCTGATGAAATATTTATCGGAGGAGGATCTACAGAAATGTGTAACAGGAGGTTTATCTGTCCTTCCGCCTGTTTTTCACTTACCATGTCATACCCAAGCAGTCAAGAGGTGCTTCAAAACTATTACCGAAGTTTCGTCTGAAGTGTGTGGTGTCTTAAATCGACATGGATTTATATCAGAGCAAGACTTTTGGATATGTCAATTATGCCCACATTCGAAACAAAATCTGAATACAAACCAACGAGCTAAAGAGATCATTTCCAAAGGTAGGGTAGATGGGATGGAAGGATGGGCGGAACTTCTCGTGGTGAGTTCTGAGTGGTCCTGGGAACCAGCAAAGAGTTGCGCATCAAAAATAATTTCAATGCAGAATTGTTAAATTTACAGTGTATCTTAATATTATTAAACATAATATTAAGATACACTATGGTTTGAGCTACACTAATATTATTTTTAGATATTACTGTGAAACTGCATTTTAAAACTTGTTGGAGGTAACGAAGATAAAGGAAAAATATTTTTAAAAATCATAGAAATTATACTAGTCACGTCCAAGGCTTAAAATCTAGTGGGATATTATTTCACAATTCTTGAAAATTGTCAGTGTCTTCAATGAAGTTTAAGATTTACTGTATAAATTCCAAAATTTTAAGAGCTCTGCAGGTAATAAGATAAAGCACAAAACTTATTCCAAAACCGTAGATGTTATGGTAGTGAGCACAACTCTTCCTTAAGCAAGTGAAGGGATTTAGCGACTTTTAAAACTTTTTAAAAAATATTTTAAGTGGAATTTCAAAATTTACCATAAAAACTGCAAAATTTCAGACCCTTACGGGGAATGAAGATTCAAATTACTTTTAAAATTATCAATGGTGTAATCAATCTAGTCATGATGCACTTTTGTCACCTAGTTCGATTTCATTAGACAGCTTTTAAAATATTCAATATTTTTAAAAAAATCAAATTTTCACAAAAATTGCAAATTTTAAGGCCCTTGCGAGGAATGAAGATGAAGTACAAAAATTATGAAAAAAATCCACGAATGTTATACTAGTCAATACACAACTTTTGACACCTAGTGCTATTTGATTGGACAACTTTTGATTTTTTCGCTCCATCCTACTCCGCAGTATACCTTAAAAGGCACGGTTATGCTTTTGTAAAATAGGATATATAGATGTCTCTCTCTATATATTATAATCTTGCACTGAAGAGTTTGAAGTTTGGGTGTTAAATTCATCTATAAAAGATCCCGTTCTTTTATATAATTCCAAAATAATGATTATTCAATTTCTCCTATCCACCATGTTAGGCTATTTTTCATCTTCTATCACACAATTCATTCTAACTCCCCTAGTGAACATATTTTCTTATATTTAAATAGGTAAAATGCCCATTATTCCTAAAGATAGAATATAATGCTCAAGCTTGGGTTTGAAAGTGTGGACACTCTAGTTCAACAGGACATTGTGTACTCTGCCTAATTCTCGCAAAAGGGATATATAAATTTGAGAAAAAGAAATATTAATACCTATTTTCAGTTGATTTACAAATACCATTTCAAAATCCTTTAAATTAAAATCCACTGAAATTTGAATATATATACACTTTAATTCATTGTGAAATAACAAGCCATAGAGTCATGTTCAAAAAATTTAGTTCTTATAAGCTCTATCTTTAGCATAAACTTCCCGTGGAAAATCACCCTCAAAACTGTTCACTGTAACAAGTTTTGCAGTAAAAACAATCCTAATGAGTTGTACATTATGGTGCATTACCTATAGTGTGCTATGAGTGTAAGATCAAAAATCTACACTATTTTCTTTCAAATGCTATTATATTAATGTATACAAACTCATATTTGGTAAGATTCTTTCTCATGGCTTATTTCTCTCATTTTTATTCATTTTATAACCATTAAGTAGAAAACTACAGCATGATAAAGCTTTTTCTTATATATGACCCTTCCAGCAAGAAGGTAAATTCTATTTGAAATTGAAACTAAATTTGAATGTACTTTATTAGTGGAGAGGCATTTAAAAACTAATACTTAACCATATTTATAAACTGCTCCGATTAAATAATATAGCATAAATAATTCAAATTACGTAGCTTTTGCCAGCTAGTAAGAACAACTGAATATGAGGCCTGTAATGTCTTTTTATTTGAAATAAGCAACTTAGGCTTCAATATGGAAGAATGGTTGGCCAATTGCAATCAAGAATTAGTTGACATCTAGTTTCGGCCAATCAGAAGCAAGTATTTGTTGCCGTTTAGAACTAGGTGAGTAAATTGAATATCAACGAATTCTTGCTTGTAAAATACCAGATATTCCTCCACATTTTAAGCCAGAGCTGTGCTATAAATTACGTAGAATTCTCTAATGGATTTCCACTAAGACATGTACGTACATTATATTTACTCTAAATTTCAAATAAAATTAAACCTACTATCTTTGGTGTTAGTAACGTAAGAAAAATATTTATACCCATTATAGGTACTGCATCATAGTGTACAAGTCCTTAGAATTGCTTTTACTTGAAAGCTAATGTTACAACGAACAGTTTATAGCGAGTGGTTTTTCCACTAAACTTAAACCACTATACATATTATAGTGTGTCTGGACAAATGTATTTCTTCAAGTTCGATATTTTAATACTAGTTGCAAAATAACCTTCCACAAAAATACCATCCTTATTACAAGAAAGTACATTCAACTTGTGTAATTCAGAATTAATATGGAATCGAATCGAACCTAACAGTTCTACATGCCCACAAATAACGCGTCTATCTAAAGAACTTTTGGTCACAACCATCAATAGCCAATTGAACAGAGATTTTCTTCATGGCCGCAACTTACGTTCAACCGTACACTAAGAAAGACGCGTCAGCAGGAAACGGGGCAAAAATGGCAAAGAAAAAAATAACAAACAGGGAAAAAGAGACTGATTATCAAAATCGACATTGAACATAGATCTCTAATACTGAAATAGACTCTGAAGAAAGTATGTCATCCATCATGTAGTCAACATGTCAATAATTTGGAGTGGGAAATGGCTGTTTCGGTGTAGGTCGTTTCAGTGTAGAACGTTTCGATATAAGGACGTTTAGGTGTGAGGCTGGTTTGGTGTAAAGTTTTCAGTTTTTGCACCGAAACGTCCGGTCTTTCTAACGAAAGACTTTCAATAGGAAGAAATGAACGTAACGCAAGTTATTCATTATAAAAATTAAATGTTACTGATCTGCGTGAAATAATGCTTTTTACAAATATGAATTAGAAGTACATGTGTTTTAAATGCTGAAGCTAGACATTTTACTAGAAATTTAATGAAGTATCCTTATGTATAACATGTATTAGTGGAAGTGTCAAATCAGAAGCAAGAAGGAAGACTGTTGACGTTTGCAAGAGAAGGACGACCAAACCCAAGGTACGTGCATCGGGATTTCGAGCCGAATGTAGATGCTTCGAAGCTCTCAATATGGAAGTTCTTAAATGCTCTTCTAAGAGAGAAATCTCTACGTGCAATTCAAATGGAACGAATCACTGGTGGACATGAAGTCAGGGGAAAAAAAAAAATAGCCCGGCGTTACAAAGAGGCTGAGCAATATTTATATTAACTTGATAATTATTTTGTTTAAAGAAGTTGCATACAATTTTAAATTCTAAATTTGGTGATTCTGAGGAAACTGAAGTTGTTCAGATTTTCTTCAACAGAATTCCAATGAG
Organism: Thermobia domestica; assembly: GCF_964235325.1. Taxonomy (NCBI): domain Eukaryota; kingdom Metazoa; phylum Arthropoda; class Insecta; order Zygentoma; family Lepismatidae; genus Thermobia; species Thermobia domestica. The sequence goes on along the minus strand of NC_137466.1, from coordinate 144,886,599 downwards.
ACAGGCACATACCCAGAAATTTATTTTGGAATTACCCAAATTCAATATGAAGGTAAATTATATTAAAATTTGTAAAATCGTCCCTAAAATTAGCCTAAATTTACACAAAGGTCAGGATTTCGAGAGGAAAATTCAGGACTCTCCCCCTTCTGTGATTCAATCTGTAAGTTTATTTCTCAGAAACGTTGTGCAATAGACTTATTTGTTGACGCTGAATACTTTAAAAAAAGTTTGAACTAAATTTCAGTATTATTGTTCATGTTGTTATTCTGTTGTGGGTTGAATATATTTATATTATCATGAACGCACTCCAATATCATTCTGTAATTGCCTCAATAATATTTTAACAGTTTACGCTATGCCACGGTAACTACAGTACAACACTTCGAGTGTAAAATCACGAAATTCAAAGTATGCCTAATTTTTTGTTTTTGTTTTAAAAAACAAGTTTTATTTTATATTTTTGTGTGAACTAATTCTCCCTTTTTCTTATTACGAGCATATAATTAATGCTCTCATTTTTCTTTCTTTCTTTCTTAATTTCTTTTTCTTTTTTCTTTTCTTTTTCTTTTCTTTTTTTTGCACCGAGACTTTCCTTAAAGCCAAACGCCCTCACACCAAACGTCCTAGATCCATTTGGAGTATGTTGTAATGGAATCGATATATATAAGCATAAAATAAAATAAAATAAACATATATTGCTAGACTACTAATGTGTTATACAACACACAGCGTACGCAGAAACCTATATATATATATATATATATATATATATATATATATATATATATATATATATATATATATATATATATATATTCATTTAGATATGCAGCCAGCAAATTGTCCTATGGGAACATGACCCAATGACTAACGAAGAAAGAAAAATGTTATATTTCAACTCTGAGTAACTTCACAAATAGTTATTAGAAAATTGTTAAAAAAAATTACATGAAAGAATATATATATATATATATATATATATATATATATATATATATATATATATATATATATATATATATATATATATAAAATACAAATACTAGAAGTTCCATTTCAATATCGTGAACAGACATTCCACCAATCGGAGATAAGGATTTGTTTATATTTTCCAATGAGTGTTATTTATCTAAGGATAGAGATGGATAAATTAACCATACAGTAAAAGAATGGAAAATGAAATGAAATCTTCGAATTTTACGTCCCACGATTATGCCGGTTAGGCTAAAGGAGACGGTGATGATGAGTAGGGCTAATGAATGAAATGGTAGAATGAAGACAGTGGGAGGAAACGGAGGACCCCGAGGAAACCTACGCACACGGTGTTTGTCCATCACAAAGTCCACTTGGCGGGGGCTGGGATCGTACCCGGGACCCCAAGCGCCAGAGGTGAACGCTCTACCACTGAGCCACCGCGGCACCCACAGCAAAAGAATGGTTGTCCGTAATTGCTTATATAATATTGAACCTATCTGTTAGGTCCTAATGGTACAATTTATATATTTATTTTAATATTTCGACTTTAGTACAAGACAATGTTGACTGAATTGCCTTAATATCAAAAGTCACTTTTTTAAAAAAATACATATTTTCCTATTATTATTTTTAGGAATTTTCCATGTCATGAGAGAATCAATCCAAGTTTTCGCAAGGGCAGCTATATGTCTGTATGTTACTGTTCAGTTAGGCTTTCTATACAATGTGAGATCTTAGGAAACGTCTTAGGATTTATCTTCGGAAAAATGTTATGACATATCTCGTAGGAAATCCTAACCTTTTGTGCCATACGCGTGAAGAATTTTCCTGTTTGACCTAATTACGTGCTTGAGAAATTCAACTTTTAATAATGGATTTCTCGCGAAATATTAAACTCACAAGTGCAGCGACTACATATTTGGATTTCTTCTGAAATGTTCTTTCAAAATTATATAATACATTTCTTCCGTAAATTTCACAAATTTGTAAAATCTAAAATAGGATAGAACCAGGATAATTACGCTCATGTTTTCAAAATCATGATACAGTTCTATTTAACAAAATTGATTAATTCCTATGCTAACTACACTGTACATCCTACTGATGTTCATACTAGGCGCTTTGTTTTTAAAATTGCACGCCTCTAAAAAAAAAAAAAAGAAAAGAAAGAAAAGAAAAGCATACTTTCTCTCATCTGATGTCGCCTAATTCGAAATCTCAGGAAATTTCTTTCCGAAATATGTGCTGCAAACAAGAGAAATCTCATAGGATCGTTCAGAACATATGAAATGACATGCAATCGTATGCCACACACGAGGTTTTGACTCTAGGAAAAATCATAAGAGATTTCCTAGGATCTATCCTATAAATTGTGTGACAGGTCTTAGTTGCACGCTTGCAACCAGGAGGATAAGATTACTTCGGTGAAGTTATAGACATCGATGAAGTTCTAAACGGCAAACAGATATTGCGTAGTAAAATAATGGTGGCCTATGATTTATAATTTAATTTCAGAGAAGCTGAAACGAAATAAGAAAATCAAGAGGTCCTGAAAGCAACTGGAATTGTAGGGAAAATAATTAGTATTAATTTTCCCGTAAATCTAAATACCCCTTTTTGCGTTAATTAGGCAGAACAGTAATTGGGTAGAACAGTAATTGGTGGGGCCCGTACCCAGTCCAATTTCTTAGCAGTGGCAGACCCACGAGGAGGGGCGATGGTAACTACCTTCCCTAGAAGTTTAGACGCTAATTTGACCTGTGGGAAAAAGTACATAGTTTTAGAGCTAGGCCTGTTCAAAATTGTCGAAAAGCTTAATTTTCTACACACGCTAATTCGAATTCGATAGAATGTGAAGTGGTGGTCTATATCAGCGTGAAGGAAGTCATACATACGTAATCCAAAAATGCATATTTTATCAATGTATAATGGGTGTGAAGGGATTTCCTACATGGGGAAAATTAACAGATATACGCCCAAGATTTCAAGGTCCAAAATAACACAAGGAACTGTGGAGCTGGCGGTTTGCTGCTCTCCGTTGCAGCCTTGCTGGTCTCCTGTAAGACCTTGTTAATCTGGGTACCCTGTCGGCCATCAGTGCCTCGTACTCCGGTTATTTCAGCGGTTGTACGTGTCTCCGTTTGGGTTGCACTTTGACTCTCTACTCCACTGTTTTCTTCTTTGCTTTCTGATGACCAAGATCTTCATATGGGAAAGTTATCCTGTTGCTGGTACGGGTGGTTACAACGTCGCGCCCTGTGTTGGTGACGGGAGACCATGCTGTTCGCAGATCCTCTTCGGACTGGCTTCACCCTCCTGGAGCCCTGGGTTGTTCCTTTAAAACTCCAATCTCTTTGGAGGTTCTCCATTCTGCCCACTTCTTCCTTGTTCCATAGGATCAATTCTTCTCATTAGGCTTATAAACAATTCGTTATGTTTCTTTCCAACACTGACATTCGAAGTCTAACAATGAGTTGCACAATGTACAGGGTTATTATAAACGATTGGATCGATTTCACAGCTCTATAAAATTCTATTACTGTAATATTGCGGTAATTTTTCTCACACACATAGAAAAACTCAAGAAGTTTTTGTTAACAATTACAAATGTTTGATATGTGTTCCCTTAGTGATTCGACAGACATCAAGGCGAAAATTAAGCTCCTCCCACACTCAGCGCAGCATGTCCGTATCAATGAGTTCAAAAGCATTGTTGATGCGGGCTCGCAGCTGTGGCAGGTTTGTTGGTAGAGGAGGTGTGAACACTGAATCTTTCACATAACCTCATACTAAAAAACGAAGGTCTACGCATGGGGTTAGGTCAGGAGAGGGTGGAGGCCATGACATGAAATGCTTTCTCGGCGCCTATTGCCATCTTGCCTCATTGCTCATTGCTGAGCTCTGGTGGGAGAAATCTGAAGTACTCCTTCAGCAAACAAAAATTTTTGAGTTTTCTAGCTTACTGTTGAGTTTCGTTACAATATCTCAATTACTAGAGCTACAGTGAATTTATGAAATCACTTCAATCATTTATAATAACCCTGTACACACAAGTAAGTAATCACAAAACATTACGTTGTAATAATAGCAAATGTTTTTTTAAAATATTTTTTTTAAACATCGCTTCACTGAATTTAAATACGTGAGAATGCCCTCATTACATTAACAATCTTTTATACGTTCTTCATAATATTATAATATATTTTTCAAAAAATAAATTTATATAAATACACTGACTATATCAGAAGGAAAACTAACTAAATAATTAGAGTAGCTCCGCCTCTGTCTATGATTCTAATGTAATTAAAAATTACATGTTAAAATGATAAGGAGCATAAGTTTACCTTGAATAGGCCTATGTTTATGGCATAAGAAAGAAATAGAAAGAAAGGGTACTCACCACTTGAGGATATCAAAGAAATCTAAAAGCACGGTGTATCCGAAGAAATTATTACACAAGTTACAAATCTCTTTCAGGGCTTAACAGTTCATTTAGCTATAAGGGATTATATCATATTACTATCCGACAAGTTTTTTTTTTATTATTATTATTTGTATAAGAAAACAAGGGAACATGGTGATTTAGTTTACGTTTTGGTAGCTTACAATAGGGAGAAGGTAAGTTAAAGAGTTCGTTTACTTTTGGATTGCTTAATAGGTGGTATTGGTGGAGGATAGCCAATCAGATATAAAGGATCTCAAAAGCTGTCTTTTATTATTGAAATGTTTTTCTCATTTTATTCACAGAGTCTCAGGAAGTCTAAAAAAGTAAATAATTGGCGAAACTGTTACACGTTTAAATTTTATAAAATAAAATAAATTACTTTGTTTAGTGAGTAAATAGATCTGAATTAAATTAAGTATAGAAAGCAGTGCTTTTAAAGAAAGGGGATATTACAATTGGATTTTCAATAATGAATTACATACGAATATACTTTTCCTTGAAATATCCCTGTTGTCTTGTCAGGTTATTTGACATGTTATATATCAAATCAAACTCAAAATTAAGATTATCAAAGTTTTATTTGCACTCACAGTAGAGTGCAAATATACTTGACGAACAGTATCATTGGCACGTACATTTTTCATAACAAGGTTGTTCAGACGCTCATAATGGCAGAGGCAAACATATTAAACGAGAAGAAATCATGTAATCTTCCATCATCTCAATGTAAATGAATCTGGTTGCTCATAGGACAGATAACTGTTCATGTCGCTAATTGGATTGTCGTTTAAAGAAATAATTATCAAAGGATCGAACTCCATGTTCTTCTTAACTCCCTCCTCTCTGCGGGCATCATTGCACATACATTGCATTTAAAAAAATTCTGCCAATTTTGGTTGCAATTACTGAGAGCGACATTTGTACCATCTAGCGCTAAGACTTAGAACTATGAAATTATCCATACACTACTCTGCCATCTGGTGTCGTTCGCTCAAACTTTTTGTTTGTGACGGAGTTATATACTTGTTGAAGAACTCGGCATAAATATATTTAAAATGTAAAATGCGGCTCACTAATGAATCGTACTATATCAAATCAAGCGAGAATGATACTTACTTTATTCAAAAATATGATAATGAGATGTCACTCACAGGAGCTATATGCTAGAATGAGACCCTTCCGCTGCCGTCCGCCTTGTAGGCAACAAGGCTCATAAAATGTGAACTCGGTAAGTTAATTTAAAATACGGAACTTTTTCATGTTTATTAAGCCAAATAGTTCTATCATGTAAATTTTTAAGTTTATGAAAGATTATATTCACATAACACGAGAACAAAATGGTTTAAGTATCTCTTTCTCTTTTATGAGAATTCTTCGCATTTCTGCTCTACTAGTAGTTTTTGTCCTTGATTCGAGACTAGACAAAAAATAAGAATTTCTCGATTTGCCTTGTAAATTTTACAGAGGTTTCGTCTCATCTCGTTATTCTCGGGAAACATTTCTCGACTTGTTTTGAAAATGTATGCCCTGGTTTCTTTGTTAATTTCATCTAGAAGTTATCAGAATCCGTACACGTCACCGAAGGGCGTGACACAACAACATTTAAACCGTATTTATTATTCGAGTTACATATTGTGTAATTGGAGAGGTAAGAACACAAGAGATACAATTGGATTATTAAGGGTAATCAGTGAAAAGTTTATAAAGGAAGGGAAATAGGTGTATATAGTATTTATTGATCTAGAAAAGGCTTTTGACCGTGTGAATTCGGAATTGTTGTTGGCAGTTCTAACGAAGTTTGGGTTGGAATTGAAAGATCGAAGACTGTAACGTCCACCTCCACCTAGCAACATCAGCTCGAATTAAACTGAGAGCTTTATAAATAATAATAATAATAATAATAATAATAATAATAATAATAATAATAATAATAATAATAATAATAATAAAACTGTCGATTCAAACTCATTTAGACAAAGCCTGACAGATGGAATGAGGAAAGACCCTTCTCGTTTCGTTCTGAAAGTAATGCCGATATATGATCCAATATTTCCAAGTACAAAACACAAATCGGGAAAAAAGACCATATACATGCAAATTAAACACAAAACTTTCAATTTTCTATAACAATTTTATTCAAACAAGATTGCGACGGTGCATATATGCTATTGCGTTTGAATAACATATATACACAAACTGTAAAACAATTAAAGATAATATAGAAAATGACGCAACAACTGAATATCTTGAATTGTCTGAATTTCAATAATATAAAAAAATATGTTGTAATGATCCAAATAGTTAAAAATATTATATTTTTTCTCAAATCCTTATTGTTTTCAATCAATTCTTCAATCCTTTTTAGATTCTTAACTGACATAAAAGTTTCCTACACTCCAAAATAGTGATTAATATTTAATCTCAATTCTCAGTCAAACTCTGAATAGTCAAATACCGGTATCCAAGATAATTACGTAGTCGTTCAAACTTATTTAGATTAACAATAAATTCTCTCCGAAATTCCTCTATCAGTGACATATAAGCACGCAATAATTTATCTCAAAATTTCTATGAACAATCTGTATAATGTACGAATATTTATCGAACAATTTTTCAAGAATGACTCCCTTATTAAGCATTTAACAACTCAATTTAACAATCAATTTCAACAATCCAAAAGGTCTAATTTTTAATGAATAGTTTTTCGTAACAAAAAAATGACTGCTGAAGAATAGAAAAATAAGAATCGCATTAAACACATACAACCCAAAAATGCGACGTATTAAAAAATATATATATAACCAATTTTAAGCTGTAAAGAAAGAATGTTAACACAAAATATTGGATCATTCGAAATAATTCTCAATTAATTTTTTCTCATTAACGCACATATCCGCTCGATGATTAATATCGCAAATCTGAGAGTGAATAAATAATCAAACCCTTGAAAAATAGGGCCAAAACTGTGATATCCTAACACTGTGAACAAAGCAGAAAGCAAATTCACAACCGCACACACATAGTCAAACGTGACACAACTACTTTTTACTTCTAAAAGGGTAAATTTACACTCACCTTGTTTGAAAAATCTATTCTGTTACCTTCGGATAAATGTGGTCAAGATAATTCCTTCTGGCCTTTCTCGTTTGAACTTTCCAACTCCTTTATAAGAGTGACAAATTGGTAATTTGATGCCAGCTTAATGAATTCCCCGTGGCTCGTTACAAGACTCATATGAAACTTACTGTATATATGAAGCAACATGTAGGTATTAGAATAGATGAGGAAACAACAGAGGAGAGTGCAACTGGAAGCGGATTGACAGGGATGCTATCTCTCGCCTATATGATTTGATATATATCTAGAAGTGATAGTGAAAAAGAACCTACAAAATGAAGACAGCATTTCAGTAGGAGGGATGCTATCTCTCGCCTATATTATTTGATATATTTCTAGAAGAGATAGTGAAAAAGAGCCTACAAAATGAAGACAGCATTTCAGTAGGAGTGATGCTATCTCTCGCCTATATTATTTGATATATATCTAGAAGAGATAGTGAAAAAGAGCCTACAAAATGAAGACAGCATTTCAGTAGGAGGGATGCTATCTCTCGCCTATATTATTTGATATATATCTAGAAGAGATAGTGAAAAAGAGCCTACAAAATGAAGACAGCATTTCAGTAGGAGGGATGCTATCTCTCGCCTATATTATTTGATATATATCTAGAAGAGATAGTGAAAAAGAGCCTACAAAATGAAGACAGCATTTCAGTAGGAGGGATGCTATTTCTCGCCTATATTATTTGATATATATCTAGAAGTGATAGTGAAAAAGAGCCTACAAAATGAAGACAGCATTTCAGTAGGAGGTAGAATGATTAGGTGTATACGCAGGGCCGGATTTCCCAATAGGCCCGGGCCTATGGGCGCAAGCTCCCAGGGGGCGCACGGCCGAGAGAAAAAAGTAAAAAAATATCTAGAAATAAAAATAAATAGCCATAACTTAACATATTTTTTTTGAATTGATTAAAAAAAACCAGGCTAATAAAGCATTCTTTATAAGAGTTTTTTTTTAAATTTATTTGCCCAAATGGCTAAATTGAACAAAACCAAAATTATTCACCAATCTTTTGTTAATACATTAACGGTATTTTGTTGAGCCCAGAACCAAGTAAATTCCTCAAAAAACTTGCAATGATAAAATTGCATCGTGGAGTGATGTTTAAGCAATTAATATATAGGCCTGATATAATTTTTTAATAAAGGTTTTTAGGAAAGTAACTTTAACCAGACTAGGAGGCGAAAAAATTATTGGGCCTAGGGGCGCCAAAATGCTAAATCCGGCCCTGTGTATACGGTTTACAGATGATATAGGGCTTGTTGCAGAATCTGAACAGAAAATCAATAAGATGTTAGAGAACTCGAGGAAGGGCTCTGCAAGAATATGGGATGAAAATAAATGTTATAAAGATAAAAGCCATGTTGTTTGGAACGAGGGGATCAGTGTCAAATATGGAAGTAGGAGGGGAGAAAATAGAACAGGTGAATAGTTTTCAATACTTGGGTAATATTATTAGTGATGATATGGGGGTGTGAACGTGAAATAAAAGTAAGGATAGGAATGGCGAAAGAAACCTCTACTTCCAAAGCGATGGAAAACAACTTGAAGCTTTCGAAATGTGGGTGTGGAGAAGAATGGAGAGAACTAACTGGGTCGACGGAAAATGAATGAAAGGGTGTTAGAAATGGTGGGGAAAAAAGAACAATTTTAGACATTATCAAGGGGAGGAAGATAAGCTTTTTGGGACATTGACTAACAAGGAACTGTGTCATGAGGGACGTCCTGGAGAGTGTGGTGGCAGGAAAGAAAAGGAGGGGGCGAAGGAGACTACAATTAATGGATGATATAAAAATAAAGAAATCTTACTTGAAGACGAAGAGATTAGCAGAAAACCATGGGACATGGAAGCTTCTCAGTTGCAGCGAGTGGCCTACCAATAATGGCAGATTACTTATGATGATAATGATAATTGTGTAATGACTTGTTTATCTTTAAATGTTGATAAATACTCTTGATTGTGTTCGTATAATCACTTTATCGATTTATAATTTTTATACTAGCATTAATGTAACGCTAAAATAGTGTTTGTGAACCAATAATAGACTTGGGTGAACTAATGTCGCCCACGAGTAAGAAAACGTATCGTCTCGTTTAGATTGTACGACTTGATTGCCTTATTGCCGGCGGCCATGGCTACCCTAACTTGTCTGGAGCCCTTTTATCGTATGGAGTTTTTCTTGTTAAAAAAAAAGAATAAAAAGCAGCTCAATCACTAGGGCTCCTTTGTTCCTAGACTACCGGGACATTATATATGTATAATATGTCCTGGATTTTTAGTATAGAAACTATAGTCATAGCTGAACACTATAGTGATAGTTATGCACTTGCTTCTTGTTAAAATATCAGAATCAATTAAGTAATAGGAGAGAGAGAGAGAGAGAGAGTAGATAATTCCAGTTAGTTGGGTATCAATGACTATTAAAAGCGTATATTTTGAATACCGCACGAATGATTTGAAGGGAATCCGGGACATTTGGATTGATTGATTGATTTGATTTGATTTTAGCGTCCCGTTCAGTAGCAAGGCTATATGAGACGTGGAGCTACCGCTTAACGTGGAATCCGAGCCACATGCACTCCCACCGGGGATCGAACGCCAAAGGCGCGTACAGTAACCACTTAGTCATGATGGAGGTCTGGGTCATTGGGAGTCTCGAACAATTACTTAGAGGGGGGAAGCAGATGATGTAAATCTGAGACTGTCCCACGTAAATTGGGGCGTCTAGAAACACTATCCATGAGGCATTTTGAAGCCGGAACTCGTTAAACAATTTGCAGACGGGAAATAATATCAGTTATCCATACTTTTGTACCGAGAAATTGATCTATCAAGGAAATGAAAATCTTTTTTAAGTTTTACGTCCAACGGTTATGCTGGCTGGGCGAAAATGGCTGATTATCAATTTTATCGATATTATCTTCAAATTCCAATGTGAATGTTAAAACTAAGTCACTAAAAGACTGTTTCACCAGTTTCAAATCCTCTTTGACACTGAAAAGCGATATTTTCTGAAGAGTGTCTATATTATCAGGAAGTCTATTCTGTATTTCTTTAACGAGTTTTTTAATAATACTGACACGCCTTCCCCGAAGATTTTTCTCAACGTCTTCTGGTAACTTACAGGTTCCGACCTCCTCTACTATGTAACTAAGATATGGGGAGGGATCAATATGACCATCAATGCTATCTTCCAGAGTGTCAATTCTAGCAGTGGGGTTTAGAACGCTACTATTTAAAGGAGACATAAAATCTCAAGAAATCGCAAAAAGACGCACAGAATTTATAAAAATGTGGCTAACGCAGAAAATGACTAGAAACGAAACAACATATGGCTATTAAAACCATAAGTGGCTTTTTCGAAAATTTGTGGCTAGTCAAATTCTTAAAATGGCTAGATCTAGCCACAAAGTAGCTAAATTGGCAACACTATTTATATCCATATTTGATCCATCTAGCGCTAGGATTGAGAACTATCCATTTATACTATGCACTACTCTGCCATCTACTGTCTTTCACTCAAACTCTTTGCTTGTGTCGGAGTTTCTTGTCGAAGTAAAGAAAATGTAAAACGCGACGTGCTAACAAACCGGATAAAATAGACAGGTTTTCAACTGACTAGTGAGTGTGAGAATTTTGCTTATTTTGTTGGCAAAAATAAATGAAATGTGACATACTTCAATTACATATTAAAATGATACAAATTTGAGATCATCTACCATTTAGGCAAATTGGTTTGTACGATGTGACCTTTTAATAGAATGAAAGTTAAGATATGAAATGTCCATTTGTATATACACACCAAATAGTTCTTATCTTCTGAATTTTGTAATATCACAGAGTATTTTCACATTACACGAGAACAAATAAATCACATATGATGAAAGTCAGATATCTATAACTTCTATCCATTTTATTGGGGCTTTCTCTGGTTTGGCACAGACTTCAATTCTGGTTGCTTACGCAATTTTATTTGATTACAACTAAAGTTTTGTCACAGAAAAAAGTTCCCCCCTTTTCTTTTACCGCAAGTATTGGATTCTTTTGTATCTCATTTCTCTCAAATATACATTACCTTTAATGAACTTTAAAATTTAATAGTTTTTGTTTCAAATTCGGCAAATATGATAAAGACAATGCATATACAATGCTCCTAGGCAACATTAATGGAATTGAAAAAAGAAAGGAAGATTTTGATTCAAATTTCAGATTTATAAGACCTAGGCCTACATACTCATTATTAGATCTCCGAAACTATTGTGACTAGAAATTTGAAATTTTGAAGAAATAATATAATCATACCCTACGTTGCAGATAAGCTGCTCTTCAGTTCTCCCCGAAAGCATTAGGTGTAGAACTTTGAAATTTTGTATAAATAATTCAAATTCTCCCACGTGTTAGTGGGCAATATTTTGCGTTCTTCTTCCTGTACCTTTCATATAGAATTTATCGATGAAATGAAATCTTTCAGTTTAAGGTGCCATGAGTATGATCTTTAGGCTAAGGGAGACAACGATTAAAGCAAGTGGATGATGATGGAAGAATTCGTGGAATGAGAAAGTGGGAGGAAACGAGAAAGCTCAAGGACAAGATGTTGCCACTACGAACTTACTATTTTGCGGATCGAACCAGATACCTCACGTACCAGAAGTAAACGCTCTGTCAAAGAACTACTGTGCCTCCCTTCAGAATTCGTCTGAACTCTCAAAATTGAGTCTCGCAAAAACTTCGATCGTATCGTATTAGGCATCTTAGGGAAACACTCCACCCCTTCTTCTTCCATTCCAGGTCAAATTTCAAAACGCTGAAACATCTGCTTAATTATTTTAGATTAATGATCCAAAACACCAAATTTCATGTCACTAATCTTAAGGGATTCCGACAAATGTACATCCTATTATTCTATTATAATAGTTATAATCCTAACATCATTTTCTACCCACCTATCTTCTTCTCTTCTAGATCATATATATATAAGCCCAAGTGCATATTTAAATACGAAAATTCCAAATACGAAATGTCTCTAACTTTAAGGGATTCCGAGATAGGGCTATCTTATTATAATAATTGCAATACTACCCCTTTTTGTCCTTTCAATCCCACTTTTTTCCTTTCTAGATCAATTAAGAAGAAACGCTGAAACTCCTGTCTTATTATTGGAAGTGAGAAGTTATTGGAATACAAAATTTGATCTATCTAGCCTTAACAGATACCGGCCTCTTATTATAATAATTGTAACCATAGACTTATTTCTTTCTTACCCTTTTTTCTTATCTTCGAGGTATGACTGAAGGTATAATAACCGAAACAAGTCAAAATGAGAAAAGAGAAAGGAAGTTGCACTTTTAAGAAATATTAGTATACCCTATAATAAACATAGAGCTGCTGAGAAAATACGCCAATAAATTCCGTAACCAAAAACCCAGTAATAAATAAATAAATAAATAAAATTCATGTACCTAAGAAAAGAGACTTACCGTATTTACTCGCGTAATTTTCGCACTTTTTTAGACGAAAAAAGTTGTTTTGAAACAAGGGTGCGTAAATTATGCGGGGAAAAAATAGCCACATCAGTGAACATCATCTAATTTTTCCCCAGTCAAAATGACACGAAAATACCGGTACACATTTTCTTTGTAGCAAGAATTGACAACAAACAACTAATTCTTAATTTGTAAAAAAAAAAAAAAAAAAAAAAAAAAAAAAAAAAAAAAAAGTCGTGTGGTTCCTTATCTTATAACAATGGCTTTACTGCGTTGCCAATTGTTCATTAGCTACCATAATTGATTCCTGGAAAAATGCTGTTTCACAAAAAGTTTCCGCGTGCGCAAATTACGCGACGAAAATAAAATATACAGAAAATGCCCTTCAACATTGGGATGCAAAAATTATGCGAGGGCGAAAATTACGAGCGTATTTACGGTATTTCATATGTTCTACCTTGGCGATTAATAAAGGAATCATACTATATAATTCACAGTCCACTTCTAACTGCATGATTCCATAAGTATTAAAAAAAGGTTGTCCACACAAAAAGTGTCGTATATTCTTACGATGTGTTCGAGGCCTGGAAACGATTTAGCGATGTGACAAAATTATATTTGAACTACGTCAGAATCATGAAATTCAATGGAAACATCAACCGTGCTTTCCATGTGGTAGTTGGTCAACAATTTGATTTATATATACCAATATACCATTCAGTAAGAAGTGTTAAATTATTATAATTATTATATGTCACAGATAAGCTGAATTCTACGATAATGGCGAGCAGTTGACTTGTATTTTAGGTAGAAAGATGTACAAGCCTTAAAAAGTAAATATAAAATGACAAATGTGGCTAATGATTACAATAAATGACATTCATTCTTGGTTCCTTGTACAAATAAAAAATATATATATCAAAAATATTGCATTTGTGCATTTTGCCACAATTGCCAATCTTTATTGATTAACTGACTTATATAACCCCACCCTCAGTCACCAAGGAATCTCCACTATTGGAAGGATGAAACTTTTAAAAAAAAACGTAAAACCGTTTGCCTTTTTGGTTGACCGATAGGTGAGAAATGTGCCTCTTGGGGAAAACTGATGATGAGCAACCTTGGTCTATTCAGATCATTTTCTCTTGAGAATAACAAATACCTTTCCGACCGAGGCTTAATCAAGATTCGATTCATCATTTTCCGTTAGTATGTAACACGCCTGCAATCCATAGGCAATAGGTCAGAAGGAGATAGACGTGTGCCATCTGTCATCGAAAATGACAGCTTTCTTTTCTTCTGCTAAACGTCCTTCACATAGGATTTGACAATAAGTAAGCAAGTGGAAAATCATTATTGGCTATTATTTGTTTTCGGAACTTCCTTTGGGACAAAGATTATCTATCCCAAAGGAGAAAACTGACCTTCCTCAGACTCAAAGTCAATATTTGGAGTCTTTGGCCTTGTACAAGAAAAATTGTCAACTTCTTCAGTGAATTCTCCAAGTATTTTAAAGTCAGTAATTTTTAAAATATAAAGACTTTCAGCTCTGAAAATTCGAGGATTCTGCAAAATTTTTGAATTAAACAATTTTTCTTTAATTCCAGTACAAAATCTGGTATAGCCGTGTGGATTCAGTGCTCAAGATTTTGTAAAATTAAACTACAGTATTGTAAATCACTATCGAGGATACTTCCAAAATGAAATTTTGACATCCAGTGGCGTCCCTTGAAAGAAGTTATATCTTAAAATTAAAATTTTCTAGATTCAAACTAAAATAAGAAAACTTACTTTATGTACTAATTATTCTTCATAAGAATTAGTACAAGAAGTAAGTTTCCTTCCCTTAGTTTGAAGCGATTGTATACAAGAATTAGTACATTAGGTAAGTTTCCTTCCCTTAGTTTGAAGCGATTGTATACAAGAATTAGTACATTAGGTAAGTTTCCTTCCCTTAGTTTGAAGCGATTGTATACAAGAATTAGTACATTAGGTAAGTTTCCTTCCCTTAGTTTGAAGCGATTGTATACAAGAATTAGTACATTAGGTAAGTTTCCTTCTCTTAGTTTGAAGCGATTGCATACAAGAATTAATACATTAGGTAGGATAACATTTTTTATTTGAATTCATTATATACAAAAAATAAAACATTACGTAATCCTTTGTTTGAAGCGATTAATTAAAAGATCACTTTTGTTGCGTAGCAGCTAGGGCACAACTTCAGATTTTTATGATCTCACAAAAATTAATAAATAAGGTTAAACAATTTTAAAAATCAACATTTGTATCAATTTCATTAGTGGTACGGATGAACCTCAGGCAGTGTTGGGTAAGTTACTCGTAAAAATGTAACGCGTTACAAGTTACTTTACTTTCTCTTAAAATGTAACGCGTTAGTAACGCGTTACTTGCCTCAAAAAAGTAACTGTTACTTTACTTCGAAAGTAACGCGTTACTTTTAGGTCCGAAACTTTGAATATGTGGAAAAAATCTTATTACTTCAGTTTTCCGTACTGCTATTACTACCGCTATTATTATTATTATTATTATTATTATTATTATTATTATTATTATTATTATTATTATTATTATTATTATTATTATTATTATTATTATTATTGCACTTCTGAATCGATTTATGTAAATGCAAGGACAAATTTTTACTTGACAACTATATGAACATTTTAATGTAATGTAACATTGACTAAAATGCCATACTGCGTTACTCGTAGGGATGGGCACGAGTGAATTCGAGCAAGTTTTCTTTGAAACTCGATTCGACTAGAAACTGACATCTTTGAGCTCGATCCGAGAACTTGGCTTGAAAAATTTCCTCCAACTCGACTCGAATTTGGGTCGAGTTTTGAGTCGAGTCGAATCAAATCTGGTGTATCGAATCAAATCTTCGAGTACTCTCTTCAAGTATCTTACATAGACAATATAATTATTATCAATGGTACTACTACTACTACAACTTCTTTTCCTTTTTCTTCTTCTTCTTCTATTATTATTATTATTATTATTATTATTATTATAATTATTATTATTATTATTATTATTATTATTATTATTATTATTATTATTATTATTATTATTATTATTATTATTATTATTATAACAACACTGTGTATAAACATGAAAGATAGGTAATTTATATATGAATACTAAAAGAGTAGTTGATTGCCAACCTCGGTAGTCGTGAAGTCTAGGAGTAAAGGACATTGTTCACGAGCTTCTGAATTTGGGTTGAGGGTCTAGGTTGAGTATTCGGGCTCGAGCCAAACGTTGTTAAAAGTTATAGGGCACTGGCCAAATATCTTTAAAACTGCTCGGCCCGGGTTTAGAATTGTCAACGACTCGAGCAGATCGGCTCACAGCTCATTCACTATCGACTCAAACCGAGATGTGAGCTGAGCCAACAACTCACCCAACCGAGTCGGCTAGACCCCTTCGCTCAGCAGATGGCTTATCCCAACCAAGCCAGCTCGAGCCGATGGTTCACCCCAAGCCGAGCCGAGCTAAGCTTGTTATAAAAAATCTCTTGTAGTCTCGCTATCGAAACGAGACGAGATGCGAGCAGTGTCCCCTCTCGTGAGCAACACTAAAAGTATTCCATATTACTGCTTAGCTTACATTTCTCATGGCTTTCAATTTCCAATGTAATCAGCCTATGATTTCAAAACAAGTTAAAACGAGCGAGCCACTTATCAAACTCGACTCGACTCGAAACTCGACGCCAAAAACAGTGAATCGGTTCGGAACTCGACTTGAGAATATTACTTTTGACTCGACTCGAAACTCGACTTGGATTCGAGTCGAGTTTTAGCTTGACTCGTGCCTATCCCTATGCGTTACAAAAAATGGTTGCTTATTATTATTCTGCTAAACTAATTATATAATAATAACAATGTTGCTATTAAAATTAAAAATACAGAATATTGAGAAACATTGCACTACAACTGACGAAATGAGAACACATGAACTGGGGATGAATCAAAATTGCCAATAACTCTAAAATCGATACATGCTTTTTAAAGCTAGTTGTTCCAAACTCTATAATAAACGGGACTTTATGATATGCAAACTGATCTAAAAGAACGCTAATATTACATACCATCAACATTACATCAATAAAGTAGGCCTGCTCATCAGAACACCGTATATTCATATTAAACCCTTACTGAATGTCGTTCATTATGGCGCCCTAATTGTTGATAAATATTTCCCGCCGGGGCACCACTTTACTTTTAAATTCTGTTCAGCAGTGGCGTACTTACTATTTTGTTTCAGTGGGGCTTTGCCTGAAAATGTGAAAATTCTGCAAGATATTTTATATACTTTACTATAGTAAGTAAGATTTCGGGGGGGGGGTGCTTAAGCTCGGAAGCCCCACCCCTAAATACGCCACTGCTGTTCACCATCATCTTCAGCTTTTAAGAAAAAGTATTCTTTCAAATGTTCGAACGATAAAATATTTTCGTTCTCCATCTTTATAAAAACAACACCATTCAAAGTAAAATAGACTACCAGTACCATTGCACTCGCAGTTCACTCACTGAATGTATTGATTTGGAGCTGTCAAAATCTAAGACAAAATCTTCCAGGTGCTTGCAATCAGTACACGTGATTTCCCTGAGGCTGTCCTCATCTTCCAAAAGCAGCAAGTGGCACTATATTTTGTTATGTAAATAAACAAATCAAATTGTATCTATCAATGTATTTGCAAGCCTACCAACGTAAAGTTCGTAAGGCGAAACGGGAAAAATGCACATCGAGATTCCCGTTCCGCTTTGCATTAAGATGAAAAGTGATAACAGGTTTTACATGCTAATTTCATTGCTAGAGGTCATAAGGCGAAATGGGAAAAGGCGAACAGTGCAGGAATTGTCGGTCACTGACATCGCTCATGCTCCACTGTTCCATTCTGAGAAATTCACTTACAGGAAATAACATTTGTTTCCGAAAAAAAATATACATATATTGTAGTTACTCATCCGAAATGTAACGCGAAAAAGTAACGCAAACTAGGTACGTTACTTAAAAATTTGTAACGCGTTACCGTTACAGTTACTTTGGAAAAAATGTAACGCGTTACTAGGAAACGTTACTTAAAAAGTAACGCGTTACAAGTAACGCGTTACTTGCGTTACGTTACTTCCCAAGACTGACCTCAGGCTATAAATTGCCAAGATGATTCGTAAATATTCCACTGCCTTTCCTCTACATGTATATTTAGTGTATTAGACAGTCCCATTGCTCTTCAAATAATCCTGTAGGGTCCTTGTAGGAAGGGGTAAAAGTAGATCTGAAAAAGTGGGAGAACGGTAGGTAGCGGCATGACGCCACGCCGTTCCCCCTGCCTATCTTTGCCCATTGTAATTTTTTAGGAACTGGGGGGAGGCCGTACATATTTCTTCGAGGTGGCGGGACGGCGTCCCCCGCGTTCACTCACACTTTTACCCCTGCTTGTACATAGATATATAGTTTGTAAACTTGTAATGTTATTTTCTGATCAGCCTTGTATAAGCGACATCTTTCGACAGAAGGTTTAGTGACGTAAAATTAAAGCAATAAGTTTATTTTCCAATGCTAGTTGTTGTATAAAGGCAGTTAAGGGGAAAAGAATCGCTTTCGCAAACATCAAAGTTTGCTGAAAAATAGTTTACCAATAGCTATTACAGTCCGTTCAGTGATCTGCAACAACAGCAAGAATAGTTTTTTTTTTTTTTTTTTTTAAATGAGCTGCTAACGACATTTACTAAACACCTCTCCCTGCTGGTATAGTGATTAGCACGTGAGCCTTTGATGGATGTCGTTATGGGTTCGACTCCCATTGGCAGAGCGTTAAAAATTTGAACCTATTATGGTGGTTTCAATTTCACTCCACATCTTATATAATTTCGTTGCTGAAAAGGGACGCTAAATATCAAAGAAATTTTCGAAGCATTTTATCACTCAGAAACTCCTATAGTTTTTTTTTTTCAAGAGGGTAAAAGAGCAACTTAAACGAAGTCGCGTTTATATGCAGTTTGATGCACATAATACTTCACGTAAAACAATTATTATTGACTCACATTGCCTACTTTATTAACTTCAAAAAACATATTAAGCACTGTAGTGGGTGAGTAAAGAAGTCTAATTTGTTTTAGCGTGTATTTCAAAGAACGAACCCCCTATTAAAAATCCAGGGGGGTGCAATTGCCCACTGCCGTGGGCGGCCGTGAATACAGTGTAATGTAAACACTCATATATATATATATATATATATATATATATATATATATATATATATATATATATATATATATATATATATATATATATATATATATATATATATACAGGGTGCTAATGAACTATACCGACAAAATCTAAGGGTGATTCTTCACATCAAAATAAGAGAAAAAGTTCATATGGACCTATGGCGAAAAGTGCATAGTTTCAGAGCTAGGGCTGTCCAAAATCGCGAAAAAGCCAAATTTCAATAGGTCCTATTTTGAATTCCAGAAACTGTGGATGGTGGTTATCAGCGTAAAAGAAGTCACGCATACACAATTTTCGGTAATCTTTTCGGCATACACAAGCTGAACTTTTCGGTAATCTTTTCCAACGATGTTAGCCACAAAACTACAAAATGTGTTTAAAAAATCGTTCCTTACAGAAACATAACAATGTAATATTTTATAGAGGAAATTCGAAAGATAATTTAAAATATACAAGAAGAAAGTTCTTTCTGCCACTTACAAATTTATCTTA
The DNA here is from genome assembly GCF_964235325.1 of Thermobia domestica. Taxonomy (NCBI): domain Eukaryota; kingdom Metazoa; phylum Arthropoda; class Insecta; order Zygentoma; family Lepismatidae; genus Thermobia; species Thermobia domestica. The sequence continues at coordinate 144,866,816 of NC_137466.1, read as the reverse complement.
AAATAAATTAGACTTGCAACCTTGTAATAGACAGGAAGCCGATCATCTTTTGAGGAATTCTATACATCAAGCGTTTGGCCCTTCATTTCGCGTGGGACTAGTATTCTATAGGTTGATGCAAGACACATATGGATCCAATATAGGGATAATGTTTAAGGTTCTGCTAAACGCTGGACGATCTGTCTCCCGGTGAAATTAAAACACCGCTAATTTTACAGTAATTATGTGATATCTTCAAATAGATAACAGATAATCGAAATGTGGAACAAGAGCGCCCTAGATAATATATTTTTACATGAGATACCGTTATCACGACCCGCTTATCTGCTTTCGATTTCTGGTCATTTTGAAAATCGGCATTTATTTTCGCGTTTCTAAACGGCCGGAAACGGAAAGCCACTAGGTGACATGTGATAACGGTACCTCACACAAAATAATATTATCTAGGATGCTCTTGTTCCGCATTTCAATTATCTTTTATCTATTTGAAGATATCACTTAATTACTGTAAAATTAGCGGTATTTTAATTTCGCCGGGATGAGGCCTCTTAAATGGTTACAACGGCCCCGCGTCAGAAGGCTGCCGGTCAAAACGATCTTTAAAAAAAAAACAACCTGAAATCAGTGTATAAAAATTTTTTTTAGCATGAAAAATATTCTGCGGACAGCGCTGGTTTTATTTGTGTTGAAAGAATATGTGAATTTATATAGAGAGGTTGGTCAAAAGTTTGGGTCAGGACAGTAAGAATTATAATGAGACGCATGGACGAAGGATAAGGAAATATTTCCATGAGTATTGATGCAAAAAATGCATGGATATGGTCTCTCGCCATCATGGCAGCCATCTTAAATTGCACCATATTGGATATTATACAATATGTATATATTAATGGAAAGGGGTACGTATGACACATTGATTTAGGCTTGAATCTTCCTTCAACGAGAATCTGAACTCCTTTTTGGTCTATCGCCATTCGTTTACGAGATAAGGCAGCGTTTCCCAACCGGTGTGCCGCGGCACACTGGTGTGCCGCGAATGGGCTGCTGGTGTGCCGCGAGAAAATCGAAAGAAATTATTAATTCTATAGGAACAAAATTGCAAGACATAGAGGAAAATGTATGTGAACCTCTACTATAAATTTACAATTTTAAGTTTCATACTGTGTTACTTTTCTGTACATGTTTAATGTTGGAAAGCGTATTTATGATTGTCATGACCATTATTGCTTCTTTATTGTTGCAGACTTTTGTAACTTGAAATTTTAACATATCATTCAATAAATTCAACAAAGCAAACATGCATACAAATTACCTACATTTGTGTTTTAAAAGTATAGGAGATTTGTTTATTTGTTCGTTATTTAGTGATCATCCCTTTTAGTTAAAGGTTAGGTACAGTTTTCGAAAGAGAAAGTGGATTTTTAAAAACCCGAGTCCTACATTTCATTGCTATTGTTTTCTATTTTAAAATTAGAATGAAAAATAAGCATAATGATTTACCACGGGAGAAAACCAGTGATCGAGCTTTCTTCTCTGTAAGAAGGAGATCAGTAATCACATTAAAATACCACGGTATTTTATATTTACAAATAATAATAGTAATTATATATATATATATATATATATATATATATATATATATATATATATATATATATATAATATGGGTGTGCCGCGAGCATTCCAAGTTACACCTGTAGTGTGCCGCAAGTTGAAAAAGGTTGGGAAACGCTGAGATAAGGTGTGCTACGTTTGATACGTATACCTAGTCCTGCTTGATACCGATGAATCAAGGCGACACAAGAAACGTCTCTCGTCTCATGACAATTCTGTCTTGTCGCGTGTAGTTTTATATCTAAAAGCTCTGTCTTGCTTTTGTGCCGATAGCGAGATGAGAAGCGAGAAATTTATCGTTACCCCCACTGGTGGATATATATATATATATATATATATATACAAGGGCGGATCCAAGGGGGGGCTAAGGGGCTATAGCCTCCCCTTGACGCTCAGGTTTACACTGGATAAAATGGGCTTCAATTCTGCTTTACACTGGATAAAACGGCAAATTATGGTTTAGCCCCTCCCTTGACCATATCCTGGATCCGCCACTGTATATATATATATATATTAGATCGCAAGTTTGATAAACAAATTCACTGATGAACACATGTGCTATCAAGTCATTGTCATGATTGCAATGGTCACAACATCGTAGTCGATATTAAGGAAGCAGGCTCTGATGGTGGAATTAGATTATTTCTCCCTGAACCTACAGTGATTAATATTATTATTAGTACACAAAAATTGTTCAATATTTTTAATCTTCTGGTATGCTTGAGTGAACACGAGCCATTATGTGGACTTACTACTATTAGATGTTACAAAAATATATCAGCTTGGAGATTTGTTTCAATTTTATACATTTCTTGACATAAGTACTCCAAAATTCGTAATTTGCTTGCCACTTTAATATTCGTTATTTTGTTGCTGTTTGTTTTTGTTGTTGTTTTGTTATTTTGTTTATAAACAACCAGAAACTAAAAAAAGATACATTTTACTTGCATTTCCTGATAGAGTTAGTTCTTCCGTAGCCAGTGGTAGAGCACAGTGGTAGAGAAATGGGGACGGAGTGGGTCGTATACAAAGTTTGACCAAAGGTAGCCGATTATATTTCACCATGCTAAGAGTTATTCTTACAGAAAAATATCCCAACTGTTTAATTTAATCAAAAGTACAGATTTAGACATAGTCTGAAGATTTGAGAGAGAAGATGAATTCGCATCAGTGCAATAAAGTGATCAACCTGAAAATTTGAAAATTTGAATGAACGCGACAAAAGTAAATTGATTCGCAAAATAATAGTTAATCGAAGAACAAATGCTCCCAAACTGGCAGTAAAGGTTGCGAAAGAAAAAGGAAAAATGATAAATCCTGAAACTGTCAGAAGAGTCCTAAACACCACAAATACGTATATAATATACTTCTTTAGATTTCTGAATTAGACATCGTAGATATCTAACAGATTTCGGAATTATTCATATGTTTCGTTATAGTAGACGTATAATAGATTAAAAATGTGCTACCTTTAGAGACAGAGGCAGATGTATAATACATATCTACTTAGATATTTACGATACGTGTGTTAGACATCCGTGATGGAAATCTATACATATATTAGACGTATATTATTATATATGTATAATTTACATCTTCACGTTTTTATTGATGTGCTGCGTAAAATATTGTGGAGTGAGTTGCTCATGCCAAGTGTAATATATTTGTTGGCGTTCATTATTACTTTACGACTATAAAACAATAAACTGCACTTAATTTGCAAAGTTTCGAATATTAAGTAGTAGGGATGCCCACGAGTCATAAACATGTCTGAAAATTGACTCGACTCGACTCAAATTCGAGTTGAGACACACTTTGTAAAATTCGATACGAGTCGAGACAAACTGATTTCTTGACTCTAAGTTTCGAGTCGAGACACAAGTCGTGTCGACACTGCTCGTAAAAATATCGACTCTACTCCAATGTCTCGAAATTTCACCTACATACAAAATCACTAATACATTACGTCACTTATCACAAAACTTCATTCGCTTCGATTTCCTGACATCGCTGACGCTCTACACGGGAACATCCTTTTTCAACATCCAGCAATAATATGCCATCATGTTAACGTTCCATCTCCCCTGGTATCTCCTTTCCATCTCTGCTATGTCTTTATGAAATCTCTCCCCATGCTCCTCACTGTAGTCTCCGAGATTACGTGGAAAAAAATCAAGATGGGAGTTGAGGAAATGTAACTTTAGGCTCATTTTGCTTCCAAGTTTACATAAATTTTCCAAAAGGTTTTTCACGTAGACCTAATGTTCATAGTTCTTATGATTTTCATTTCCCAGAAAATGGGCAACTATCAGTTTGAAACTAACCCAGGCCTCCCTTTCAGTTTCTGTCATTATTTACTCAAATTCATGGTAAAGCATCAACTTTCTTATTTGAGGGCCAACAAAAATGCCTTCTTTCAGTTTCCCATCACTGTTTGCTGGAAATTTACTCGCAATGTATTTAAAACATTCCCCATCCGTGTTTAATGCTTTAACGAGGTGTTTTATGATTCCTAACTTAATGTACAAAGGAGAAAGTAGTATTTTAGACGATGGCACCAATTGTTGTTGTGTCACATTCTTCTTTCGTGGAGAGAGAGACTTTCTACGTGGCCACATTTTCACTTTCCAATGATTCTCCCTGTCCCGACTGTCCCATTCACACAAAAAGCAGAGGAATTTTGTGTTCCCGGATTGGAGACCTAACAACAATGCTATCACTTTAAAATCGCCACATACTGACCAACCATGTTCTTCATATTTCACTTTTACGAGCAGAAGTCTCAACGTTTCATACGTTTCCTTCAAGAACACAGAATATGCTATGGGAATCGATGGTAATACATTACCGTTGCTCAACAAAACACCTTTCAAGCAGGTCTTCGATGCATCAATAAAGAATCTCCATTCTGTTGCATTGTATGCAATACCATAGAATTCTATCACTTTTCTTATGTTGTTGCAATATACTAAATTTTCTTCTTCAGTGAAATATGGTAGAAGTTCTTTCTCTCGGTGCCTGTACCATGAAAAATGTGTTTCAGGAGAAAAGAGACAATTTTTCTTCAACCGGGAACCAAGAAGTTGGGCACTCTCTTTTGGTAAATTTAAATCTCTCACAAGATCATTAAGTTCATGTTGTGTAAGTGGCTTTGGAGTGCTAGTACTCGTACTAGGATACAATGCATCATCATCACGCTGTTCTAATTCTACCTCAACTTCACTGTCACTAGAACAACTTTCGACAATAGTATTTGGTCTAGGAATTAATTCGTGCGGTTGGTACGCACACATTGAAGCTTTAGTACAAACACAAAATACATAAATACCTTAAGAAAAATATTGTCCATTGCTAGCAACCACTTTCGCCCATCTGTCAGGCAATGTACGGATTCCGTGGCGAAAGAAGTCCTCATCCTTGGAAGCGATCCAGTCAGAGACCCATGTTTCGATATCTTCTGAAGAAGTAAACCGCTGTCCAATCAAATCGTTGTTCATGCAATCGAACAAGTAGTAGTCCGAAGGAGCAACGTCTGGTGAATACGGCGGGTGGGGTAAAACTTCCCATCCGACATTTTCTAAATAGGTTTTGACCGGTTTTGCGACATGTGGGCGAGCGTTATCATGTTGAACAATAAGTTTATCATGTCTGTTCTCCCATTCTGGTCGTGTTCTGGCCAGAGCTTGCTTCAAACGCATTAATTGTCGTCGATAACGTTCTCCATTCATAGTTTCACCCGGTTGCAGCAGCTCATAGTACACCACACCTTTCATATCCCACCATATGCACAGCATAACCTTTGCACAGTGAATATCTCGTTTTGGTTGTGATGGACCTGGTTCACCTGGTTTCACCCAGGCCTTTTTTCGTTTAGGGTTCTCGTAATGGATCCACTTCTCATCACCCGTAATAATTCGATGCAGAAACCCCTTTCTGCTCTGTCGTTGAAGCAGCAATTCGCAAATGGTTTTTCGTCTTTCAACGTCTCTGTCTTTCAATTCATGTGGAACCCAATGTGACATCTTTTGAATCATTCCCATGGCTTTCAAGCGTTTGGAGACTGTTGTTTGATCAACGCCTAATGCTGCTGCAAGTTGTTCCTGCGTTTGACACGAATCCTGCTCGAGCAATGCTGTCAATTCTTCGTCTTGAAATTTTTTTGGCTGTCCAGCTCGCTCTTGGTCTGCCAAGCCGAAATCACCACTTCTAAACCGTGCAAACCACTTCTGACACGTTCGCTCAGCTAGAGCATGGTCACCATACACTTCCACCAAAATACGATGACTTTCAGTCGCACTTTTCTGCATATTAAAGTAATGCAGCAGGACACCCCGCAAAAACACTTTATCAGGCACAAATTGCGCCATGTTAACTACAAACTGGTGTTGTTGACGCTTTAATCCACTGCCCTATACTACGAACGATACGCGATGATAGGGGTTTGCAACACATGTGTGGATACACGGAACTGTGGGACGCTCCGTTCGTTGCGCCATCTCTTGTCCACCCGCACGAATTAATTCCTAGACCAAATAGGTACACATGGTACAAGTATATCTGGCCCATGAGATACAGGTCTGATAGCTAATTGTATGTTGTTTGGATAGTTCACCTTACTTTTGTTCTTAGCACTAAAACCACTAACGTTAACAGCACAGAAACAGCAGTCTTCAACACGAATTTTTGGTTCACGCTATACCATTGGGATTCCAAACGGCAGGGCTTTCTTATTGCCACATATCCACAGTCGCAAAGCCTCCACAAAAGTCTTGCAAACTGTATGTGGGACCCACTTTTTGTCCTGGTCACCTAATTTCATTTAAAAATATGCATTGTTTGCATCCTTCACAAATTTTGTTACACGTTGTCTTTGTCTCTTCACTACATAACATCCACAAATGTAACAAAAAATGTCTGGAGAGTTCACACAATTTCTAGATGACATTGTTTTAATGTTTCAAAGCAACAAATCGCAGAGAAACTTGATCCAAACAGCGTATCTTAGAGCTGTGTATACATAAATTGTTTACGTGACACTTACCGTGATTTCTTACATTAAGTAATATGATACATGAAAAAATTGGACTTTATTACATCAGTTAATGAGACTAGCTATAACAGCAAAAAATTACGTATTTCTTTCGGTTACTTTTAAGAATTTACAACAAAACTTTGAATGTCTAAATTATCCATTATTTTAATATTATGCGCTCTGACATCTACCGGGTAAAAACAGAAAACTGTGGATGATGGAAACAAAAGAAACATAGTTTTGGGATCAGTATCAAAATAGTTGTTCAAAATAGCAATTAGTTTCCAGACATCAAAACCCATGTCGACCAGTGTTATTTTAAATTTTGCCCCTTTTGTGAAGGAATTTATCGCATAAACTCACAACTGGATGAAGAGTCTATCATTTTTCAATCCTTATTTTATTTCAACGATTTTATTCAAACGATGCACGCTGTTTTAAACTATTTCAGAATACTGGCATGTTTAAGCTTTGTTAATATTTATGCACATGCTTCACAAATGAAATGTATCGAAGTGAAAATGTGATTTTGACGATTTTTTAAAAAATTAGGTGTTCACATTTTCTACCATCTAGCAAGTACCGGGCGAACTAAATATAAAAAATTACATTGTATATTTAACCATCAGTTAGTGCTCTTCTTTTAAATCACCGCTAACAGCTAGGCTCACAACGGAGTAAATATCTCGAAAAGTTGTGATCCGATTTTGATTATCTTTTCTTTAAAATGCAGCTTATGAAGCACACAATCGAAAATATATGAACATATTTTTAATATTTTCTACTGGTTTAGGAGCATAAAAGCAAAATACTACAAAATGCCTTTCTGAAATGCCGAAATTATCAATTTCGATCACGAATAACCATTTTGGGTGTGATTTTATTTAAATGTATTATATACCAATTTAAAGTGCAGTTTCTGCAGAGTAAAATGGTGTTTTCTACATTGAAATATCGTTATTGGCTTGCCAGATAGAGGCTGAAATAGAAAACCATCTTTGACCGCCATTTTGAGGATGAAGCCCACATGGGATATTTTGGGACTTTTGAGGTCTCACTGCATTTGATACAAAGAGCAAATCCTGAAAATTTCGGCGTTAGCGTGCGAAAGCGTTATGGTCCCTGATGAGCGGTTTGGCCCGTGCAACACGACCCCGTAAGTTCATGTCATGTAATTCGCGGCGGACTTTGATTTTCGAAACAGGGTGAGGGAGGTGCTGGTTGAGTTCCTCCGTCACTTGCTTCGCAGTGGCACGACGGTTCTGCGTGACAATGCGCTTTAATACCCGGCGTGACCTGTCACTCATGATTTTCTTCCGCCCACTGTTCCGCTTCCCCGATGTGGTTTTCCTGTGTGTTGTGTAGGCCGTCATCACCTTCGACACTGTCCTACGCGACACACCTAACACAGTAACCACTGCCGTCACACTCACTTCACATAACCGCGCACCAACAATTTGCCCTCTTTGAAAATCTGAGAGGTCCCCCATTTTACACTACCTCGATCTGCTGCAGCCACTGGACACTGCTGTTCCACTGCGCCTGACGTAGTATGGAGACCGACCTAACACACCACCACCAGCGGTCCGGCGCTGCGGGCGCCACGACACCACTGCCAACCCATACATCTGACGTGTTGCCAACTACAGGTGTTTCCATTTTTCTGATCACCATCTGTATCTTAACGCTTTTAAGACATAATCTTCACCAAAATGCGCAAAAATTAGGAATGAATATGACTTCTAATAATATTATCAAGATAATTATTCCGAACGTACAACGAATGCTGTAAGGGGATGGTTGTTTTACAACTACCCAACGTGTCTTGAAACTACACCCCAAAGTATCAACCTTAACTCTGGGACAAAGTGCAACCTGTAAAGTCAACCTATATGAGATACAGTGAAAGAAGGTTTGAAAAAGAACTACACACAGCGTGGAACGATATTTTCTCACAATATACCAAAGAAAATTGGTAACAAGCATGTCGAAACACTTAAAGGAAGTTATAAATCGTCTTGGTTTTGCTACTAAATACTAACTGCATTAATTTGCAAGGAGAAATGAACTTTCTACAATATTTTATATTTAGTTTGTTTCATGACGTCTAAATACAAGACTAATGCAATGTGTGTATCTATGCACATGATAGAGTGACGCAAGCAAATTTCAATTATTCTGTCATTTTTATCATAAAGTGTATATACATTGAAATATTATTTTTATAAGTGTCGCAAATAAATATTTTAGTTTTGTAGCAAATAAAATAATATACCTAAATATTTTTAATATTCCGTAGTTTTGAAAACTAATCGAAGAGTCCGTGAGACACTGTACAAGGTGGTATCAAAAAATTTAGAGACTAGTTCCATCTACAAGAAAGCATTTTACTTATCTACGTTTACACATTATCACTTTCAAAACAGTCATCTTGTACAACAATACGGCGCTCCCAGCATTTCTCTCACTACTAGAAAGTGTCTTGGAAGTCTTCTTTTCGGTACCTTATGCGATTCGCACTGGATCTCTGTAATGATTCCAAAGGGCGACCTTTGAGCTGGATTTTCAGCTTCGGTAAGATGGCGAAGTTCACAGAAGCCAAATCCGGCAAGTAGGATGAGTGTGGAAGTGCGATCATCTTACTTTTGATGAGAAACTCACGTGCACCACAGATCGAATCGCTTTCGCCGAATGCCCTACCTCGGAGGGCTTAAAACCTGGCAGTAGAACTCCCTGTTGACGGTCTGGCCCCTAGAGAGGAATTCGTGATGCACAATGCCATGAATGTCGAAAAAGACGATGAGTATGCACTTGGTCGAGCTACAGACCTGCCTTTTTCGGCCATGGAGATAGGCGCTTCCACTGTTAAGACTGTTTATTTTGTCTCAGGGTCGTACCTGTACACCCAAGTTTCGTCAGCGGTAATGATACTCGACATGAAGTATACCTCATCCACGGCACTCTGACGGAGTTCTTGGCAAACTTCGACGTGGTGTTCCTTTTGCTTCTGGGTCAGCATCATAGGGATGAATTTGGCAGTGTCCCTTGCTGCCTAATTTTTGGATGTCTGACTATACAATAAATTTGAAAAAGAAATTTGAAATAGTGTGATATTTGGACGCTTAACATTCTGAAGAATTAGTAGGGTCTACTACAAACTACGTAGAGTCTAAAAAATTTAGACATTTAACTATCTTAAGAACTATTCTAATTTTTGAATGTTTGAATATTCTATGAATTAAAACAAACAAAAAATGAAAAAAAAAAAAAAAAAAAGACTTCCTATTTGAACATCTGACCACCCGAAAAATTAAAAATGAACAGCTTTGTATTTAGGTATGATTGAAAATTGGAGATTTATTTATCTATTTATTAAAGAACTTGTCGTGAAATTGTTATATCTTGTTGTTGGTATTGTAGAGGATAAAATACAATGTTATTGGCCAATAAGTGTATACCTAGTCGGCGTGTACGCAGATTAGTGATGGCCAATTTAGATATTTGGGAGTGGGTTTTTTTCTATTAGGCTGTGTATTGTAAGCACGGAGTGGAAAATATAACACTATTATAATAGAGCATTATAGTAACAAGACTTGGGGCTAAGGTTGTTTGAATGTGTACCAAATTAGCTACCATGCATAAGCTTGTGAGCTTGTTGTCTGTTAATATGTTAGATGTTTCAGTGGATATAATAAAGAAGTGTAGAGAGTTACGATTAATCTATGTATTTAAGAAGGCTTGAGTGTTAACTTTAAAAGGTTGGAGCTATCTTCTATTGAAATAGAGTCACTGATAGACCTGAAGCTATAAGAGGCTAATTAATAGAAAAAAAAACTTAGAGAATAGTTTTATCTACGAGAAAGTATTTTACTTATTTACGTGTACACACTGCCACTTTCAAAACAGTCATCTTATACAGCAATACAGCGCTCCCAGAGTTTCTGTCACTGCTGGAATGTGTCCTGGAAGTCTTATTTTCGAAGAGTGTCAAGCATTGTATGCGATTCCCTCTGGATCTTTACAATGATGTCCAAAAGGCAACCTTTGATCTGGATTTTCAGCTTTGGTAAGATGGCTAAGTCCATAGAAGCCAAATCTGGCGAGTAGGGTGGATGCGGAAGTGCGATCATATTGCTTTTGATGAGAAACTCACGTATGAGTAGAGCACGGTGACAGGATTCATTGTCGTTGTAGAGCAGTCATTTATCGCGCGCCACAGATCCAATCGTTTTTGCCGAATGACCTCTCTCAGACGGCTTAAAATCTGGCAGTAGAACTTCTATTGACGGTCTGGCCCCTAGGGACTATAAGAGCTATTAATAGTCGACCGATAAGAAATTCTGAGAAGAGGAACTATTAAGAGTTAGCCATTAGCAAGCTTTAAATGAAACACAATACGCTTTAGATTGATTTTACACTTAGCATTTCAAAGTCTCAAATTAACAACAGGTCGATATCTGAATATTTCAGTATTACAGTAGACTATCGGCATAAAAATAAAAAAAAAAAAAAAAACATGCATAATGAAATGAGGGAAAACATTTTTGAAAATCTACGCGACCCTTAACGTGATGTTATCTTCTTGTGCAAGGGGAGGGAGACTGCGTCGTGGAAGAGGGTTAAGAGAGAACAAAGGGAGCAGCCGTTTATCAACGATTTAAATTAAATGCTTCAAGTGTTGACTCTTTTATCTTATATTTTTATATTCTGAGTTCTGAGTTTTTATATTTTTCGAGTTTTGAGTTTTTATTTATCTCTTCCCATTTTTGTTGCCATGTTGTAACGAGAACTATTATTATTATTAAATAAATATTATGAACAGCAAGACCTTTTATATGGCTTTAACAGCTTACACTCCTTTTATTCTAAAAGATGACTGCTGTCAACCAATACATCACACACATTTCTCAAATATATTTCCTCTTGACATCCACTATTCTTTACATAACAACCATATCAACAAAATCTATCGACAAAACTTTTTCTTTTTCAAAATGCATATTTCTGCTCAATTATTGCGCCTCTGATCATTACATAAAACAGGTACAGATTGATAATATTATTTTACATCGTTATATAATTTGTCGCTCGAACGGGAATTACGTAACAGTAATACTGTGAAGGAAAGAACCCTGGATAAAAAAAAAGTTTCCAAATATTGATATTTTGAATAGCCCTCGTATGAATTTAAAAATTGCATTAATACAATTATTTTTCTTCTCTTATCCTTATATATTCATATTACAATATTATATTCTTTTATATGTAGTATTAATTATATCATCATATATCTATATATTAATAACGTCGATTCAAAAAAAAAAAAATATATATATATCGTCAATGGGACTATTCAAAAAGAATGAAAACTATCTAATGGTTTTTGCAAGGGTATTACTTACATATTCCTTCCCGTATTAAATAATGTGACATTTTTATCTATATTAAACATAGTCATCCATGTTCTAGCTACATTATTTATAAATAACGGCTATCGTCCTATTAGATGTTAACAAAATCAGAAGGCAATATAATATGCAAAGATCTTAGCAATCACAATACATAAAACAGGTACAGATTGAGAAGTACAGATCGGGAATTATCATTCCATCATTATTGGTTTCGATTTAAGAATAATGTCATGAACTTCAACTAAACCTATGCGAGTTTTGAGTTTTTATGTTTTGAGAATTTCGAATTTTGTGTTTTGTGAGTTTCGAGTTTTTATGTTTTGCAAGTTTCGAGTTTTTATGTTTTGCGAGTTTCGAGTCTTTATATATACATACAACACAAAGGTTATGAAAGACGGGGTGTACTATTAACGTAGCTTACCGCTTACGAATCACGACCAGGGCTTGAATCTGGCGAAGTTGGAATTTGCACAGTATATCATGCAAGATCAATTCTTCCTTCCCTATCACACTGTCTCGCCTATATGAGAGCTGGATTTCAAGACCACGCCACATGCCTTAAGCGTATTAATAGTTATCTGCATGCTTGGCCACCTTATTCGGGACTTCGATTGGATCGCCGTGTTGATAGAGGGAAAGGAAAACCAGGAAGAGGAAGATCAAGAATAGAATATCTAGGTTCAGTTACGAAGAAGAGACCTTATCAAATTATAAAACAGCTCTCCCAAGGAAGAGAAAAGTTTTAAAATTTCCACGTTGCCCACCAATCTATGGTTGAAGTGAACAAGAAGAGTAGACTTATACCTAATAATCAGTGGCTATCCAACACGAGTACAATAAACCGAAATTCACACATTATTATTTGCAGTCCGGATATTCAAATTAAACTTTTATAGTAGGACATTATAGGAACAGCTATTTTTTTTTATTAATTATTTGGAAAATGCACAGGAGAGTAAGCCAAAAACGTTTTTTCAACTTAGCTCTGAATGACCTACAGGGGAGAAACTATTACCATTTAAAAGAAAGATAAAAAAAAGGAAACATGTTGCCTAAATCCCTTTTTTGTTTAAATTAATTGTCTTACAAAGACAAAGAGCCCTACTATTACTCTCATCATCACCACTTTCACAGATAAAGACATATTTTGTGATACCTGCTACCAAGTACCACCGCGCCTCCCTCGGGGGCAAATACGCCGCTTAGATTTCCACACAAGATACAGAGTATATTAGAGCATTATAAAACGCTTTTATTGCACTTATACCTCACACAAACAGAACATTATATTGGTACACGCACGCACACTCACACACATAGAAACAGAGACAGAGAGAGAGAGAGAGAGAAACACGCACATATGTTATTTTTTTAATATAAGGAAAACGGGAAAAGGGGTGGAGTGGGGTTGAAGCTTTGCGTGAACACATTGCAATGATATTAAATACCATCAAAGCTGTTATCATGGGTGCGAAGTTTTTTTGTTTCTTACAGTGTATTTCTTTAACCTCTTTATGATTGCTGTAAAGCGGATACATAATTACTACATGAACACTTTTTTTTTTTTAAAAAAAAAAAGCATTTAAATGATATTCAAACGGATGGATAAGGCAGGTTAGTTTTATTTTTCTATTTTGAAAAGTTTGTGAAACGAAAAACTGGAGGAGGAGGGGGGGAAGATGTCTTCCTGGATCGTGTAGTGCAGTTGTTTTTCAAGATCATTGACGGCATAATGTCCTTGCCAACAGCAGCTTTGGTCCTGTATATACGAATATATGTATACATATGTTTTGTATGTGAAGAATCCAGAGAAAAAAAAGAGGGTAAAAGAGGGGCAACTCCCTGTAAGAAAGGAGTGTCGAACTTCCTAGCCAAACTTGTTGATCTATCAGAGTTAAAAAAAAGTCATTTCATCTTGTAGATACTAGGATATCTTTCGTTTTTTTTTTTAATGTTATTGTAAAGCCTTAAGGATGTCCATATTCATGCATATACTTTGTTCAAAACCACGCCTTCAAACACAGCCTATTGCACGTTGTCCGCCAATCACTGTACGCGGTTCAGAGGATCAAAGAAAGCCGCTCTTGTCAGGAGAAGGGGGACCACCGTGGTTGTAGGTAACCACCATACAACAGCAGATCGGCGAGGAGTGAGAGGCATTTAGGAGATAAAAAGAAATGTAAAAAAAAAATAAAAGAAGAAGAGGAAAGAAAAATAGTGGAGGTAGAAGAAGGAGGGCTAAATGTTTCCTTCTTTTCCAAACTCCCCAAACCATCGCATCATCCATCGGTGTTGGTGTTTTGTCGCTTGAGGTATCTCGTGCTAGTGCGTGGTGGTCACAGGTGTAAGAAAAATACCTCTCTTCGCGCGCGGGATATTTCTTCAAAAACGATTCGCAAGGGGGTATATTTTTCTCACTTTGTATATATATTCAACCAAGCAAAAGGGGAGGGGGAATTCACAACTTTTGTTGTCCTCTCGCCCCCCAGTTTTCCTCCTACGGTGATAGTGTTGTGGCCCTGTCCAGAAGAGGAACCTGTCCCCACTTCAGTAACCGTCTGACTGTTTATCTGTCCGAACGAGGAAAGTTTGTTCTTGGATGTGTCGTGCATGCGCGAGTTGGTGTTAATGTTTTTTCCGTAAGTCGCCCGGGGCAAAGGAACATTACTAGTTTGTTAAACGATAAAAAAAAAGAAAAAAAAAAAGACTAGAACACTTTAGAAAGATAGTTATAGTTTTTTAATGGCAGTCTCTACGTTGAATATGGCTCCATATTTTACCGGTTACCCTTTCCAAGGTGAGTAATTATATTTAATTAGTACACATAACTAACTGCTTATTTACATGATATATTGAATGGCTATGCTTATTTAATAATACTAATGTGTAAAATTCTTTGTTTTAGAAAGCAAAATTTCATTACGAAAAATATAATTCAAACGTGAAATTGACAATGGTATTACTTTCAGCATGAGCAATAATAATAATAATAATAATAATAATAATAATAATAATAATAATAATAATAATAATAATAATAATAATAATAATAATAATAATAATAATAATAATAATAATAATAATAATAGCAGTGGTAGTAATTTGTTGCTGCTGAACACTGTCAGCAAGTGTGTACCTATGGTGTTCATACAGAATAAAAAAGATGAATATATCGCACACCCGATTGAGGAGTGTTACAACTCAAACAATGGAAATTTTGAGTTATCATCGCCCAAAAGAGAATAGAGAGAGAAGCGAGCTCTACTTAGTGGTATTTTTGCAGAAACATAACTAAACAAATTAACCCCTAGATGGCAGAAATACCAGTACTCTAGGGAGCGATTTTGATGGAATAACAAACTTTAAAAGTCATGTTCCCACAAATGTGTATTTTTGACTTGTAGCAGTCTTCTACCGGGTGTGTGATATGATTAACGCTGTACAAATAGCTTCGGCATAAAACTGTCTACCTAAGTGTATATTGCTGATTTAAAAGAAAATATAATTTTATTTCTCACTAAGTTAAACTAGATACCTGCTGAATATTATTGAGTTGGTGTTAACGAATGACGTACAAAAAATTTCAAGACAAGAATATCATGAGAAATTTTTAATTAGTTTATTTTCAATTGTCTATTTTCAACTTAATAAACTAGTTTTCTTTGTAAGTAATAGGCTAATTATAATAATAATAAACTTCATTAATTTGATAAGAATAGTTGAAAGCAAAAAAATACAATACCTAGTCACACAATTTAGTGTTATTATTGTAAGAGTGTACCGAAGGGTAAAAGTGAGGGGGAACGCCGGAGACGCCATTACCCCACTTCCAAAAAAATATCTATGGCGTACCCTCATTTTCTAAAAATTTATAATGGGCAAAAATAGGCACGAGGGACGACGTGACGTCATGCGTTCCCCCTGCCTTTTCAGATCAACTTTTACTCCTGAGTGTACCATAGAAAGCAAAGGAAAGTATTTACTGATTAAGAAATAAAACAAATCAATAATAATAATAATAATAATAATAATAAAAAGAGTTGTCTCTGACAATTTAGTGCATGTTAATTCTTAAATCCATCCTTACTGCAAGTACTAATCGAGAGAAGTTATCCTCGCTATAAAATATCTACCGAATTGTGAGTAAATTCACGCCATGTCCCAACCCAGAAGAATAACCAACTACCTAGGTAATAAAAGAACTGTCTTGCCTTGGAAGTCAATATAACAACAATAATAATAATTCATATGCCATTAATTTATTTTTTATATTGATGGTATTCTGACTTTTAAAAAACTGTTTGTTGAAATGATAAAAATTTCACTAAATGTGAAAATCAATTTATCATCCTTGAAATATATATAAGAGAATCTTGTATTCGGGAAAATTGTACACAAAAAGAGTTTGAACGTGTTTAACTATCAATTATGGTGCGAATTTTAATTGTGTACTTACTATTTTACTCACACACACTCTCTCAATAATATTGCTAATATTTGCCGTAAAGAAACCAAAAATTCTGGCGTAATAACTTCATATATTAATGTTAACTATGTATGATTTTACTAGTAACTTAATAAATAAATTAAACTTAGGTAGTGTAAATTCATATAAATCTAAAGAATATATTGTTTAATTGGACACAATTTAACATCTGTTTTCAGCGTAGAGAATAGGGATGCGCACGAGACAAGATTTGAGGCTGTCTTGTCTCGAAAATGTGCTGTAAAAGTGGTCTCGACTCGAAAAACATATTTTTCTATTGGAAGAGCTGTGTCTCGACTCGAATTTTCTCAGGAAAATTCTGTCTCGACTCGACTCGTGCGCATCCCTAGTAGAGAAGAAAACTACTTCTTAAATTGACATTGGAACCACTAGTGGGGTTCGAACCAAAAGCAAGTAAGCTCATTGCTGGTAATCGAACCCGAGACTGCAAGTTCAATAAAAAAATGAGTTTCATCTATTAACTACTAAGCCATAAAAGAATTAAGTTATATCTGTTAACCACTAATCAATAAAAGAATTGAGTTTCATCTATTAACTAGTAAGCAATAAAAGAATTGAGTTTCATCTAGTAACCACTAGGTAATAAAAGAACTGAGTTTCATCTATTAACAATTAAGCAATAAAAGAATTGAATTTCATCTATTTGCCATTAAGCAATAAAAGAATTGAGTTTCATCTATTAACTACTAAGCAATATAAGAATTGAATTTCATCTATTAACCACTAAGCAATAAACGAACTAGAGTTTCATTTATTAACCACAAAGCAATAAAAGAATTGAGTTTCATCTATTAATCACTAAGCATTATGCATTATCTACGTAATACGTTTGTCAGCACACTGCTTTCAAAAATTTGACAAGTAAATGGAAGAAATTCGGTTAACATTCAAAATAAATACGAATACATTACATATGGCCAGGAAAACGCTGTTGTACGAGTATTAATATCATATTTTAAGTGCATGTCATACTTTTTTATCCCTAGGTACAGTAGGAAGCTTGAAATTTTTATTTTTAGTCTTGTTCAACAAACAGAAGAAATTCATGCCATAACAATAACAATATTACGAATGTTAATAAACATAGGCCAAGAGAACGATGTTTGATAATAATATGTTCCGTAATAATAAAATAATAATAGATAATACAAATAATAACAACCGTGTTATAATTTTACCAATTCGTTTTAAATATTTTAAAAATAAAATTTACAACAACGTTGAATATTGTTGGAGAAAATTATTTTTGGCACTTCGATAATGAATGGGGGTATTCAGAGTACGAGGAAATCAAGTACAATTACAAAAGTAGTGAGAAAAAGAGACAAGGTTTGTATGATATCTGCATGGAAGGGTTAAGATCGTTTGTGTGTGTGTGTGTTTTCCCCATTATAAAAGTTAGTTACAATATATGGACAATGAAGCTGTTAATCTCTGAAAGGAGCTTCAGTTAAAAATCTTGGAGATGAAATTAGTCTCTTTAACACACTACTCTGAATCAAAATAATGAAATTATGCTCTTAAAGATACGTAGCTATGATATAAAAGACAGTGTGTATTTTTATGTTTTACTGGTGTGTCAGATGGTTATCTTTTATAATTCATATTTGTCGTCAAACGTTAATAGAGATGTGTAATTTGGTTCATTTTGAACTATGAATGGCAGGTAAATTAATGTACTTCCATGGTTGGATGTAAATTGAGTAACTTACACAATATTTTGTCTATTTAGCGGAAGTGGCACATTCATAGCTCCTATCTATATTTAAAATAACAGCATTGTAATAACACTATTTTCAGCTCTGCGAATGCTCCAGTCTTGATTTATTTATTTTTTAGGTTTTTAAGTAATAATGCTAAAAGCCTTATTATTTAATCATAGTAAATGTCATCCACGGCTATTTTGAACTACCAAAAACATATTTTACAATACCTGGGAAGCAGGCAGGTATGAGGAAATTTATTTCGAGTGAGGGTGGAGTCCAAATTCAATACAATATATTAAATTATATTAAAATTTGTAAAATCATCCCTAAAATTAGACTAAATTTATAGAAAAGTCGGTATGTCGGAGGGGGATCCGGACCCCCAGGACCCACCCCCTGCGTACATACCTGCCTAGAAGCACGAATTAATTACCAAAAAAGATGAGTATTTACTTATGATGTATTTATGTACAACGAATTTGTCTTATTAAGAGGAATTTCATTCGAAATTTATTTTAATAAGGGGTTTAATTCCAGAATATTGGGCGTGTTTCAGAAGATTGTCTTCTCCTTGGTAAGCAATGTGTGAGTGTCAAGAGACTTTTTATAATTATTTTGGAAATTTCTGTAATTAAATTATAATAAAATACTAAATAATTGGAATTTCATAAGTAGCACGTGAGTTACTTTTACTGTTAGGAGTATTTCTATATGTGTTGACTATAGGAGAAGACAAAGAACTCATATCTGTTTAGCCTATTTCTGTTTCGCCTACAGTCCTGGTAGCAATTTATATTATTATCTTAGATGTAGACAAAATAAGAAATTTGTTTGGCCTAGTCTCCCTGGAGAGGGACTTTTTTATTAAATATATTTTCCTCAACTTCTACCATAAGTTTCCAAATGAAAAGATAAAGATAGCAGAATTTACACAATTCCTGGCACTTCAATTGTACCCACGCCAATAAACCGTGCATACCAAGGGGGGGGGGGAGGGAGAGATGATAAGAAAAGGTACTTATAGACAAACATATCAACACTCTCCGTACAACAAAAACTGTAATATTGCCACTGAGTTGATTTTGAGTTTAGCGTCCCTTTCAGCAGCGAGGCTATATGAGATTTGACCTACTGATTAACGTGGAATTCGAACCACATGAGCTCCCGCCTGGAATCGAATCCGGGTCTCCCACACCAAAGGCGCATACGCTAACCGCTTTGCCACGAAGGAGCTCCTTAATATTGCCACTGATTACACAATTCAATATAAAATGCGTGTCATTATAGATTATTCCATACACTGATTTACATGTTCATGTTCACTTCGTTAAAGTTTTCAAATGCAAGCAACAGCGTGTATATACTGCTTCAAGTCAATATGGTTGGATTCCGATCTGAATTTCAATGTTGTAATACGCTCATTGACTCGTCTATATTTAAATTTTCTTCTTTTTAGCCTTTTCACCAACTGCAAGTATTAACATCACACTTTCATAAGCGAGTGATCTTCCACGCATTAAACTTTAGAAGAGCACACAGAGCTACTCACATTCAATTTCAAATGAAGGAGCTGTAAATTAGATTATAATGTTAATAAAACTCACTTTGTCAGGTTCTGGAACTTTCTATTCTCTTATTCGCCACCTTTCTTCATAACAATCAAACGAAACAGAGCTATAGCAACAGTCCTACCAAGCAAATGTTGGGATGGTACCTAATACTTATAAACAGGCCCTGGCCGATACCTTCCCAAATCTTTTCCGTTGTTTTTGTTGTTGTTAGATATCCAGCATTAAAATGGTCTCTGAGCTGTACCTGGTGATTGTTACATAAATAATTTACTTTGCTTTGAGTTTTTTGTTTTTTATATATATATATAGAAAAGAACGAAATCCTTCTGGAAAATAATTTATTTAAGAAACTCCTAACTGAATCAACAGTTTGCACTGGAGTAAGCCTGAAATGAATTTAAAGGAAAGTGGCCAGGTTCAAAATTTAACGATAGTATATTCCCATGTCAATCCTGGAAACAATGAGTATTGGCGTAGCATCCACAGAATCTGAAGAGGGGCCGCTTCCTCTCAGTAAACTGAATAATGCATTAAAATAAATAAATAATGATTTAACAACACTGCATGAAATATTAAGAATAATGCTTTAAACAGGAATAATAATGCATTAAATATTCAGAGTAATGCTTTAAATACTCAGAATAATGCTTTAAATATTCAGAATAACGCATTACATATTCAAAATAGTGCCGTAATTATTTAGAACAATGCATTAAAAATTAGAGCTTCCGCTAAGTGAGAAGCAACACATACGCCGCTGAATTTTGGTCAGAATAGGCGGCTGCGAAATTTCAACTCGGAACCATCTGGTTACAAATAAGAACGCCAGAAATTAGCCTTCTCCCGTGGTATTCGTTAATTTAAAAGGCGTGCCAATTCATAAATAAATATTTTAAGAGAGTTATATATAAAATATGGGAAAAAAGCACTTTATGTTGCATTTTTAAGTGTAAACTGCTTTGTTCTAAGTAGTGGTTCATTCGACTAACTTAACGTATCAACAATCATATTTCATTGTTCATGTTACCATGCGTTATTTGTTAATATTAACGAGACCAACCATTCCATTCGAATTTAAATAAAAAGGTCTGTTTTGTATTACAGCGTATCGTTTAATTCATCTAACCTTCTGTGTGAGCTTACTAAACTCCTCCGTGAGCTTACTAAACTCCTCCGTGCTACTCTCAGACCTTATAAAGAATTTCACCCTGGCAGAATTATACTTCAGCTGGGTGATACGGGTCATCATAATGCCATTTGGTACTGTCTTTCTTGATCAGAGTTAGCTACATTTTAAATATTTCTCTATTTTCCTCATGCAGCTGGGACAACACCGAAAATTTTGAACCCTGTCTCCTGGAATTTGATGGGAACGCACCCACGAAAGATATGGAATACTAACAAACAATTAGTAATACATATATCACATTTGTAGTACCTAAAATTGTGCCAAGAAATAAGAACGCGCTTCCTTAACTTTTGTAGTGTATTTATTATTATTATTATTATTATTATTATTATTATTATTATTATTATTATTATTATTATTATTATTATTTTAATTGTTCTAAGTTTTTCTACTATTGTTTATTATCTAAAAGGAACACATTAATGTCAAATTATGGAAAATTCGATCAAAACTCAAAAAGTGAAAATACTTAAGTTAAATTATGTATGGGGTATGATATTACAAATATTAGCTGAAAACAGAAAACAGACATAAGAAAATTGAAATTAAAAAAGTTAAACCGATAATTATATTATGAAAATGTAAATTAGTGTTTGAACATTTTTTTTTTAAATTTTAGAAAAGATATTTGGTCATTCTTTAACATGTCTAAGAATGTCCTTATGTGTTCTATCAGTGAAAAAGAAAAAAAGGTGCCTCCTAACAGTAGTTCATACTATTTAAAAGTCGTTTCTATTCATACATATACTCATTGATCAGTAAGGGATCACATCCTTTCTTTGATAAGAGATGCAATAAAAAACTTTTTGATATAGCCTATCACTCTTTTGCTGCACACGGTTACGACATCCCTTTGTTAGTGAAATTTAACATAGTTCTATTGTATAGTTTTCTATATATTTAATGATCCGCAGAGTTTTTATAATACAGAGTGTAATGAGCCTCAAAAAGTTACTTAAGTAACCTTAAAAATTTAGATGATTTGTACTTTTTAATACGCACGTTACCTTATGGACGCATTTTCTTTTCGGTGATAGAAGTTTTACCCTTAATTTAGACACCTCTGTGCCTATTCGCTCCAACTTGGACACACTAGCATTTAAATTGAGATTGTTCTATCAAAACAATTAAATAGAAAAAGAGTTGCAGAAGTTATATATGGTACATTAAAATAGGTTATTTATTAGTAAAAGAACAAGATCATTTGTTGAGCAAATCAATATATATCAGACTGAAAATATCACGAATGTTACGTTACTAGTTCAAATGACGTGATTATCAGTTAAAAAGTTAATGCTTTTAGTTTCATGTATTACAAACGTTATGTTATAGTTTGAATAAAGTAAAACCAACAGCCAATGGATAATACCATACATCCCCATCTATCCAGTACATTTTTAGCGAGCAAAAATATTCGCAATTATGGAATCAAATTCAAGACATGAATATTGAAAGTAACATGTCCAAATTTTCAATTATTTTTGTTTGTTTTATTTCCGAAGTAACTTTTTTTTATATATATATAAATCTCAAAATCTCTTTAAATTCATAAACTGTCTTGTTGTGTATAGTTATTGTAATTGCTTCTTTGGCTATTAATTAAATTTGTCTATGGGTAAATATTGAACATCTGTCTCTTGAATTTGATTGCCTGTCCTTATACTTTTGGCGTTTATCGACCTCTCTTGGTCATTAATCAGCCTAAGACTCATTTTATGACATCAGCTGAAGATTTGTTAATATAATTATTACAAAATTAAAAAAAAAATCCGGACAAATGTAAATTCGTCTTTACTTTTTCCCTTTTTGGATCAAACGATCCAATATATTTCAATCAAAATTTGTTTTGTGCCCCTTGTATCTGGAGAACTACATATAATGTCAAACCCAAACTATCGCTTAACTCAGTATGATGTGCTTATTCCGTAGTAAATACGAAAATTCAATTTAGGGGCCGTACCAAAATTTTGTGGCCCCTGATCCAAAATCTAATTATGGGCCAAGATTGCAATCTTTTGATGAATTTTTGGATCATCCCTAAAATTCTTGTTATTATTTATTTATTATCTAGAATATTCCTCCACCTTTTTCCAGAAGAACAGAGAAGCAAAATTTGATAGTTTAAAGTGATTTCAAATGGAATTTAGATTACTCCCTGTCTTGAGGCTAGCTCTCTAATTTTTTGGTCAGTCGTAAAATATAATTGGGGCTGCGATAACTCAGCGGAAGAAAAGAGTGCTCACTTCTGATGCGTGTGATTTCTGGTTCAACTCCAGCCTGTACCAAGTGGGTTTTATGGAGGTGTGTGAGTGGGTTTTCTCGGGGTTCTCCAGTTTCCACCTACTCCCTTCTCATTTCACTATTATCATTAATTTCGTCATCACCATCTCCTTTAGTCTCTGTGCATGATCGTGGGATAAACTAATATTGATACTAATAATAAAATTTAAATAATGGTCAATATTTCTGAATTGGAAACGAGGTTATGGGCTAATAAGTAGAGGTCTATCCAGATGTTGATATCCGCAGGTATCTGCATCATTATAGATTTTGTGGGAATATTTTTAGTTCCTGAGTGAATCGCAGATATAAATGCGGATATTCTTTAAAAACAAAAATTTTTGTGATGAGTTTTCTAAACACTATTAATTCTTTAAATCTTGTAATAAAGTGTCATTATCTATGCGAGGCAAATAACTAGTAAAGCAAAATAATAATAATAATAATAATAATAATAATAATAATAATAATAATAATAATAATAATAATAATAATAATAATAATAATAATAATAATAATAATAATAAGTATTTTCCCTTTTTAAACATTATAATAAATATGAACTGCTAACCTGATATTTTGGCAGTACATGTGAGTTTTTTTTTTTTTTTTTTTTAACTAGAGGGTCTTTTACCTTCACTTTACCTTTGGTTCCGAACAAAGGCGCTTATATCTTACGTTAGGATAAACAAAATTTTTAAAGAAGTCGAAAATTAATTCATATAATTTCTAGCTTGACAGTTTTCATGCCATAAATCTGCATTTGAAGTGATTTTAAGTAATTCGAGCATTCACCCATTAATTTCATGTATGTATTTGTATCAATTGTATTATACTTTATTTAGTATAGTTAAATTTACAATAGTAAGAGATAATATTGAATGTTTACATTAGATTTTATTGATGTTTTATAATACAATTCACGATAACTGTAAAGGAGGAAGTTACAATTGTTATTTTTGAAATTACAATTGTCATAGAATAAACGTTATTTCATTATTTGCGGATGCGATTTTTACATGTGCGCTGGCCTCTACTAGTAATAATATTTCTGGTCTGACGAAGGATTTGTTGTTGTACACGAAACCTCATGCTCAATCGACTGCGTTTAGTGAATTAGGAAAACTATTCGCGTGATAAACTCTGATCCTCTACGTTTTGGAATTAAAAGGGGGTCATTTTGAGCTTTCTCTCTTTTCCATTTTTTTTTTTAAAATATTCTATGTATTTTGGGAAGTCAATTGTTAATTCACGAACAAATTTGTAAAACAAATAGTCAGTTGTACTAAATGCTTCGTTAGGTTTAGGGATTAGGAAATTGATTTCTGGACATTCGGCATCTATGGCTATGTTAGCCCTTCACGTATGAGTGATGACGATCCTCGGCGATCACACTATCCGAGGAAAGGGAAGGAAGAAACGATTGCGGAAGGAAGGAAGTCGTCTGGGACCTGTATGCTAGATACCATCCCGGCATTTGTCTGGTGTGAATGAAGAAAACCCGGGGAAACCTCACACACGATGGCTGGAATGAAAAGGCTTTTATACCTTTTTTGACCGAGATTCCCTACCGGGACTCGAACCCGGGAAGGTGAGAGTGTTAGTGACTGCACTCTAAATGCTTCGTCAACCATCAATTATCATGTTTTTTTTTTAAAAAAGAACAAGAACTAGTTCTAAAAAAGTATCAACCATATAGTTGAAGCTTCCAAGCAAGACTTTTGTTATTGGACTAAACACACATTTTATATAACTGGCTAAATGACTTTCTGTTCTTTTGTTCTACGACAACTTTCATAGAATTTACAAGATTTTAATTAAACTTGGCATGTGCTCTGAGTCAGGTTTTGGAAATAGACCTATTGCATGAGGTTGAAATCTGTAAAGAATAAGGGGTAAAAGGATAAAAATCAACTTCTAGTTGAAACGGCACTTAGAAATATATATGACTATAATTTATGTAAAAGATATTTGATTTTGATCATCTTCCTTAATAATCCTTTTAACTTGGAATTGAAATAAAGAAATACAAAATAAGAGTTGAATTTACAATATCTTCAATGAAATATGTTCCACGATAAATTTCGTAAAACTTACCCGATATTTATGGAACAAAAAGTATGATATATACACATTTTCTTTAAATATGTGTAAGAAATACTACTATTACCGTACTGTGTAGTTAAAATTAACCATTCTTATGTTTATCCCAATCTCAAGGAAATGGTAATACGTATATGACAGCCTTCCTAAATATAATCGATTTTTTATGAAACATGTCATTTCGTTTCTTCGAAATTCCTCAACGCGGGTTTTATTGTCTGAGGTTGAAATTGGCTAAGGATAAAGAATAAACGCATCACCAAGGTTATGAATAAAACTTTTATTTCTTTATTATTATTATTATTATTATTATTATTATTATTATTATTATTATTATTATTATTATTATTATTAATAATAATAATAATAATAATAATAATAATAATAATAAGATAGAATTGGTCTACTAGTCTAACACATATGAATATTGGAAAACTTACTTTAAATCAGAACAACTAGCTGGCAGGAGATTGATTGACTCTGTATTTGTACAAAAGATACTTACTATATCGTACCTCGAACTATATTTTAAAAAATGTAGATTTTAAAGTTCCAACATATGGTACTAGGAAATTTTTTTATTGCAACCACATAACAGGAAACATATTTTAATTTCTAGGATTTAGCAAGCTATAATGAATGCATATCCTAAAACTTGACTTTATTTTAGAATTTTTAATGTAACTTAGTGGTTTTTATTTTTCCTTTTATTTTTTGACTTTGATTGCTTTTAGTGATTGTCATAGACTACACTGTCAGTATTTTTATTATTAATAATTTGTTAAAGAGGTAATCAATTTTATCACTAGTACTATAAATTATAACGTTAAAATAATGTAGAATAAGACAAAGTGTTGTATTTTTGTTGCGTTTTAGCTGTTCTTAGCTCGTAAAATAAAGTTTATTATTATTATTATTATTATTATTATTATTATTATTATTATTATTATTATTATTATTATTATTATTATTATTATTATTATTATTATTATTAGTCTACTAAAATATTTTTTCTAAAATCATGTTTCATGAAGCATCTGCATCTCTTTTGAGGCATAATTACTCAAGTGGTTCTAGCATAATTACTCAAGTGGTTTGAAACGTCACACGGTATGAGACACAGTGGATTTGACGTGTGTAAACAGCACAACGTAACTCAGGGTCAGTTCTCACTTAACGTTTGTATTATCTATTTTAGGATTTAGTGACGTAATTTTGTACAATCTTAAGATTGAAATGATCTTAAGGAAGTAACGTAAAGATTTAAGCACCCACTGAAGGATCGCGAGGAAAGAGACACCTTGAGTGAGTAAGCATTACATCTACTGCATATCGTTGAAGTCGGTCAATTGTAATTAGAAAAAAAATTCCACCAAAAAAAAAAAAATCTTTTCCATTATGAAGTCTTACGAGAGAACCTATCCAAGTATAACTCTGACTCTGAAACTATGGCCGTTGGATACCTTGTCCCAAAAGAACATAACACGAAAAGTGATACATCCTCGATCGCAACCGTTGCAGAGATATAAGCGTGAAAAGTTAGAAATTGAGCTCCATACTATACATTACAAAGTCAGATTCCGGGTCAGATTTTTCGGAAACGGTAGGGTAAGGAAACTCAGCGAATACATATCAAATTAGTGTGGGAAGCCCAGCACCTTTTGAATGAAAAATTTGTGTCCCCGGGGCACTCGCAGGATCCCAGGCGGGATCCAACTCAAAATTTGCAAAGGAACCGGGGGTCAAGTAGCATATTGTATGAAAGGTATTTAAAATAAAAGAAGATAGAACAAATCTCAACTCTCTACGATAACCCTGTGCAAACGGGCAACTGGTCAAAATGTCAATACATCCTACATCAGAAAATCTATGGCCCGCTTCTAAATCCGTACCTTCATCTTTATACCTTGGTCAATATAAACATTAGTTTACGATGAGCCAGTGACACCACTTAAGGATACTTTGTAACAATTTTCATAGTTAACGCTAAAATCACTGACAATTATGTTACGCTGAAGTACTTTATTATGTTAACACGATTCACTAACATACACTGAAGGAACTTTAAACTACGTCGAATAACAGGTAAATCTTACACAGTGGTGCAACCAGGATTTTATTTCGGGAGGGGTCAAGACTACGTATTACAGTAATACAGTAGTCCAAACAACGTTCTAGACCATCTGATATAAACAAAATTGAAAGTTTAAGTTCTCACTATTACAAGAAATTTAGTTATCCATATTATTAACATTCTAAAAGGCCTAAAAATTCAAATTCACAAATTTCCTATTATTAACAATTACAATTTTTAAAGCATGCATTCTAATTATCATTTTGCGTATCTTTATTTTTGCATATGATTGCGCACTCTTTACTAGCATTTATTACTCTAAGAAATTAATTTAGGGTTTTCACTAGGTTTTTCCTTTTGTATAGTGCTTTGATTTAATTCAATATTCATTTATACATTGATCTATTTTAGATTTATTGATACATTACAAACTTTGCAATACTAGTGAACAAACTGTATAAAAAATATACTTTACAATTTATTACGACGGACTTTAAATGTGGTCGTAAACTAATCAAAATTTTCAAACCCTATGACACAGGTGCAGCCGCTTTCCAAGATCAAACACTTTAATAGCACTGCACCAAAATTTGTCTACAGCGCTGCTGTATAAGATAGGTCAAGTTAGTTTCGGAGGGGTCCTGGCCTCCCCGAGCTTATAGCTGCTTGCGCCACTGATCTTATACTTTGTAAGATATTTTACAAAAAAAAAAAAAAAAAAAAAAAATCACTGGCAAGTTTGCAGGTTTGTTTAACATGTCAAAGAATCACTGGCAAATATGATATTGTGAAATGGAGTTTTCGAAATACAATGGATCGTTAACAAGTATTTCGGACAAATACCATAATGAAATTTTGTCGGATTACAGCAAATCGCTGACCAAACTTTGGATTAGAAACGATATGACCGGTGTCATTCTTTATCATACACAGTATGACAATAATGACGTCTACTATTGTTTGGTTATAATCTAGTAAAAATACCCTCAACACCATACGGTGGTTGAAGGATTATGAAAGTGCTACATTATTAAATGTGAAAGGATCAATGGCTTGATACTTTTAGTTTTTGAAACAGCTACTTTACTAAGAAGTTAGTGTATTTAGAAATTAAAATTGAAGAAATAACGAAAGTAG
Organism: Thermobia domestica; assembly: GCF_964235325.1. Taxonomy (NCBI): domain Eukaryota; kingdom Metazoa; phylum Arthropoda; class Insecta; order Zygentoma; family Lepismatidae; genus Thermobia; species Thermobia domestica. Next base: position 144,838,192 of record NC_137466.1, on the reverse strand, counting down.
TTGTTGCACCTTTGCTACTCATCTGTTTGAAATAATTGTTTCGGGAAAATATTCCGTTTCTACGTGTTTTAAGGATATTAAAATATTCTTGGACATACACATGTTTGCTAAACATTTCTTTGAATTATAACAAATTGCTTGAATAAAATGTCTAATAAAATATATTGTTAGCTTGACACAATTTCATCCAATTTTCCTACTTCTTATGGAGAAATATATTGGGATCTGTTTCTAAAGTCCCAAATTTATACTTATGCTTCTATCCGAAGACATTTTTCATTAATTTCGCGGTGGATCACCACCCGGAAGGCAGAACATATTTTAGCCCATTTCCTTAATTACTGCGCAATGAAACGTTACATATTATAAATATTGTACTATGAGATAGAGTATTGTTTCAGCTACAGTACAAGACACTGACTCATTTGGTTCTGTCATAAAAGAAAATATTTGATTCGTTTTACAATGAGCACATAAGATGGCACTTGCTGTTAGATCTTACTAGAAGTGCTCCGTTTCATGAAATGTTTATTTCTGTGTGCAAAGTATTTTAAAGTAACAATCTTATCACGAAATAGATATATTGTTTGACTGTTTTTCGTGTTATGTTTCATATTTTATTGAAATACTAGCATCGTTCACCCCGCTTCGCTGCGGTCACCCCGGAACGCAATAAACTTTGTTACTTAGATAATTTTTACTTTTTCGCTTTCAAATTGCAGTAAATGTTAACATTATAGCGCCTGTCATTTATGTTAACCCGCCGAGTGACCCGCTTCGCTGCGGTCACCCCGGAACGCAATAAACTTTGTTACTTAGATAATTTTTACTTTTTCGCTTTCAAATTGCAGTAAATGTTAACATTAAAACGCCTGTCATTTATGTTAACCCGCCGAGTGACACGGTCATGCGGGTTGCATATAAATACGTTTATTTTTATACCTATGATGAACTAATAACAAAGGATTTGTACGTATGGACACTTGAATGGTCAATTATCTCAAGACACTGGTAATTAAAAATTAAAGTGATATGATAAAAACCATCTAGGGTCCAAATCCTAATAACCCCCCAAAAATAAAAGAAATTGGTTCAGCCGTATTAGCGTGATGAGGGAACAAAGGTTTTGTGCGTTCTCTTTTATAATATAGATTAATTTACATTTAAGGGAATAGATTTTGAGACGAAACTTGAGCAGAACACCATAATGCGTTGTTGCCAAATTTGTACGTTTACTGTAGTAGTCATCACAATAAGAAAATTCCTGGATTCTAGCGTTGCAGTTCGAGAAGCGGAATTGCGGTAAGGGTCGAAAACTAATTTCTCTAGTAAGTATCTAAGCAGAATTCCATGATTACTCCCTTTATTATCTGGCATCAGTAGACATTCGACACTATCTGGCAACGCCGCACTATTCAAGCAGCGTTTAGCATAGCACCGAGAAACTCACATGATTCAGTACCAATAGGAGAACTTTAAGAAAACATTGTCTTGAGCCACGAAGTAGTATAAGGAATTGGGCTGAAGGTGTCGAACTCCGATGTGGGTCCTACTAGATGAAACCACAGACGCAATTACACAGAGTTCTGAGTGTTTTGATGTTCCCTTCAGAGGTGAGAAAATAAAGCCCATGTTATGCAAAACATTTAGACATATAGCCTAGATCTTATCTCCTTACGCTAATATTAGTACAATGCAAAGTAAACTTTGTAAAATTATCTTGATGGTTATGGACCACGGAGTACATGTATGGCTTCTGTAGTTAAAAGTTAAATAAGTAACACCTAGGTTCCCTTAGTTAAAGGATTTAACATGATTTTCACATTCCCATCATAGAGTTTGAGAGTCCGTTAGCAACAAATACTATATTGTGCACCTCTACCAAGAACACGATTCTTATAAATGTCTCGAATCACATTGTTAAAAAAAAAAAAAAAAAAAAAGCCTTTCAAATTTCCCGTTCATTAGTCGGTGAGGATCACCATGGATTGAGTATATTGTCTTTCTGTTTGAGAATTTTCGAGTCAAGCAATTTGTACTTTTTCTTTCTCTGTATAATGGTTTTGCAAGAAAGCAAAAAAGTACTTGAGAAAATTCTTCTGAAAAATTCGGAAATCGAATTTGCTATATCAATAAAATTGCCACTCAAGAGTTCATATGAAATTTGTCCCACTGTTCTCTGTGGATGCATCTAAATTATATGATGAAGTTTCAGCAATAACAAATACATTCTATCTCAAAATAGAAACATACGTTTAAAAACTTGTTTTTAATATTGTTAAGTACAATATCTTTATTCTTCTTTCCCTCCTGTGATGACAGCCAACCGTAGGATCCGTGTCGTCCTATCTCGCCGATTCCCGCCGATTCCTTTTTTTTTTTTTTTTGCCGAATGCCTTTGGCTACTAAATTATCGCACACCTGGGCGTACGACCATGTTCGGCGAATCAGGAATTCCTGTTTGGCCGAAAACTAGCTAAAGGGAATTTATACTGAAAAAGGGATTTTTCCCCAGCAAAGTTTAAACTTTTTTTTTAGATTAATTTGTGCGATGTTGCCAATTTCCATGGAGGGTTAGTCTGGTTATGAAACAAAACATTTCATTTAATGTTAAGCGCAGAAAACATTTTTTTCTTTTCCAAAAAATCTAAATTAAATGTAATAACTTTTCGTTAATTATTATCCCTCATTAATTTTATTTAAGATGGCCAGAGAAGAGAGGGAACCAATAATGGCTTTATTATTCGATATAATTTCGTTTTTTTTTTTTTTTTGTTTATGTTTGCCGGCCACGAGAATTGACCTTTCAAAGTTTTGCATAATCCACTACATCATTCTACACGTTGCCAATATGCATAAAAATAATTTGACAATTCAATTTAATAATTATTCACACAAAATAATTCGATAAATGGTCTGTGGATTATTTTAAATAGTTACATCAGGCAAATAAAATCAGCTATTTGAGAAAAAGCCTTCGCCATTACAATAGTCGAAAGACTGATACCTGAATCGAGAAGAAAATCTGTAATTATGAGCTAATTGCATGTAATTTACAATAGTTAAATCAGTAAAAAAAATTAAAGTCCAAGTCTAAAAAGACGTCATAAGACCATAAGTAATTGAGGGAAACAAAAGGATGAGTGTTGCAATATTTCCACAACCAAAACAGCAATCGTGTATACGCCGTAATCGACCGTAAGTACAAAGCCAAACTGCCCAAAGATAGTTCGCCAAAGGGACTTTGACACGTAGATCGCCACTTCGTCAGTTTTTAGTGATGATTGATGATGAGGTTCAACAAAGCCTGATACATAAACTGATACTGCGTGAGTGCGAACTCATTCATAACTCTGTGGCAGCAAACCTAAACATTTGTCATGATAAGGAGAAGGTGCAGTGAACCACAGTACAAGAAGAAGTTGGTTCCAGAAATTTCGTGCAGCTTTTAAAAATGTCGATCAGTCAAGGTCCGGTCATCCTCGGGTAATAAATTCTAAGCTCATGCGACACGACATTATTAAGGAAAATCGATTCACCAACACACGATGATTGTCAAACCAATCGGCATGTCCTAGTCCACTGTAGTGCGCCACCTTCACGAACTCAGGAAACCATATGGAGCTGGACATGTGCCGACAACTGCTGCAAAATTCGTGTGATGTGCGTTTCTTGAAACGGATTTTCACATGCGACGAAAAGGTGTCTGTTTTTCCGAAATTAGAATATGCAAAAAATGGTGGTTGAGAAGGGTTAACTTCCAGAACCGGTTGTCAAACGGGGGGAATTTTAGCATAAATGCACGCTCTGTATGTGATTGAGCTACGAGGGGGGTAATTCACTTCGAGTTCGTTCTTAACAATCGAGTGCTGTTCTTTATTCCGAATAGTTGGAGCGGATGTATTCAGTCACTGCACCTAAAATATCCTGTATTGGTGAACCGAATGTCTTGTAAAATTATGTGCAAAATTTATGAGCTGATTCTGTTCTTAGTTTGATCTAGAAGTTATCAGAATTCTTTCGCGTCACGAGAGGTCCACAAAAGGTGTGGTATAACATGTGAACCATATTTACGAGGTGTGTTAGGAAAGTAACCTCCGATTGGTCACTGTGCATAAAGTAGTAGGAGCAGCGCTACCATCTTTGCACAGATGTGGATGATAGATCAGTCTGCATCCAGCCGTGGTAGAATGAAGTTTGTCTGATAGCTAGTTCCACTTTTGTAGCGTCTCAAAATGTGTGCTGCAATAAAAGACCATGCCAAGTGTGAGGTGCGACCTGTTATACGTTTTCTTACGGCAAAACAATATTCGGCAGCAGCTATTGATCGGGAACTTTGTGTCATGTATGGACCAACTGTGATGAGTGAAGGAGCTGTTTATGAATGGGTTCGTTCATTTAAAACTGGACAAACAAACACTCATGACGAAGAGAGGAGTGGCAGGTCACCAGTGGTCACCAAGGACCTTCTATGCCAGTTCTAATGGCACGTTTTCAATCATCCGCCTTACAGCGAGATTTGACACCCAGCGATTATAATCTCTTCATGCATATGAAGAAGTGGATTGGATCTGATGAGGAGGAGGAGCTGAAAGATGATGTCACACGCTGGCTCAAGGCACAGGCGGGAGATTTGTATATTGATAGAATTTCTAAACTAGTGCAAAGAGATGATAAGCGCTTGAATGTTTATGGAAACTGTTGAAAAACAGAGCAAAGAAGTAATTTTCAGATGTACATAATAAATTCTTCTTATTTACTGCGTGATATTTGTGTTTTTAACCAATCGGATGTTACTTTACGAACTGCCTTCGTATTATATTCCTACAACAACATAATTTATAGACATGCGACATGGACATGAGTGTACTTGTCGTTTCGCTTTCGAGGCCTCATCTCGTGCGCAACAACACTACCAATACTGAAATCTCGAATAGACTTAATTTTCAGATTACGTGGAGCACACGTTTCTCATAAATTTTCATGTCAGAACTATTCTTAGGGTTTCTCCGACCACTTACTTGAATTTTACTGAATAATTGAAGGACAATGGAGATTTTGTTTCGGATAAAAAAGAGAAAAGAAACAAAATATTAAAAAAAGGAAGAAATTTAGGTGCTCAGTTTGTCATAAATGTTGGATATTCTAACTGTTTCACATGGAAGATCTTGAGAACAACTATTAATTCAATTAGTGACATTTTCTTGTTCGGTGTTTTAAAAAGTCTGATTTCCAAAATTTTCATATTGTTACTAATTATTTAAAGACAGTTAAATTTTGGAAGCGGGCTAGAAGTTAGAGAAGACAGTTGTAAATCTTTCGCACCCAATTATTATTTTAAAAAAATCTTTTCGATTTATTGAGTTTGCTATACTATATTGCTTCTTTTTGTTGTTACATCACATGCTACGTATTGTTGGATTGAAAGTCTGCCAACACTGGCGGTAGTGTTGCCCACGCGACGAGAGTTGGGACGAAAAGTACATTTTGAAATTCGAGACGAGATGAAAAATATGCCAATTCTCGTTTCGTTTACGAGACGAGACGAGAATTAAGCTATTCTCAAGTATCGCGGGTACCACAGATCTCACACAAATATACAAAACGAGACGAAAAATGCAGACGAGACTATACCTCTTCAAATTTAGGAGACGGAGATGAGAGTAGCTTAATTCTCGTCTCGTCTCGTCTCGTCTCGTGGCCAAAATTAACTGAGGGTTAAAAGAGAGGGGAAATTAACTCCACACTGTATGTTTTTAGCATATATGTGCACGTAATGCTATAACGAAATAATTTTCGATTTTTGATACAATATAGCTCTTCGGGTATCATTGCTTTTTTTCTGTGGCTAAAATCAACCAGAAAAGGGCGATGTTTTTACCCATACTCATTAAAATACCCATCGTATATGTATTCATATATTGCACTTTTAATCGTGCTTCTATCTTCGAAGGACTATTATTCTACAGTAAACACACATTAACATAACATTGAAGCTGCGACGTTTCTAAAATGATTGATTTAACTAGCATTTCATGTTATTTCTGTATTATTTTGTCAAATGAAGGATGCAATTAAAATTGCATGATTAAAATATAATATACCTAATTATTATGTAAGTACAAAAAAAAATCCTGGCGTAATTACAGACCGCGTTGATGTAAAACTAATGAATAGATCACGCTATTACCGCAGGCAAACGATTAGAATGCTTTTTACACGTATTTACATATTTTCCCATCCGGTTTTTAAACATAGTACTGTAAAATTAATTGTTTAGATACTGAAAGACTGTATTATTTGAAGCGAGCGTAAACAAGCTGCTACCATTTGACTTAACGTGTATTTGTATATCTGTTCAGCTGTGTGCTCATCGATAGTTTTCGCAAAATTTAGACTTTATGTACAGTTTCCTGCAAAATTAGGAAACCAAACCTATTATTTGGGGTTGAACTCCGTCAGTAACAAAGAGATATAGGGTTATTCAAAAAGCACGCCGGTTTTGGATCATCTGGCAAATTTTGGTTTCTCGGTTGCCGACATTGTTTTTGCATTGTTGCTCTATCCACAAACATTCCGATCGTCGCCTTAGTCTGAATTTTTCGCATTTCTTCAGTCTGTGTCTAACCATGAAGCAGTTTACTATAGCGCAACGTCTAATAATTGTGAAAACTTTTTATCAGAATGGGGAAAGTTATGCAGCAATTGTCAAGCGACTTCGCGTGGTTCTAGGGCGAAATGAGGCACCAAATGAATCAACAGTTCACAGACTTATGAAAAAGTTCATTGAAACGCGTTCAACAGCGAACATCTAAAATCTTGGGCGACGTCGTAGTGGTCGTTATGAGCAAAACATTGTGGTGGTTCGTGACAATGTGGCTGTTAGTCCAATGAAATCGGTTTCTCGTCGTTCCCAAGAATTGGGCATAGGATGTTCTTCAGTACAGAGAATTCCCCAGTCATTCACCATACCTAAAATGGGAATATGTGATGCACATATTTATGAATTTTGTTAGTGTATTTTGAAAAAATAAAGTTCATAATTTGATGTAACAAAACCGGAGCGCTTTTTGAATAACTTTTAAAAAGGTAGAAAGGACAGAATCAAACCCCAAGGTAAAAGTTTACACATAAGTTATAATTGTACTAGTATCTTAGTCTTACTAAGTTTACCATTCTTACAAGTTTACCACAGTAACTTAAATGTTTACCATACTACAACTTTGTTCTTTGTACACTGGTATGCATAGTGGCAGGGGCGGGTCCAGGACGAACTTTTTTTTTTTGGGGGGGGGGGGCGGTGGATTGTAATACTGCTACTTAGAGCTACTTTTAGGAGTTCCAAGCTCTGGGATTGGTTTTATTTATATATAAAATAACAAATTTGCCTATTCTGGGGGGGGGGGGCAATTGCTCCGATCGCCCCCTCCTGTATCCGCCCCTGCATAGTGGAAGTACCGTAACTAACTGTAATCCATATTGAATAAAACATTTTAAGCAAGCATCTAAATAGCATATTGAATTATAGGTAAGCAATTAAAGCTAAATGCAAAAAACACATACTGAAAGCACACAATTAATTAGACTACTAATATAGGTATTAATATGGGAACCAATAATCAAAGCAATAACATGGAACATAAGAAATGGTTATGAAAATATAATTAGATAGGAAAATGCTAGAGAAAGAAAGAAAATTAAAATTGTACTTGGTGGAAGCTTCAGTCTATTGTTAGCCCTTGAAAGCACAGTGGTGAAATATTCAATTTCTACCAAAAGAAAATGTGAGTAAATATTAGCTGCATTAATGTAAAAATGTTACCATTTATCCACGATAGTAAGAACACAGATTTTATCTTAAAATCACTAGTTTTTTTTTTTCACTCGTATGAATGCATTATCTGAATCACTTGTAAATACCTATTCACTTTTATTTACAGCAATGTCATTGAACTTACTTGAATTTGGTTAAATTGATAAATCTAGTCAAGCTTCACGACTCCTTGCGATTACTATAGATAATTTTGGTGGTTTCTATTTCAGTAGTTGTTAATATGCAGAAATCAACTACTGGAATGTTAATAATATGCAGATTATACTTATTTGCATTTCATCTTCGTAATCGTGAACTCAATATGAATATTGTGGTTATATTTAAACTTTTGGACTAACCGAATACTATCATCTATATTATATATTAAACTCTGATCCAATAACTTCAACTTCGAAATATGCAGAACTTTACCGATTACATAATTATATAAGTTATATGATTTCTTCTAGATTCCAGATATTTACACGTATATAATGATCAGAAATTTTGAAACATTATTCCAAATAAGGTTTAACATAACTTAGGTTTATATTATACGAAGCTCTCCCTCTTCTAAACACATTTTCAATATTTTTAGACACTTTCACTTTTTCATTCACTTCAGGTCAATCCACTAATACTATAGGTAGAACCTTTCTATTTCAAGTGTGCCCCTGGTGGCGCTGCTGTCGACATGTTTTCCCGTACCTCACTCGAGAAAGGAGGAACAAGTTGTTTTGGCCGAGATCTTTCAATAGTTATATGTGGACATGGTTTACAGTTGACTGGCTTCGTTATGCGCTGTCTTGTTAGCTATTCTAAGTAGCCTACGATCTTCACTCGCTACGACCAAACCAGTGAATGACAAATTGGCAACACAACCGAGGTCATGCACTTCTTTCTCCAAAGCAACGGAAAGGTTTCCTCTGTAAGAGTACGGCAAGGGTGGGGCCAAACTGTTTCACATATTTTCCGAGGGCACACTGTCATGCATTTCTTTCTCCAAAACACAACGGAAAGGTTTCCTCCGAAATAGTACGGCAAGGGTGGGGCCAAACTGTTTCACATATTTTCCGGGGACACACTGTCATGCATTTCTTTCCCCAAAGCAATGGAAAGGTTTCCTCCGTAAGAGTATGGAAAGGGTGGGGCCAAACTCTTTCACATATTTTCCGAGGGCACACTGTCATGCACTTCTTTCCCCAAAGCAATGGAAAGTTTTCCTCCGTAAGAGCACGGCAAGGGTAGGGCCAAACTGTTTCACATATTTTCCGAAGGCACACTTGAAATAGAAACGCTTCACCACATATATCTTTCCCACTCACAAAATGTAGAGCGAAGATCTTGAATTCTATAGCTATCTGCCTGGTACATTCCTAAAATATTGATTTGTATTCTTAAAGATGAGTGCTGTACATTAATCATATGTGATAGAATAGTATAATTGATCAGAAATGTGTTCGATTTCTACTCTTTGCTTTCTCAAGAAAAGCATATTAACAAAATAGGACAACAGAAAGCTTCTTACGTAGAAATATTTATATGTGATTTTCGATAATATGACGAACTTGAAGTAAACACTACATCAATAACTGCTACCATCTCTCAATGAAAAACTAACTTAGAGACTTCATAGTAGACTAAACCACTTACGTAACTTGGTTACTTAAGTTGGCCTGATTTCGTGATCTGTTTGTTACTTTTTAAGTTGGATTGGAACAAATCAGGGTTGGTGTGGCGGGTAACTTTTTTGTGGGGGAGGGGGTGCGGAGTTTGTAATATTAATAGGGTTAATAATTTACTACAACAAACTAGGTAAAAACATTAAAGCAATCTACCAATGGCTGCATGCTTCACTGAGTACTTGATCGAAATCCAAATAACTTTAACTTACGTTCAGGTCAGGAGGACAATACAGGTTATCTTTTATTTAAATAAAGTAATATCAGGGAGGAAAGGGGGCGCCGAAACACTTCTAGCCTAAATTATCAAAATACCTAGAAAAATGAAATGAATTATTTAGTTTAACGTCCCACGTTATGCACCGAGAAGACGGTGATGATGAGAAATTAATATGGTGGAACGAAGAAAGCGGAAGAAACCCGAGAAAACCCACGCACATGGTGTTTGTCCACCACAAAGCTCACTTCGCGCAAACTGGGATCGAACCAGGGACCCTACACCAGAAGTGAACGCTCTACCACTGACTATCGCGGTCCCCTTAAAATACCTAGAACTAGCCCTGGAACCAATAAACACATGCGCATTAATAAATGCAATTAATCTATTTATATGATAAACAAATCAATAAAAACAAAATTGAAAAACAATCTGTAACTTGAAAAAAAAACTGAACGAAAGATGCTAAACGATTTTATATTAAGGAGAGACAGACAAAATGAAAAAAAAAAAAGAGAGAAAAACTTCAAGCAGACAACTTTCCACATGATTCTATCTCCCCCACTCGCACAGTGTTCTCACTCGTGTTTCTGGCATACCGACACCAGAGTGCACTACAGTTTGCCCACTATAATTTTGCGGCCTTCCCCATTTAATCCACTACATAATTAAACAGCTTGCTTCTATTAATCTGGGTGAGTTCTCCGACGGAAAAATGCATATCATAACACCATCATAAGTTCGGCGTGTAAATGTATGTTATTTTAACGAATTCTTTCACTTCTATAGCCTATAGAAAATTCCCAAGCATTTTTGTTTTTGTTTTTGCGTAAAAGTCTTCTTTTAAAACTACAATATAAGGCAGCAATCATTTTGTTGTAACTTAGTGTGTGGTGTGAGTATTGTATTTCTGTATATGTATATGTGTGTGTGTGTGTGCTTACGTGAGATTTTAATCAAAGGCTATTACTTTTGATGATAATATGAATATGTTGCTTTCAGAATGTTTTCTACCTAACCGGAAATAGAAATGGTAATTTCTCTTTAAATTAAATGTTTATTCCTAGAATTCTGCGTTTTCTTCTTCTTCTTCTTCTTCTTCGTTTTTTTTTGTCGTATCATAAATTGCAATAGGACTCAATTATATTAAAGAAAGATTAAGGGTCAAGAGAGGACTCAAGATGGACCAGTATCATGCCTAGTGTTGCTTATGAGACGAGACGAGAAAAATAATTTCCTCTCGTCTCATTTTGTAAATGTATAGGGTGGGCCAAAAGTAGGTATACACCCCTGCATTGATGAAGTATAACATTCTAGTTTATGGGTTTATTTGCTTCGGCTCTTCCGACCTTAAGATGTAAGTAAAAACACATTAAGAACAAATAATAAAGATAGTAAGTCTACCTGATGGATTACAATAAGAAATGATATAAAATACAATGAGCTGATCAGTATGATACTGTATACGTGCCTACTTTTGGACCACCCTGTATATACAAAATTTATGACTTGATTTCTTACAATGGTGGACAAACACCGTGCTCGGTGGTTGCACAAATTTCCCCATGAGGTAGCCATTAACCATTGCTATACAAAGTGAAATGAAGTCAAGTATCTGAATTAAGTTTGCTAACTCATGACGCGCAATCACAGAAGTGTTCGACAGTTATGACATCCACATATTCGTGAAATTTACGTTTAAAGCAAAATTTAAGAATCAAACTTAGGCAAAATTACAGTTGAAGAGATTAACTGCATGCGAGATTACAGTGTGTGTCGATTTACAGAAAAGGAAGTGTATATAAACAATGTATTTAAATATGGATGGATTCATACCATATTTTTGCACGAAAAAAAAAAAAAACCAGAAAGACTGTAGTGTACATACAGAATTCTTAAATATAATATATTCACCTTTAAGGATGTGACGTACAATTATCATTGGTAACTAGTCTTTATAGTTACTGCACTCTTCTACGTCATATGGATATTTTAAAAAGATATAGGCCTTTTTGAATGAAGGTAATATATATACTGTGCTTGAATAATGGTAAATATATACTACGGTTTTGGTATTAAAGTTTTACAATGAAACTTCATTTTTTTTTTTTTTTTTTCAAGAATATAAGGCCACATTAAAAGAACAGTGATTATGGAACAAATAAATTAAAGTTCTATCCTCTACTTTTCACTTTCCTGCGATATTTGATCCGTATTGGCTCACCATGTTTTCTTACGGAGTGATGCCTGATTTCACATTTTATGCACCACGGAGTCCTGAATTTTGTTATCCATCAAAGATGCAAGAAGCACGTATGGCCGACAGCTTCTATTTTTTTTTAATTTTTTTTTTAATTAGCGTAAAAGTTTCAATGTTGTTCTAAGGGAGACATATAAGTTTGATTTGCAGAATCGAAGACAATCAAAATAAAAAAAAGAGAAGAAGGAAGAAAAAAGATGATATACATTGTATTAGCATCTTTGATGGATCATATAATTCAGAAGGTCTCTATGCCGTATAAAATTTAAAATCATGCATCACTCCGTAAGGAAAATATTTTTTAGGATGTTTCCAAAAGAAGTCGGAAAGGTTTTACTATGAAACCCTTCCTAAAAAAAATGCGGGCAGCTCCGGAGGCAGAGACATTTCCGAACAATTTCGGAAACTCCAATTTTCCAACTCACGAAGAAACACGTATGTTTCCGAAAACTCTCGGGAAGATGTTCGGAAACTTTTCCGACCCAAGCCAGAAAACTTTTCCGATCGTTTTCGGAAACCTACAGGTTTCTTAGCGAGTCGGAAAAATACATTTTCCGGAATTCATCGGAAACGTCTCTGCCTCCGGAGCTGCCCACATTTTTCCGGAAAGCTCGAAAAAAAAATTTAAAGTGTACTGAAAGTATTAAAAACAATCAAGGTTGGAATTTGTGCCGACAGCTAAAGTACACACTAAGAAAGCGTAGTTAAGAATTAGAGGAACTACTATATTTCCAAGTTTACTTCACGATCAACTCAAGTAGCTTACGGAAGCATCCAAGAAGTGGCTAGTCCCAGGATATCGGAATGTCCACGATCGTCCTTGGACCTTCTGTGAAAATCCAGATGTCTGCTTCAGTGTTTCTTTCAGTTATGTTTTGGGAGAGGGACTCTGAGAGTGCACCGCCTAGATGATACCAAAATAATACGTTTATAACATAATAGCAAAGAAAATATTACCGTGTGAAAACAATATGTGTCCCTCGGTATACTAAGTGTGCCCGCTGGAACATTTTTTTTTTCTGAAAGAAACACTGCTCTGTTTGTGTCCCGGAAGTAGGGCTTCCTGCATGGTTCTCGTGTTGCGCACGGCAGGTTCATACGCACAAATTTATTTCGGGAAGGATTAAAAACTTCTAGAGGATGGTTTCAATTTCAAAATGAGAATAAATTATATTAAAATATGTAAAATCGTTCATAAAATTAGACTAAATTTACAGTACAGTTGGGATTTTGGAAGGGGGTACGGACCCCAGAACCTACCCCTACGTGCGTTCCTGGCACACGTAACGAAAAATTACTCGTTTTGTCCGAAAACGAGACGAGAAACTTGACTACTCTAGTGGGCAAATCGGCTTCGTCTAAGTTTTAGATCTCAAATGTTTTTCTAGCGTTACATGATTCATCGTATAAAATCTATAAGTTGCGCGTACAAACACAATGAAGAGCATTTACCAACATTTAAAGTTAGGCATAAATAACAAATATGGTTTACATGTTGTTATATCACACCCTTCGTAGACCTCTCGTAACGCAGAAAGACAATTCAAATAACTTCTTCTAATTAAAAATAAGAAGGAAATCACTGCGATGTTAAAAAGGTTTTCGAGAATGTAGACTTATACAACATTTATTAGACGAGACGGGAAATAAGGTATAATCAGCAACACAATATAGTGCAGAGGTAAGTGGCTCAGTGATAGAACGCTCATCTTTGATATGACAGATTCCTGGTTACTCTGGTGGAAGAGATCAGTCGGTTATTTAAAAGAGAGGCACGGTAGCTCACTTGCAAAGCGCTTACCTCTGGTGATAGATTTCTGTGGTTTGATACCGAGCCACGTAAATTTGTGGTCAATAACATCGTGTATGTGAATTTTCTAGAGTGCTCGGTTTCTTCACACATTCTCATTCCACCCATTTTTTCATTATCCTTCACATTACTTAACAATTCATTTACTTCAGCCTAACCCCAGAGGTAGAAGTGGATCTGAAAAGGTAGGGGGCTGATGACGTCACGCCGTACCCCATGCCTATCTTTGCCCATGGCAATTTCTTAGGAAGTGGAGGGACGTCATAGATACTTTTGGAAGTGGGGTAATAGCGCCCTCCGTGTTCCCCCTCACTTTTACTCCTGCCTAACCCCTATTTAAGGGCTTAACCATGAGACGTCAAACTATAAATTTCAATTTACTTCCTTTCTTAAAATATATTTAAATATCCTTAATTTTAAATATGCTTGAATTAATATTTTCGGAGTTGCACGAATTTCGTGTAATGAAATACTTCTAATTTATCTATCACGTAAAATGTACCTAAAAGATTGATTCTAATGAACCAATTACTGTATTATGAAAGAATTTACAATGCCATTCATGTACTACATAATTTATTAATGTTTCGTCGTATTTTTTTTATTTTACAGGCCAAGGCCGAGTAAATCAACTGGGAGGTGTATTTATCAATGGAAGACCATTGCCTAACCACATCCGACTGAAAATTGTGGAAATGGCTGCGGCTGGTGTGAGACCGTGTGTCATCTCGCGACAACTCCGTGTGTCTCATGGCTGTGTATCAAAGATCCTGAACCGTTACCAGGAGACAGGGAGCATTCGACCGGGAGTTATCGGCGGCAGTAAACCTCGAGTTGCAACGCCTGAAGTGGAGAAGAGAATTGAAGATTATAAAAAGGAAAATCCCGGGATTTTCAGTTGGGAGATTAGAGAAAGATTGATCAAAGTAAGTATATATATTTTTTGTTATGATACTGATTCTTTTAGTACTATAAATGAATGCACGATGACTGTACGGAAAGTTTCCTGGGAAACATTACGGTTCAAATGTTATTTACTATATCGAAACTGTTAAATTTCTTTTTTTACTTTGCTAATAAAGTGAGTAAAACGATTATACATATAGTGAACAATTTTGAGCATACACTAACGAAACTAATTGACGTTGTGTGTAGTACAGTTGAACATTTTTATTTACATCAGTGTTTGAAGTGCAGAAAAAGGAAATGCAGTATGTTTTATTACGATTTTGAGTCGACATGCCGGCTATTTAAACCTTGAAATACATTGAGGGTATATTGCCAAAAATATTGTATTTCTATTTACATAATGACTCAAAACCACGGGAGAGCTGCTCAGTAGTTACGATGGGGGGCATGGAGATGCTTTGCACCCCACCCCAAACTTTCTGAGAAAAATAAAAAAAATATTCCCTTATGTTGTATTATAGAGAATTACACACAAAAATGTTCAAAAACCGAGTTTTTATATTAATAATTTCCTATGGGAGAACTCTCGGATCCCTCACTCGACTAAGGGGTATTTCAGTCCCCCGAAATGTCCTCCCCGCACAGGAGATAACCTCTAAATCCGCCCATGTTCAAAATAAGGCATTTATATGTATTAAGGCAAGATGACACGCATACATAGGAAAGAAACAATTGAATATGGCACACGCACCACACAATATAAATTAGGTGAACTTCTTTGTAGACACTTCATTTAAAAACAAAAGATTGAAAAAAAATAACAAACATGTCGGTGTTGCGAACTTAGAAATTATTTCTACTGAAGAAATAAAGTATTTTTACATGCTAAGCTATTATTCGTTAATTATTGTGTATAAAAATAGATTTATTAAAGGAATATTAGCATTCAATTTCCAATTACGGCATGTCTTGATCACTGAAAAACTAGAGGTGACATGGCATACAACCGCATAACGAATCACTTCGACTGCTGAACATCTCTCAAGATGGTAGAAGTTATTACTATTAAATGTGATTATGGAGAAGAATCATAACATTTAGCCCTAGACCAAATACGATATACAGAGTGTAGTGGTAATGATTGTTCGGATTATTACCTATACATTTCACACCGACAATAAATTCCATATTATGTAAGATATTTTGAATTGTTTAACAATTCTGCACAATATCACCATAATGATAGGACTCATGATTCAGAAGATGGAGTATTTTATATATTCTACAGAGAATAATCATAGTGAAATGAATGCATTTAGGATTAACGATACTGACCTTTCAGATAAGTTGAATGTTGACATTTCAATAACAGTGCCTTATGAGTAATCAATGGAGACATCCTATTACGTAAATTTGATACTAACTAGTAAGTAAAGTATAGCTGAACTTCAAACACAAAACAAAGCGTTGGCTAGGAAAATCATTAAATTTAGAGACCAAACAAATTATTTTCAAAGTAATTTTTCTAGTAATACGTGTTTGAACCTACAGAAAATAATCTACAGAGAATATCAGACATCAAAGGGAGTCATTATGAAGAAAAGAAAACGAAAAGAAAAAGAAATCCTTTTTGAGAGAAAGTAACATAAGAAACAATTTTGAATTTGTAAATAGCTAACTCGACCAAAATGAGAACGGATTAGAACGTTACATACGTTAAATTTGAAACATGTAGTCAGTTGTTATTAAGTACATTTTTAAAAATTCAGAAATGTTAATGGAAATGACAGTTTTTACACACTGTATTGCTAATACAGATGGAAGAATTATAATTGCAAATTAGTCAAAGTATCACCGCATACATTATTGTCAGCGTTAATTTATAAATGAAATAGAAAATTTATCGGAGTAATATATTTAGCATCAAACTAATTAGGATCTGTAGCTCAGTGGTAGTGTTCACCTCTGGTGGGTGGTGTCTCTGGTTCTATCCCAATTCACGTCAAGTGGGTTTTGTGGTGAACAAATGCAGTGTGCGTGAGTTTTCCTCGGGGCTCTCCCGTTTCCTCCCACTTTTTTCGTTCCATCATTTCATTCATTTCTCATCATTACAATTTTCTTTAACCTAGCCGGCATAACCGTCGGACGTAAACCCAAAATATTTCATTTCATTAATGTGTGTATTTATGCCCTCATCAGCAAAATGTAGAATTATCTAAGAAAAAAATCTACCGTAAATAGAGATAAAATGAATGCATAAGTAATTATAATTAGCTGCATCAAATCAATTTTTGTTGCATCTACCGCGGTGGCTCAGTGGTAGAGCGTTCACCTCTGGTTCTTGGTATCCCGGGTTCGATCCCAGCCCCCGCTAAGTGAACTTTGTGGTGGACAAACAACGTGTGCGTGGGTTTTCTCGGGGTTCTCCCGTTTCCTCCCACTTTCTTCATTCCACCATTTTCATTCATTTCTCATAATCACCGTCTCCTTTAGCATAACCGTGGGACGTAAAACTCAAAGATTTCATTTCATTTTTAATTTTAACCAGATTTTCTTTCCTGGTCATTGAGATGGATACTCTACAACGTAAATTTCCTATCTTGCGCTCAATATAATACTAACAGGAACCCAGAGCCATAGCTAGAGTGGAACGAAAGGGGTGGTCGCCCCAGGCGCTGATAGCAACGAGCAAGAAGAAAGAAAAAGTGTTGAAAATGAGTAAACGACGCTCTATGAAATCAATATTGTTGTCGGTTTGCAAAGAGATAGATTAGTTAAAAATTTATTTGCTCGGTCCGCTCGCAAACCAAACGTTTCAATAAGAGTCACAACAAGTTTCTACTTATTACCTTAAAACGTTTGTTAATGAGAGTGCCAAGTAATGACATAGCCTTCGCAGGAACGTTTTCAAAATCAGAAACGGTCAAAGTCTGAAATACGTGTTCGATGTTTTGATGTGGATGAGTTTGCTTAGATAATCACTCTTTTCTACCGAATCGGATTGATCCTGATGGTGAGAATGAAGGCCTTCCCAAAGAAGGCTCCATCTGAATTTCCGTTACATTTCACAAAATAGTTTTACCGTAAAAGAACCGAAATTAAAATGCTATTTGTGTGGTCACATACAGAATAAAATTACAAAAGGTTACAATTATTACTGGAAATTAATGCTGTCACCTATTTTGAACATTTTAAAAGCACATAGTATCTAATGTATTGAAATTTCATTTCTTACTGCTAGCATAAAACGTTGTAAATAGTTGTAAATTTCAATAACTATTCTCCAAATGAATTTGTATCCAACCAAAGGTAGTTTTGTCAAGTTTAACAAAAAGTCTAAAATAAACCTCCTGAAAACAGATCTTATTTGTAAAAGAATACATAATTATCGCTTTTGGCTGTTGCCATGGTTAAAAAAAAAAAGCTTGATACTATGAATGTTGGAGCGCCGAATTCTATTTCGCCCCGGGCACCGAAATCTCTAGTTACGGCTCTGCAGGAACTGCACTGTGAACGAAGTAAAATAACACAATATTGTGGAAAAAATACATGGTAAGTCAAAAGTCCTTGGACACCTGCATAAGTTTGAAATTCGACGGGAAAAGTAAAAAGTGATGATGGGAACAGAGGTTTGATGAGAGCCCGCAACTTTTGGAGTATATGTGATTCATGGCCGCCATCTTGAAATTCGCCATTTTGGATTCAAGTCACTTTTTTTAAATGGCAAGGGGGGTGTATGACATCAAATAACACTAGCTTGAGCTCAGAAATTTAGTGGTATATATATATTTTTTTAATCCTGTACAGTTTAGAAGTTATTAATGTTCAAAGGTGGGAAATTACCTTGATACTGAATGCTACAACAAATGTTCTACGTGTTGTCCATCCCGTGCAATGCACAACTGTAGTAGCCGCAACTACTCTGATTGCACACGGAGGAGAATGTCTCCTGAAATTTGGTCACAGGCTTGTTGGATGCGTTCCTCCAGGTGTCGCAAATCACGGATTGTCTCAGCATACACTATCTGCTTAAGATGTCCCCATAAAAATTAAGGGGCGTTAAGTCAGGGATCTAGGCGGCCACTCCACGGGACCACGGCAACTAATCCACTTCCCTGTCAGTTGTTCATCCAACCATTGACGGACACAAGTCCATAGTGTCGAGGGGCTCCATCGTGCTGAAAATAAGATGGGAAATGCCGTCAGTGTTCAGTGTGGCAGGGAACACAAGGTCCTGCAGCAGCATCAGATACTGTGGTGCAGTTAAGGTGTTGTAAATGAAAAATGGCCCAATGATGCGGGTGTCCCATATGCCACACCACACCATCACCTTTGCTGGACTATGTTCTCGACTCGGGTCAACCCAGTTCGGATTTGCGTCACACCAGTATTGACAATTATGTCGATTAACCTCCCCGTTCAAAGTGAAATACGCCTCGTCGCTGAACAGTACGCCGTTGGTAAACGCAGGATCCAGTTCGTGTTGTTCAGTAGCCCACATGCAGAACTCCAACCGGCGATCAGGGTCATCCTCGTTCAGTTTATGTTACATGTGCAGCTTGTAAGGATGCCACTGACTGGCGTGCAATATCCAGACAACGGAGGATTGGCCTATTGCACATGCTAGGGACACACGACGGGTACTTCGTTTAGGACTTTTCACAAACGACGCAACAACCGCCGTTGCAGTTTCCTCATTGGTGGCAGTCTTTGGTCGCCCACTACGTGCCCTATCTTGAACAGAGCCCGTGTCCCGGAATTTGGTGATCACGTGAGCCACCGTGTTGTGCGATACCGGCTCTCTGTCTGGGTGCCGTCTGTTGTAGTCAGCTGCTATTGTTCGGTAGCTGCGTTCCCCTGATATAATGATGATTTCGACCTTCTGTTCACGTGTCAGACCCATTTTAGATCACCTGGAACAAAGAGAGAACTGGGTCAGTATCAAGGTAATTTCCTACCTTTGAACATTAATAACTTCTAAACTGTACAAGATAGGAAAAAACAAATTACACCACTAAATTCCTGAGCTCAAGCTAGTGTTATTTGATGTTCACACACCCCCTTCCCATTTAAAAAAAATGACTTGAATCCAAAATGGTGGATTTCAAGATGGCGGCCATGAATGACATACACTCCAAAAGTTGCGGCCCCTCATCAAACCTCTGTTCCCATCATCAATTTTTACTTTTCCCGTCGATTTTCAAACTAATGCAGGTGTCCAAGGACTTTTGACTCACCCTGTATTGTTTCTAATTTTGTCTCAAATTATTTGGCAAGCATTGGTTTATGACACACACGAAGTATGATGCCGTCTAAAATGAATGAGGCTAACAGATTTATAATATTAATTTTAATCTGTGGGGTAACTTCATTAGCGAAAATTGCTGCATGGCGCCCCTCTTTGAGGACACCCGTAGATTGTGCTTAGTGTTGTGTAGCCTTGAGGCGGACCTGGGTATATCTATTTGATACTCAAGATTTGAGGTGATTGTGACACCTTTGGAAAGTTACTGTTCTTGGCAAATAAAAGGTTTCGCTAACCACTGACAAATTATATAGGGCGGTATTCAGAGAGAATTCGTTAGTCACAGACTAGTTAGTGGCATACTAGCTCTTTATTAAGGAAGCTGTATTTTTTGATATTCAGAGTCTACTTTGATACAACTAAAAGTTGATTTGGGAATAATTAACTAATATAACCTCAATGCAACGGGTGAGAAAAATAAATGTGGCAACTACGGAAAAGTAGATGTGCGCATGCGTAGTCTGCAAACATGAAAATACATGAAATACGAAATCCAAAATATGTCGCACAAGCTAAACCGTGGCTAAAAGTGGTACCCTCTGCCCTACATTAATTAGTCACATGTGCCCTACATTAACTTCGTCAACTACTACGTCCTAATCAGAGACTGTGAATACACTTTTGATAACCATCCGTTAGTCAAACCCGTAGTAGGGCATTAATCAGACGTCAAAACGACTCTGCATAAGGCCCATAGTTACTAATGTTCACAACTCAATAGCTTGCGTCATTCATTACCCTAATTTTCTAGCACCACTACCGATCAATACCGTCTCTGTGTCAAATCAACACCAAGCCTGTATTAACGCCAACACCGGACACTAGGTGTTGAAATAACACGCTAAAACAGTAGTCATTCTGAGACCATTAACCTGTACTTAAATTGAGTTGTTTAAACGCCCTTATTATCATGCTGTGTAGAGTCTCCACAAGGGGCCTTGACTCCATACCAGACTTCGCAAATATTTCGAAGTGTAACACAATGCAATATATCAATGCAATATAACTGGTGAGTACTGCAAATTATATGCCTTCTAAACTCCCTCTAGAAAAATTGTTGCTTGAGTACTTTAGGATTCTAAAACATGGATATTTGGATAGGGCATATGCAACTTCCTAAATGAAGTCTTAAGCCGACTACGGTAGGTCCCATAGTTTTGGAGCTATGGACCTTTAAAGTTCATTTTTTCACGTTTTCGGCAGCCTATAACTCCGAAAGGAAGCATTTGTGCACCCAAGTTGATCTATACTATTTGTCTTATCTTGGTGTTAGGAATTATCTCCCAAAACGTTGTCGGTGTTGTTTTGAAACACCCTATATATATATATATATATATATATATATATATATATATATATATATATATATATATATATATATATATATATATATAATTTCACGCATTTTATTCAAAAATATTTCATTTCTTCCAAAACTGGGCGCCTTCGCTTTAACATGCTGTCTATGAAGGTATTAGAGGAAGTAACAAATGGGCATTTGGATCCAATCTCAGTGCCTAGGCGAAGGTATTTGCGAATTTTATTGCAATAACACAATTTTGTAGTCACTCATACCTCGGGATTCTTTAAAATTGAACTAAATCTTGCTAAATTACATTGAATATGCAGTAGATTCTCAACTATTTTGTCTCCGTACTATTCAACCTACTTAAAGGAAAACAACAACAATAAAAATCTCGGTAATGAAATTATTATTATTATTATTATTTGAATCGATCACCTTCTTAAACATGCGACTGTACCGCGGAAAAGTAAAGACTTTCTCAAAAACCAAAAATAACTCTTTCTATCTTAGGTCTAACTTTCCATTTTTGTCTAACTATTTATTAATGAATAGTAAAATAAGTTTATTTTTTAAAATAAATAGGCCTGCATTTTATGTTAATGCTTTGTTTATTTTAAAGTTGTATGTATTCATATTGTACAGGCTAATTATATTATTTTATGTTTCTTACAATTAAGTTCGACATTATAAAATTTACCTTAAAAGTTCATACATTGGACATTGGTTATTACTTCTTGGATTTTCGTTTTCTGCAATACATTTTTTTAAACGTATAATACAGCACTCAGGGATGCCCGCAGAATTTCCAACAAGGAGGACCAAGAGACCGATTCCAAAGGGGATGATCAAATGACCGACATACCAGCACAGCCGCGAAAACACACACACACAATTTGATGACCTGTGCACATAATACATATAATACATAACAAATTATTTATGCTATATCATTATTAATACGGTAAATAAACAGTAAATACTGCAACGAATTTCTTGTTATGTAACGTTTTACTTCTTTTTACGTACTTCTTTCACGATTGGCTAGTGATGTATCCCACTCCCACTTCCCACGGGGAGGAGCAAATTGTGCACGTGCATTTTGACAATAGTGTCTCGTGTTGTCCAGATACTTACAGCAGCAGCAGAAAAGAAACTCGAAAGATTTAAAAAAAAAAAAAAAAAAAAAAAATTGAATTTCGCTCGTAAACAATTGTTGCTTACAGTAGTGAGTGAAGGTTTGCCTTGTTGGTGTTTCACCACAACACTCGTGTTTCATGCCAGTCATCTTTCAGACTTTAAAAGCAGAACACCCGTCTACAGTGCGCGCCATAATTACTGCGCATGCTTAGTGTTTATTTCTATTGTTTCATTAGCCACACTCGATTGCAGTATTATTAGATAATCCGTATTATATTTTTGTCATTTATAATAATATAGCAGTTTTATATGAAGCTTCATAATAAAAGTAACAATCCAATCACATGAACTATTTTGCGGAGGAGTACAAGCGTCGGTAGGACAACAGCAAATCAGCGAGATTTAGTTTCACGTGGCTTTGTTTATCGCAGTTTAGAGCTTACGCCGAACAATGTATAGATATCAGTCACCACTAAGAACTAGTGACTGCACAAACATGAAATTAAAATCATCACACACATCACAATTACCTTTTTATTTTTCAAAATCTCCATTAATTTATTTTCAGTTGTCATAGCAACTCGAAACAAACAGTTATTCGTAATTACTGGTTCCTACGATTACTCATTAATTATGTATAAAATCAACAACATATTATTTACTTTTTCTTATTAACAACAGATTGTGAACTATTAAACACCTTTGCCCACAATAGCTACAAAAAAAAAAAAAAAAATGGAGGTAATTCACATGAAAATAATGCACAGATATACAATATCGTCGTAGTGTCCCTGTTCTAGTAAGTTGTCAACACTGAACACGATTTACATCTTTGCTTTTAGTAGTCACGGAGCACCGACAATAGTGTATGGTCGTCATCTGTTTTCTGTACGGGTGGTAATGGAGCCACGACGGAACAGAGTGTTTTCATAGTAAAAACTTATTACAAATGTGGTGAATGTTGCGCAGACTGGTGGATGTTTGGCGATGACGATCATCCGCTACTCGGCGCTCTGTGACTACTAACCACAAAGGCAACAGATGAAAAACATGTAACGTTCAGTGCTGCCAACTTACAAGAACAGAAATGGCGAGGATTTGTCTTTATTACGTACTATAGTATGTGACTAAGAAAATTAGAATGTCTTGAAATGTATTTCCAATAACTGAACAGCAATCGAAAATCCCGGGGGGACAACTGCTGGGTGGTCATGACATCACATAAATATTATAATGTACTAACTTATACTCAAGGAATGAGTAAATAACAGCGGAGTTTCATACAAAAAGTGTGATATTAAAGGTTGGGTCAGGAAGTGAGTAATTATAGAACTCCGGCCTTTCCGAATTTCTGCTATTTGGCCTGCCTTTTTGCCACACTAGGCCAAATACTTGTGCGTCTATTATATTTATTAAAGTATATTTTTGTCCTGTGTTCTTGTTAATTATCATCATTCTTTGTTTTAATGCAGGACGGAATTTGTGACAAAAATAGTGCCCCGTCAGTTAGTTCTATCAGTCGACTCTTGAGAGGTGGACGTCGGGATGAATCCGATCCACGAAAAAACCACTCAATAGATGGAATACTTGGTAAGTAGTAAATACAGTTGTTTGATTCTTATTTGCTTGTCAACCTGAACTGCTCTTGCTTTAGCAAAGTAAAGCCATATTTTATTTTGTTTTTATCGTTTTTGTATCTTACTACTTCATCTTTTCTAGTGTCTAACACCAAATAAGGAATCCTTCGCAAAACAGTTTAGATGCAAATAAGCACTGATATATAAAATTTTTTCGAAAGGTGATACTATGAAAATAATAGCTTCTCATTCAATCGTCTTCTTTTTAACTTTCAATCGATTATAATAATAGATTATAGTGATCGTGAAGGAAACTGAATTTTAAATTTTAACGGATTTACGCGTTTCCATAGTCCTAACATGCCGAAAATCTGGTTTCTAGATATGTTTTCGTCCGTCCGTCCGTTCTCTAGTCTAGAAGCTGTATTGTTCAACGAATCGAGATTGAAAAGGTTTTCATAAGATTCTCAATGGACATTTTCGAATTTTCTTTCTATCCCGCAAAATAAGAGTAGTTTACTAAAGGTTGAAAAATATTTTGTGGGATTTTCCCAGAAAGGACCCTAATGATTTTGTTCATATTTCATAAATCAATGTTTCAATAGCAACTCTATAATAGGGTATAAGTCGTTTTTCAAAGAAAAATCCAGGAAGGGTCACAAGACATAATTTATTCTTTGGGTGACTTTTTTGGGCGATTTTCTCAAAAACAAATCAGACGATTTGGTTAATATTTCATATATAAATGTTTCATTAGTAACCTGATAATATGTCGTAATTTAAATATCCGAAAAAAATCCATTAGGAGTAGTTTAATCTTAGAGGGTGTTCTCTTGGACGGTTTTCTCAAAAAAAACGACTCAGGCGAGTTTTTATGTTTATTTAATAAATAAATGCTTCGTTATTCGTTCATAACGCTACAATATGGATTAAGCCATTTCTCGTGAGAAAGTCCCAAAGGGTAGTTTACTTTTGGAGCTGCGTTTTTTCTTTAAACAAAGCTTCCCAAAAGCATAATTTTGTTTGTATTTCATAAATAAATATTTCAGTAATAACTGCAGAGTAACATTATTAAATTTGAGAAATTGGAACAAGAAAGTATAGATCAGTGGCCCGTGCTTTTTATCCAGCTAGTGTGGATGACACCTGCTTTGGTTAGATTTTTCAAAAAGTGTTCCTTTTACTGTGAAGATAGGCATTTACGCGCATGACCGTTCACTAGGGTTGCCAAATTTTAAACAGGAAAAAGGATGGCTTATGTCGTGATATTCAGAAGTCAAGTAAACAAAACATACATTATATTTTACAAACATCGGAGTATTGTTTCGAAATTCTCACAGAAATTCCTTATTTACAAACGGGGAAGATTCACTCTCTCATCTAATAGTCCTTTCAGCTTCATCATTATAGACAATTGGGAATCCTCAGAAAAAAATCGCCATATTCCACCAAAACAGAGTGATTTTATTTTGTGATAGATATTGTAGAACATTATTTTTAAATACCAGGGGGTATTGGAGAGGGATAACTGCTCATTTTCGACTGACTTTAACTCAAGACACTGGAAATATGTGAGAGCCTCAACAAACATAAACATATCAAAATGGAATAACTATTTCGTAGGAAATCGTGAAACATATTTCTTACATAGCGGGGAAGGAGGGCGAATTCACTTATCCGTTGCTGATTGATTTTATGCGCCATATTGCATTAAAATCTACTTTTCACGATAGTTATCATGGAGCTTATTTTTTAAAAATGTATTCATACTACGTTAATGGGATAAATTCACCTTTCACTCCTGACAGTTTTCTTTATCCCAATCACTGAGGACTGTGGGAAAGCCTTAAATGAAATCTTAATATATTCTAACAAAATCGAAAATTTTCACGAAAGTTGTGGTGGAACTTTGTCTTTAAAACCACTTTTTGCACTTCTGTGACCTTAGGAATGATTTGTAAGGAAATATTCGGTATATTGCATCAAAGTCAAACACTTTTTTAAAATTAAGTATTCATAGAACATGTTTCTTGAACCTTTGTGTGTGAGGAAAGGAATTCACTTCTTCATTATTACCAGATTTTAACCCCAAGCTGTGAGGTTAATTGGAATCATCATTAAAAAAAAAAAAAAAAAAAAAAAAAACCTGAATAATACATTTCGTTGAAATCGAAATTTTTGGAACGATAATGCTGCAAAATTATTATATATGAAAAATGTTCAAACTTACAACATAGTGTTGATGATTTTACCTGTCTTTGACCCACTGATTCTTTATGGATTGCAAGCCCAAAGAATAGGGTTGTTTCGGGGTCTTGAAGGAAGGCACATATCAAAACCAAACCACTTGGCGTGACTGCTCTTTGTGGGCCTGAGTCGCTCCAACGCCATCTTTTAGCGATCAGTTGAACTACGTCGCGACTAACACGCGGTCAACGCGCTGCGTCGCCCTGACATCCGAGACTATGAGATAAAATATATTGTTAAAACCGCTACTTAAAAAACAAACAAACAAACAAACGAACGAAATAAATCTCCATCAGCGATCGAAGTGCGTCCACAACTTCAGAAAACAAATGAGCTCTCTATAGTACGGAAGGTATAACGTCGTTGGCTTCCCGCGAAAAGTTGTAGTGACGTTTATGGGGAGCGGCCAGCTTGGTTACTCGTGGATCGCTGAGCGTAGTAGACGGTTGGTGGTGATTGGCTACCCTCTTACCACACCCCCAGTGACGAACAGGTCCAAGCGCGGGAAGCCAACGAAGTTATACCTTCTGGACTATAGTTGCTTCGCTATAGATAACGGATTAATATTCGTAAATCGAAAATTAATCCGTTATCCGTTATTAAAATTGTAAGAATAATTATTTGGATAACGAATTTGAATACTTGGAAATATTATATCTTTGATCTATCTCCATTAAAGAAAATTAGAAGAATCAGAAATTGAAACTTCACAAGAAGCAATTAACTTTAAACAATAATTGATATCCATGTCTATTACCTATGGGCATACTAACCAAAAGTTCAATTGTTCTTTTAAGTGTTAAGATCTTATAGAAGTCTAATCGCGCGGGCTTTGAAGTACAGTGCACAAAGAGTTGACGACGCCCTTCACAAATCAAATGTCAAGAGGAATTTCCCTTGCAGTCGTCTCACCTGTGAAAACTCGGCAAGACGCCATCACCGTAACTGACAAGACTTTAAAAGTGACCTCTTGTTGTCCTGTTCGTAGCCAGTCAACGCGGCTTCCCTTGCAGAGTCACGTCTCCCCGGTTAATTCTTCAAACTAAATTCCTAGTTCATATACAAGGGGCGTTTTCAGAAGCAGTCAAATGGTAGGGACAAAATATGGATATGCAAGGTATATTTGCCTCTGCGGTTTGGAGCCAACTTATTCACACCACAGGTGGTCTTCTTTTTCTTTACTTGTAAAAGTATTTACAAGAGCATACATTTGACACGGTTACACGAATTGAAAGTCAGGCAAACGATATGTCTGAATTGAAAGTTATTTTTCCATACGCGAACACTTGCCTTTTTTTTTCTTTTTTGTAATATTATCAAAGGTTGGAATCAGGCCCGCAAGTAGAGGGGTGCTAGGGGGTCTGGCCCCCCAAACTTTTCTTGGCCCCTCCAGACCTCAATACAAAATTCTATTATTAATTCAAAAAGCACAATTTAGATATTTGTAAGAGAATTTTTGATGACTTCCCCCCTAACCTCTGTGGCTGGTTGCGGGCCTGGTTGGAATTATATTTGGGTATTCGATAATTAGGATGCAGTAACTCATTGTTCGATGAATACGCACAAGTCATAAACTGATTTCCAATATTAGGGTCTATGATTTTCTTTCTTCTTAGAGGTGAGTTAACGATTCAAGTAATTAGGTAATTATTTCACGATACCCTCATCCGTCGGTTTGTGGCTTCGCGTAGCGTAGTCGCTAACGCTCTCGTCTTTGATGTAAGCTGTCCCGGGTTCGATTCCCGGCGATTACACTCAGTCGAAATATTGTAAAAGCTTTTTTAGGCCTATCATGCTGAGTGAGGTTTTCATGGGTTTTTTCTCATTCACATCAGGCAAATGCCGGTTCCCTGGCATCTTCCTTCCTTCCCTTTCTTTACACAGTGTAATTGCCGAGGAACGTCATTCATCATATGTGATGGGCTAACATGGCCATATATCCCGAAAGCCTAGAAATCTAAATCCTAATTCTAATCATCTTTCGATTGTACGGCATTTGCAACGGTGTTATAATAATAATAATAATAATAATAATAATAATAATAATAATAATAATAATAATAATAATAATAATAATAATAATAATAATAATAATATGTTCTAGTAGTAGTATAATTGACGATTATATTGTCTATGTAGGATACTTGAAGAGAGTACTTGAAACTACACCCAGGATTTAGCTTGATTTGGCTCTTTTGGTTCGACTCGACTCGAAATTCGACCCGAATTCGAGTCGACTTGGATGAAATTTTTCGAACAGATTTCAAAAGCAACGGACAAAATCTGGAGACGCCGATTTACATAGCTTGAAAGTCCTGAATTTATACTACAGTAAAAATATGTATTGCTCACAAGATGGGAATAAATATTCATGAATCTAATTCACCCAAGTTTTAGATCTCAAACACTGTTTTAGTGTTACATAATTCAAAATAAATGCATGTAGTGGCGTATTTAGGGGGGGGGGGCTATCGGGCTCAAGCCCCTAATGAAATTAATTTTGTTAGTTTTACGCATTTCACGTACAACAATAATCCTTCTTACCATTTCTAAGAATTTCATTCACTTTCTATTTTCTTATGCTTTTTGTTCAGAAATAATACTGTCTGCATTTGTCAAATTTCATTCCATGTCAGAACTGCATCCTTTTTTCCTTTCTTTCTTTCGTCCATTCTACTTTTCTATTTCTTTTTCTTAGTTGTTTCTTTCGTTTCACCTATCATACTTTCGATCGTTGTTAGTTGTAATTCAAGCAGACTGTCGTCACTAACATCAAAAGGAGGAGCAGATAAGCGAAACTGGTGTTCCACACCAATTTGCACGGATATCAACATAACCGGGCTTTAGTTATTATACCAAAAAATATTTAGGCTTGCATCGTTTAGTTATAAAGAGAGGTAAATGTTTGAATTAAAGAAAATCAAGAGCGGGGAATAAGTAGCCCGGGAAATTATATAGGCAAAGAAGATGCTTCGTTTTTCTTCTATGAATAGAATAAAAGGCTACATTCACTGCTAAATTTCTGTGTGTATCATATCACATAATATTCATCAGTCTGCAATTTTTGGTATTAAAACTGCAGTCAGTAGACCCTATATTTCAGCTTCATCTTGTCTCAGCATTTACTTTCAGGTAAAAACGTACACAGATAAAACTGGATATTTCATTTTTTTTTTTTCTAAAATGAAATCAGTTAAGTTGAAATGAGATTACAAATATTCAATGTATGTTTGCAGGAGCGTCATTTCAGATTTGACTGGGGAAGGGTGTGATCCTACACTGACATACGAGTTTCACGTTTTTTTCCTAGTATATTAGTAGACAATTGATTAAAATACAGTGAAACCTCTACTAACGGACACCTCTATAAAGCGGACACCTCCCGTAACGGACATATTTTGTAATCCCCAAACACTGTAATAGGAAAAAACATATTGACAAACCTCTCTAAAGCGGACACTCTCTAGTACGGACACGGACAGTCTTTCCTGTCTTTTATAGGTATTATTTACCTCCGTATTACGGACACTTTCTCTAGAAACAAGTTGAAAAGTGCAGTAAAAATAAATTTTTAGTAATTCATATATGTGTCATCAAGGAAGCATTGTGACAACATTTTGCCTCCTCAACTGGCTGCTCAGCAACCCAGATGAAGTCTGTTTACCAACACTCTCATGTCCTTTGCTTGCATCCCACTCCCACCCAAGCTGTTTTAGACACAAAAGTGATTGACAGTTACCCACCGTTTGGAATGACACGTTATGGTACTGTCCCGCTGGAATCTGTAACCAAGCAGAAGACAAGTTTGGTATTTTTGACCTGCGGGTACACACATTGTCTCAAAAAAGGCACTACTGGACTACAATTAACTCACAAATTAAAACAACATACCAAAAATGTAGTAAATAGTAATAAGTGTAAAGTGAAGAGAATACCATCTTATTTTCATGTTGTGCCTTGAGCATAAGAGTATTGGGTGGCGGAAGACAATGCAGTCATTTTTGTAGTATTCGTAAATACATGATTCATGCAAAAATATTTTTTCTAATTGCATATTACCTTGTTTACTAATTTACGTCATAAAATATTGAAACCTCTCTAAGGCAGACACCTCTCTATAGCGGACAATTTTTGATTCCCCATGGCTGTCCGCCTTAGAGAGGTTTCACTGTATATTTAATTTTCAAACTCAGGTGGGCAATTGCACCCCTACATCCACTTGTTATGGATGGCTCCACCGAAACAAATCCAAAGAATTATTTAAAAATCGAGACGAGAAGAGAAAGAATTATTTGAATATCGAGACGAGAAGAAAAAGAATTATTTGAGAATCAACGCGAGAAGAGAAAGAATTATTTGAGAATCGAGACAAGAGAAAAGATATTTGAGAATCGAGACGAAAAGTAAAAGAATTATTTGAGAATCGAGACGAGAAGAAATATAATTATTTGAATATCGAGACGAGAAGAAAAAGAATTATTTGAGAATCAACGCGAGAAGAGAAAGAATTATTTGAGTATCAATAAGAGAAGAAAAAGAATTATTTGAGAATCGAGATAAGAAGAGAAAGATTTATTTGAGAATCGAGACAAGAGAAAAATATTTGAGAATCGAGACGAGAGGAAAAAGAATTATTTAAGAATCGAGACGAGAAGAAAAAGAATTATTTGAGAATCAACGCGAGAAGAGAAAGAACTATTTGAGAATCGAGATAAGAGAAAAAAATATTTGAGAATTGAGACGAGAAGAAAAAGAATTATTTGAAAATCGAGACGAGAAGAAAAATAATTATTTGAGTATCGAGACGAGAAGAAAAAGAATTATTTGAGAATCAACGCGAGAAGAGAAAGAATTATTTCAGTATCGATAAGAGAAGAGTAAGAATTATTTGAGTATCCTGACGAGAAGAAAAAGTATTATTTGAGGATCAACGCGAGAAGAGAAAAAAATATTGGAGTATCGAGACGAGAAGAGTAAGAATTATTTGAGAATCGAGACGGGAAGAAAAATTATTATTTGAGAATCGAGACGAGAAGAAAAAGAATTATTTGAGAATCGAGGTGAGAAGAAAAAGAATCATTTGAGAATCGAGATGAGAATTCAACAAAAATTACGAGACAAGATAAAAAAATTTCTCGTCTCGTCTCGTCTTGTGTGGAACAATACTGTAAATGTTGACTTTACTATGTTATGGCGTATATCTATTTACAGAGTACCTCGTATTTTACAGTCAGATTGAATAGTATTCCTAACAGTACAATAATATATTGTTCCCCTTTGTATCATAATGCATTATTTCTCTTTTGAATTGTAATGTATTCTAATTATGGACAGCATCCAATGCAGACTTACTGTCGGAACTTAACGGACAATTGGAGACATTGGGCCGTTGTTGCCCTTTTTTAGTTCATTAAAATATGGGATGTGTACTTATATCAGGGGGGACGGTGGCCCAGTTGTAGAACGCTCACCTCTGGTTCAAGACGTTCCTGGTTAGGTCCTGTGAGATCAGTGGCGTTATTTAGGGAGGCCGGGGTCAATTGCCCCTAAGTTATTTATATAGTAGTATGATGGGATATTTAGAGCACAAAAAATCAGGCCCAATTTCAAAAATTGTGAGGAAAGAGACATATTGTTTGTAAGGTACGTTTAGGTACATGAGATCTACTGTTTTTCTTCCTATTATAAAAATTATTTATAAAATATGGATTTCAACCTTTAAATTCTGAAAATAGCTTCAAATAGATATCTTAAAGATGAAATATGATCAAAATTTAAAAAAAAAATCGGACTTGATTCCCATGTACACTGAACGCGTCATGTACTTACTAAAACGTAAAACTCTACTCCTATTTAGGGATGGACACGAGCAACTTCGAGCGAGTTTTCTTTGAAACTCGACTCGATTCGACACAAGCACTTTTGAGCTCGACTCGAGAACTCGGCTCGAAAAATTTCATCCAAGTCAACTCGAATTCGGGTCGAGTTTCGAGTCGAGTCGAGCCAAAAGTGCCAAATCGAACTAAATCCTGGGTGTAGTTTCAAGTACTCTCTTCAAGTATTCTACATAGACAATATAATCATCAATGACATTACTACTACAACATATTATTATTATTATTATTATTATTATTATTATTATTATTATTATTATTATTATTATTATTATTATTATTATTATTATTATTATTATTATAACACCGTGTATAAAGGCGATAGGCGATTTGTATCTAAATATTAAAAACTAGTTGACTAAGGTAGTCGAGAAGTCTTCAGGAATCAAAGACAACATAAGGTTCTGAGTTTGATTTCCGGAGGAGCAAGTATTCGGGCTCAAGCTAACAACTCTTAAAAAGTTATGCGGCGCCGGCTAAACATGTTCAAAACCGCTAGGCCCGGCTTTAGGGTTGTCAACGGCTCGGCTCACAGTTCATTCACTATCGAGCCGAACCGAGAAGTAAGCTGAGTGAGCCAACAGTTTACCCAATCGAACTGGCTCGAGCCATCGGCTCAATTGAGCCGAGCCAATAGCTCATCCTAACCGAGTTGGCTCGAGCTGTTCGCTCAGTTGAAACGCGCCGAGCCGGTTGATATCACTATCCGGGTTCGGTTTCTGCTTGGGCTCAAAAATTCGACTCAGCCTTGATGGTAAGAACTCTAGTATATACTTTGATAATAAGAACTACACAGTTGGTGCTCACGACATTTGAGTCTGTCTCTTATAAGAGTCTATTGTCTCGTTATCGAGACAAGACGAGATGCGAGTAGTGTTCCCTGTCGTGACCAACACAAAGTATTTCACATTCATTACTGCAGACATTTCTCATGGTTTTCGCTTTCCAATCTAATCAGGTCATGATTTCAAAACGAGTTAAATGAGCTGAACGAGCGAGCCATTTATCAAACTCGACTCGACTCGAAACTCGACCTCAAAACATTGACTCGGCTCGGAGTTCAACTCGAAAAAATTATCTTTGACTCGACTCGAAACTCGACTTGAATTCTACTCGAGTTTTGAGACGAGTCGAGTTGTAGCTTCCCTTCTCCCGAAGCAAAACCTAAACTGACGCTACTACAGGCTAGGGCGCCGATCCTGGGAGGCCGGGCCCGCCAAAGCTCATGTGGACCCCCTATTGTACTTATGAATATACAATATTTGGCATAATTTGAATGCAATTTGTCTTAAAATCCTCATATATATATATATATATATATACCTTCTGCATCTGAATGCCCTCCCCCAAATTTACAGACAAATCGGCGCCCTTGACTGCAGGCCATGTAAAGTTATAGACAACTTCGTGCTTGTAGATTTGCTCGTTACCTCCCATATTCTTATCCCACCATTTATTTCATTATCATCCACTTTCATTAATCATCTGTCTCTTTTAGCGTACAGAGAATAATATGAGACGTAAAAAAGAAATAAGATAACATGAATTCATATCAATGCGACTATTGTGATTGTCTGACTCCTATACTGGAGTTCTATGAACAATGTCAGTGAACTTGACTGATTAAAAAAAAAAAAAACTTTTTACTGATGTCTACGTAACTTTTTAAAGCCTCTTGACTCATATGGGGATTAATTTACGATATATAGGTTCTTGAAATGTATATGTTTTAGGAGAACAATGGTAAGAACTGCAGAGACCTTATTAAACGTTTACAGGGACATGGGTTTAGAAGTAAATGTAGAGAAAATTAAATGCATGGAAGCTCTCCGGGATCGTAATATGCAAATTATGGATGCGTCAAAAACTTTCGGCAAAGTGGACACTTTCAAATATCTAGGATCAATATTAACAGACAAAATCGTATTCACGAAGAAATTAAATGTCGACAAAAAGCAAGGGAATCGTGTTATTATTCAGTTCAAAATCTCTTGTCGTCGCAAGTTCTGTCGAGGAATTTGAAGCTTAAAATATATAAAACGAGCCTGTTGTTCTCTATGGTTGTGAAACAGGGTGCGAATTGGCGGGGGGGATGCCAGGGATTTCCCCCCTGACAAAAATCTTTCCCCCTCTGGAGAAGAAAATTTTTATCCCTGGCAGGGATAATTTTCCCCCTCTGGAGTATTTTTAAATAGACATGAAGATAGAAAAAGGGAACAATTCTTACTTTGCGTAGCTAAACTAATATTGCTTGAGTGAAAATTTATGACACATCTCACATCTCAACTGTTTTGTACTTGTTAGTATATATATATATATATATATATATATATATATATATATATATATATATTGTGTGTGTGTGTGTGTGAGGACGGTGCGCATATGGGTGAAATTCATCCCCCCCTGGGAAAATTTTTCAATTCGCACACTGGTGAAACATTGTCACTTACTCTGAGGGGAGAACGTAGACTGAAGGTATTTGAGAACAAGATCCTGAGACGAATATTCGGACCTAAGAGGAACGGAATGTAAATGGCTGAAAGTTCATAACGAGAAATTGCATAATTTATACCGTTTACAAAATATTGTTAGGATCATCAAGTCTAGCAGGATCAGGTAGGCAAGTCATGTAGCTAGAATGAAAAAGGTAGGAACACTTTAAAAGTTTTAACTAGAAGTTCAATCGGAAAATGACCACTAGGAAGACTTAGACGCCAGTAGCATACGCAAGAATTTATTTCGGGGGTTCCAAACTCAATATGAGGGTATTTTATATTAAAATTCCTAAAAATTGCTCATAAAATTTTTCTAAATTTATAGAAATTCGAAATCGAAATTCGGGGGGGGGATCCGGACCCCCAGGACCCAACCCATGCGTACGCCCCTGCTAGACGCAATTGTTAAGACAATATTAAGATGGAATGGATCTCACAAAAATAGAAATACAAAGTAGAAACTGTATCCAGCTGGGTAAGGGCAGAAGTCAATGGAGAGCTTTTGTGAACACGGCGTTGAACCTTCGGGTTCCATACGCCATAGTTTTTATTTATTTATTTATTTTTTTAATGAACTGGAATTTTAGTGGTTTCGTATTACTGATTTCTTCTTCACATCTGTTTTAATATCCCTTACTGTGTGAATATTAAATTTTCTTATATGATAATTTTAATATTTAATAATAATCAAATTTATTTTAAGAATTATTAGATTTATACATAATCAAAATTCATTTTGAAAAGCAAGAGACATTTATCTACAGTTGAACAAGAAATTGTAAAATCTAACCATTAAAATTACAGCTCTTTTCAAAGGAAACAGACAAAATGTTTTCTCATATATCAGTGCTAAGAAATGAAGATGGCGTAGGCTCAATACCGTTCAGAGCCTGACTTACTAAAAACAACACAATATTAACCATTTTTCTTTTGCTTGTTTTTCGTAAGTGAAAGGAGATAATGAAATGCAACTTACCACAGTCATAGATAATGATATTCTACAACAGAAAAAAAAACCGAAGAATTTTCAGTGTTGCCATCCATATAAATTTACAGTGTTGCCAGAATAACACTTCTCCAAGATCTAAGTTAAGGCAGCGACTATAGGAACGAATCCAACTGTATTCGATTACGTATCATGTTGTTTTGGTATCCTGTGAACTGATTTTTAAATAACATTATTATTTAATTTTACTAACTGTATGTTAAAATTGTTTTCTGTATTACAAACTAAATACAACTATTATTGAAAAAAAAAAAACAGTTCACAGGATACCAAGGCAACATGATACGTAATCAAATGCAGTTGAGTTCGTTCCTCTATTTAGGGCTGCGAACGAGAGAAGATTTGTGGCTGTCTCGTCTCGAAAATGTGCTGTAAAAGTGATGTCTCGACTCGAAAAATGTATATTTCTGTATTGGAAGAGCCGTATCTCGACTCGAATATTGTCAGGAAAATCTTGTCCCGACTCGTCTCGTGCGCATCCCTACCTCTATTCGCTGCCTTAACTTAGATTTTGGGGAGTTGTTATTCTGGGAACTGTAATTTCTATTTATGCCAACACTGAAAATTCTTTAGCTTCATATTTTCTGTTGTCGAATAAGATTATCTATGATTGTGGCAAGTTGCATTTCATTATGTCCTTTCACTTATGAAAAACAAGCAAAAGAATGGTAAATTTTATATTATTTTTAGTGTCAGGCTCTTAAGAGAGGATAAAAGCAATTGTAATAGATGTCTCTGCTTTTCATGTTTTTGATTAGGGCAAATTGTTTCCATCTAAAACAATTTGCAATACAATAATAAAAATAATAATATCGCTTTTGAGAGCAAAATAATCCAAATATTATCTCTTATTTATATAGGTACTTGTAAAACAATACTGGGTTGGCTTTGTTCGTCTTTCGGGTAGGGATATGACAAAAATTAATATTTAAGTTTGGATCCACTTCGTTACGTTAATATACCCAAACGTAATGACGATTCTTACAATTCGTCAGTCGGATTAAATGAGTGAAATATTATACTGTCCAAGCTTGTGGTTCCGCGTTGTAGCCAGGGCCTACGGGTGCACTTTGACCAAAACATTAATAAGTAAGACGAGAAAAATAGCGGAAGTTGAGTAATGCAGCAATAATAAATATCAACAAATCCAAAAATGCAAATGTTGGATATAAGTAACAATTTCTTTAACGAATCTATTTGTGGTTGTGTCTGAGTGAGATTTTAACGTTGATTTTCCGTAGACCAGTGGTCTCCAAACTCATGGAGCTCTTGAGCTATTGTAGCGCTTTTAATTCCTACTTTGAGCTACCAACCAAAAGAACTACCATTTAAAAAAAATCTTACATTTGTTTATTGTCTATAAACTGACATTTCTTGCCGGAGCGTTAACGCGATCTACCGAAAATGTCCCCGCGAGCTACTAGTAGCTCGCGATTGACAGTTTGGCGATCACTGCGTGTAGATAGTTGCGTAGGGGCGGAACCATAACGCTGTTTTGCTCGATAAACGGAGCATCATAACACCCTGTCACTATACCGAACGGGGTTCTCCCGTTTCCTTCCACTTTCTTCATTCCACATTTCACTCGTTTCTCGTTATCACCCTCTCCTTTCCTCACCGGCATAAAACGTGGGACGTAAAACTTAAAGATTTCATTAAAACTTTTACAAACATGTTTAAACAATGGCATACATAATACAACTTTTATTTATTTATTTTTTATTATGTTTTGTTTATTGTGTGAAACTGTTTGTACGCAAGGGTGAGGAACGGAAAGCACCTTTCGGCCTACAGGTGGCAAAACATTAAATTTGGCCATGGTTTATGCGCCTTCAAATTTATGGGTTTTGTTTTACTCAAATTAAGGGGAAAAAAACATGTAAAGTAAGATTATCTATGATTGTGGCAAGTTGCATTTCATTATGTCCTTTCACTTATGAAAAACAAGCAAAAGAATGGTAAATTTTATATTATTTTTAGACAAATTTATTTAAAAGAGAATACATAGAATAAACTGTTAATAAACGTAAATTTGAGTCATACAAAAGTAAATCATGAGACAGTTGATTGTCTATGGCCCTTCTTGCTGGTTATAAGACTAGCACATCTGCCTTTGGTGCATGTGGTATTGGGTTCGATTCCCGATCTTAGAACACGAAAGAAATTTTATTTCAATTTTATTAATTATCCTTCTCCTTTAGTCTAAAAAGCATAACCATAGGACGTTAAACAAAATTCTTCTTCTTCTTCTTCTTCTTCTTCTACTACTACTACTACTACTACTACTAATAATAATAATAATAATAATTTCATTTAATTTTGATTAATGCAATGTGTAACGTACTTTATGATTTACTTAAGAAATCAATGAAAGATGAATCTTTTTTTTTTTTTTTTTTTCGCAATAGTGTTACTTGTTTCTTATAGTTTCAACACACTAAAAATTGGTTCACACAATGACATGCTCATCTAGAAACGAAAAAAAAAAAAAAGTTCTTCTTGGAAATAGTATTCAGGGCTACCAATATGTTACGTCTTTCGGCCTCGTATATCTCACCCCCATCCTCAAAGGGAAAAAAAAAAATGTTCTCACGTTTCGACTCAGGTGTGTTTTCTTCCGTAATGAGGTTTCGAAGAAGGTATTTTTTTGAAAGAAAGCAACTAAAGAATAGGAAAAGAATGGTCTCCAAGGGCAAAATCTTGTTGTCACAGGTAGGGGCCTCTGGTGGGGGGTCTGTGAACCATGTGACACGTTAGCACCAAAAAATCTTATTGCATAAATAATCTCTCATTTATCATACACTAGGCGTTGGTGGAGGGCCCGCACGGATGGAAGTTAAAAGGTGGTTTGGGAGAAAGAAAGAAAGAAAACAGAAAACAGGATAAAAATGTCCTGCTGTTTGCCATCTTCAGGAGTGATCAGTAGAGCCATCCCCTAACAAATGTTGGTAGAATAGTATTTAATAAAACTAAAGCTTAGAGCCGACAGTGAGAGAGAAGGAAGTACGGTGATCGTATAAAAAATAATCGAAATATCAACAGATTTACACGTTTCATGGCCCCTTCATGCTGAGAAAGTAATGTAGGGATGGTATCGAGACGAGACGAGACGAGACTTTGTACAGTCTCGGTCTCGTCTCGGTTGATAAATAAGGTCTCGGTCTCGGTCTCGTCTCGAGTAAAAAATCACCGTCTCGGTCTCGGTCTCGTCTCGGTCAACAGATGCTTGTCTCGATCTCGGTCTCGGTCTCGAGTACCAAATCTCGGTCTCGTCTCGAAAGTCTCGAAAGTCTCGAAATAAAGAGTGTGAAATTAAAATAGTGAAAGTATTATTCTCGTACAGTTTGTTGTTTCCGCTTATTTTTTCCTTTCATTTTGACTTAGAATTATGGTATGGTGTACCTCTTAGTAGCTAATTTGCTAGTGCTAATGCTTTCCATTCGCGTATTCCAGGTTCAATGATCAGTGGGTATATCACCCTAAACCCTAATAGAACCCACATTTCACTTTCAGCAATAGACTTTGTCTCATATAGCCTCAGAACTGCCTATACAATTAAACTCTATTAAATTAACTCTAGTACTATACAGTAGTTTATTTCCTTCTTTTGAATCAGAATTGTTCAATACCTCCTAACGGATAACGCAACACATAGCAGCACGAATGTATCTAATCGTACCGAAATTGAAACTTTACAATTTCTCATTTATTATTCAATACATTCTGCTTTGACTGTCATTTTAAAAACAGAATATAACCTTCATTATTTTAACAAATAGGGTAAATTATTACTACAATATACGTATTTTGTTTGAAATTGATGAAATGCTTTATTACCGTTTCACATCTCCGTGTTTAGTTGACACTTTATGACACGAACGTCCTGAACCTTGTGGTGGGAGCTACTACACTCATCTTTGCTATATGAGGTCTCGAGTTGGATCACAAAAGAAGTTAAAGTCCGATGTTTCGCATAGTTCGCGTATCATTTTAAGTGCATTCTGTTTCTTATACATGTTCATAAGGTCGTAATGCATTACGTAATCACATATCCAGTACCGTAACATGGATTAATCTTATTCCTGAGCTCTCAACGGTGCATGCAATCTTTATTCGAGAAAACTAATCTTGCGTTCATTACGTTGACATTTTATATTGATTAAAAATTACTTGCGAAACATGGACATACATATTATATAAATATATAGGTAATTCGAGTTATCTGTATCTATTTTTTCTCACTCGCCAAAACAAGTGATTCTTAGCTTTCTAGTTTTCTTTTGTATTAATTTTTGTAGTTTTGCTTTAACATGGTGGATTGAATAGTCAAAAATATTTTTTTCGCTCTACGATTTTCATTAAATTTTGGATCCATTTTTACCCTACCTTACCTAGTAAAAGTTATATATTTAGTCTTAGTTGAGGAACCGGTTTTTCGCTTCTGTAAAATTACGAAATAATGACTTGGTTTAGTTTACCTCCGAGGTCCAGATATAATAAAATCATCACCATCATCATAATCAACCATTATCATTCCATTGCTGGATGAAGGTCTTTCCAAGTCTTCTCCACAACTATCTAACTTGGGCAATTCTTTTCCAGGTTACTCCTCAGTGGCTCTTGATTTCGTCACACCTTCTTGTATGCGGAGGTTTTCCAGGGTGTTTATGTCTCGTGGTATCCAGTCTAGAATTGTTTTCGTCCGTCGATCATAATTTCTTTTTGCAATACGTCCACCACACTTTCCAGCTCATATTAAATTATTTCATTAGCACCATCAGTATTCATTTCTATATATTTGGGCTACAAATAGTTCGAATTCGCTACTTTCGGAGTACATACACGCTACTTTTTAATCTTCGGATCTGGCAACACTGACTGACTGATTTAAATCAATACAATGTGAACACCCCCATTTGATCTAGCGGCTAGCACTCTTGATTTCGGTTCGCGTGGTCCCGAGTTCGATTTCCGGTAGGGGTAAAGTTGAACGACCGAAGTGGTTCGGATTCCACTATAATCATTAGCTCCACGCCTCCTTTAGCCGCCCTAGCATAACTGTGGGACGTTAAACTAAAACAAAACAAAACAAAAGTGAACACTGTGAATTACTAACTGTAAATCATTGAATAATTGCATATAGCTATATGGTATGGATCGAGTTTAAGGTGGTCGGTGGTCAAACTAAAGCAAGTGAAATGTAATTAGGGTGTAATTAGAACTTTTAGTTAAGCACGGTCTTAATCTAAATTGTACACCAGGCCTAAGGCTTAGGGGGAACAACTAGTGTTACTGAAAATGTATTAGTTACATTTAATTTCAGTTACAATTTGCATTTATATGTATTGCTGGAACGAAGACTTAAACATTAACATTATAAGTAGCCCAAAGACTATGAAAAGCGTAGTCTCTTGAAAGCATTCTTGCACCATGAAACAAATTACGAGTAATTTTAAAATATTTTGCAGTTTATCTACGTTACTTGCACATATTTAGAATAATATTTAGCAATTTATTTAAGTGGGTAACACTGCTTAAAATAATGTAACTGCGACTTGTTGTAATTAAAACCACCAAAAACTATTGTTGTAATGTTATAGAAGCAAAGGAAAGCAATAATCATTATAAAAATTTAATACAAATACGTCATTTTAAGCAGTATAGCAATCACTACCAATGTGTTTGGTATCTCTGAAACGATTTGAAATAATTGTTGTAAGTGGCGTTATAAGTATTTAAGTCTTTTGGAAGCATCTGCATGATGAGACGTGATATGTCAGCGCATTTTCGAAGTAAAGCCTTTAGAAACATTTAAATTTTCCGTTTCTTGTAACTTTGTTCCTTTATTCATTCGAAATATGTTATACCATGATCACAGTATTTTGACGCTAAGGTATAGTCGATGCGCATTGCACCGTGCATGCCATTTGAGTTATTAGAGATTTCCAAGCTACACTAAATAATGTATATGGGCTATTTTGGTTTTGTTAAATAACTAAATTAGAAATATGTAATACTTTACGTAGCGCAATTTGAGAAAATACAACTTTATTTTGCTTTAGCAACATTGCTTGTTTATCTAGTGATATTGCAGAGTATCAAGAAGAATATCCCAACTGGATATATATATATATATATATATATATATATATATATATATATATATATATATATATATATATATATATATATATATATATATGGCCCATTTTAATCTTTCCACGGAGATATCTCGAAAACGGTTGAACATGAATGAACCGAACAAAAAATCAAATAGGAAATGCCATGGGGCACACCCAATGGCGTTGTCGCGGCACCTCCTGGGGCCGCCTTTCATGGAGTACCAGGGCCAAACTTTAAAATTTTAAATGGAAACATGGGGCGGGTAATACCTCGTTCTATAGATCTTTAAAAAGTAAAAAGCGTTGTGGCAAAAGATTTGCCATATCGGTCACCGTATTCAAGATGGCCGCCAAGACATGGTGCCTGTATCTGATAAAACGTCCAGTACAACTAATATGAAAACAGTTGGAGATAAATGAACAGAATAAAACTC
The DNA here is from genome assembly GCF_964235325.1 of Thermobia domestica. NCBI lineage: Eukaryota > Metazoa > Arthropoda > Insecta > Zygentoma > Lepismatidae > Thermobia > Thermobia domestica. The sequence continues at coordinate 144,795,975 of NC_137466.1, read as the reverse complement.
GTATAGGAAAGCACAGAGGGTATTTATCATTCCACGGCTCGAGTATAATTTAATGGAGAAAAAGATTATTAAAGTATAATTGACATGATGCAAAAGAGGAAATTATAGAAAATTATCTTTTCGATCTCTGTCCGTAAGTAGGTGAAGCGGGAATGAATGGTAAAATCTCAAATGAGAACCTCACTTTTATTTGCAATATATATGGTTCGTCTGAAACACTTGTGTGCAAACATGACTGGTACTATAATGAATAAAAATAAAGTGAAATAAGGCGAATAAAAATAAGGTGAAATTCAAGTTTAACAACATTTTACCCGCCTCTTCGCCCCTGATAATTTAACGCATTGCGTGCAAGATTTTTGGAATATATCTGCATCAGTGTGTACCGTTTCGTTACTAAGGATCACAACTGAAATTACCGTTGAAAGTTATAAAGAATGTAACTGTGGACATCTCAGTGAAACTCATATTCTATCACATGCAAGAAGACATAGAAGGAAAAGAAGCGAACCAATATCATGCAGACAACTGTTTGTAAACATTGTTCTAAAATTGCATTGTTCGACAAATTGGTTTCGCATTTCAGTTGATTCATTTTTACATCAAAGCATTGCCTGCAATCAAAATGGAAGGTACCATTTAACAAGAATTTTACATACTTTATCTCATTACAGAGACAGTTATCTCTTATAAAAACACATTTCAAATAACTTTGTTTCGTAGATACAATTTGCAAAAACTAAGACTCTCATTTGTTATTTCACCGATCCTTCCCACTTCACTCACTTACAGAATGAGGATGGAGCAATAATTTTCTAGGAGTTAGAGTTGACTGTTGCAACATTCCCGAGCTATAGAATGATAAATACCCTCTGTGATTTTCTATTCGAATATTTTTTCTAGTGTTTTCACATTAGTGATACTGGGCGTTTTACCTGATGCAGATACCATGTCTTGGTGGTCATTTTGAAAGCGGTGACCCATATGAACAATCTTTTGCAACAGCATTCTGTAGTTTTTAAAGATATGTCGAACGAGGTATCACTCACCCCATGTTTCCATTTACAATTTTGAAGTTGCGCCCTGGGCCCCCATGAAGGGTGGCCCTGGGAGTCTCCGCGACAATATCAATCGATGTGCCACATGACATTTTTTATTTGAGTTTTTGTTCGGTTCATTTATGTTCAGCCGTTTTCATATTAGTGGTACTGCACGTTTTACTGTATCTGATAGAGGCAACATGTTTTGGCGGCCATTTTGAATACAGTGCCCGATATGAAAGATCTTTTGCCACAACGACTTTTAGTTTTTCAAGATCTATCGAACGAGGTACCACTCACCCCTTGCTTCCATTTAAAATTAAACTTGGGCACCGGGAACCCATGCAGGGCGGACCTGGGTGGCACCGCGACCATATTATATATATATATATATATATATATATATATATATATATATATATATATATATATATATATATATATAGAGAGAGAGAGAGAGAGAGAGAGAGAGAATTCTATTTGCATCAGCAGTGGATTTTGTTTCGGGAGAGTCTTGAGAAACGAGTAAGAAACATTTGCGTTTTACGTGCAATGCAGAAAATTATCACAAATTTATTTCGGGAGGGGTTTGAGCCTGATAATCACCCCTAAATACACCACTGTACATCAGTCAACCGTTCTCATATTATCTAACACAGCAACGAAACAAATTTTGAGTGAGGGCAATTTTCATATCTATCAATATCAATATTCGAGACGAGACCGAGACTTTCGAGACTGACCTAAGTCTCGTCTCGGTCTCGTCTCGATTTATAGAGGTCTGTCTCGGTCTCGGTCTCGTCTCGGTATTTAAAAGTCCGTCTCGGTCTCGGTCTCGTCTCGGTATATAAAAGTCCGTCTCGGTCTCGGTCTCGTCTCGATAATTCGAGACGAGACCGAGACGAGACCGAGACTAGTCTCGGTCTCGGTACCATCCCTAAAGTAATGTTTGCATGTCTGCTGTTTATTCGTCCCATCGCCTCGATGTATATATTACCTCGATGTATATATCGCCTCGATGTATGTATTCTCTACAGGTTTATTGTTTCCTTGTGCGCCTGTTCGTCAGAAATTTTTCTGCCATACATTTCAATGCAGCAAAAATGATTTGAACTTCTCTTCAAATAATGAGTTTCTTAATGATTGAAAATCAAAAATAGCATGTTTTCTTTTCTCAAAAACTTGGCTGACAAGTTTGTTCACATTTCAAAAACCAAATGCTAATAATTTTTCAATATATTTATTGTTACTCAAAATACAGAAGGGGCATAGCTTTCAAGTAAGGGCTGTACATTATATTCTTTTTAGTTTTCTTATTTAGAGTTCTTTGAATGCTTGGAATTAAATAAACCTCACACCTTTATAATAATTATTTATTAGAATCATTTTTTAAAATAAAAATAACAGAGAAGGGGCTTATGGGGTTCTCACGATCGGGAAAGTTTAAAGATAGACATGTTTTCTCTGAGAATTCTCAGAATGAATGATCCATAAGAGCCAGAAGAATTTGGCACCCTTATAACTTGATTTTCGCTGTGGGACCAGTTTCCAGTAGCTTACAAGCTATAATAATAATAATATAAAAATTAAAGTGAATATGTTTGTGACTTAATAACTCTTGAACCACCCGACCGATCTCGATCAAATTTTCAACATAGATGAGGTTCGAGCCTGGGATGGCTTTTATTATTTTACTTTGATAGTTCAACTTAGGAGAGAGGAAGGGGGAGATATTAAATATGACCGTAAATTACTGTCGAATCCATAGTTTTTTGGGTTGCTGAGATGAACAGTAACACTTCCGATTCTGTTTAAATCCAAATTCAGATCCGCAACTTGGGGGATATATGATCGAAAATTGCCGATATTACTATTGAATTCATAGCTTTCAGGATCGCTTAGATGAACAGTGACACTTCCAATGCAGATTAAGTACAAATTCAACCCTTATTAGTAGCCTACTTCTAAGGGGGGATGGTGACGTTTAAAAATAACTGAAAGTGGCCGATATTAGTGTCGAATTCATAGTTTTTGGGGCCCCTAAGTTGATCGATGACAGTTTTAGTGTCTTTTATGTTCAAAATGAAACGTATTCTCCCCGTGCGAAGAACGGGTATTTTGGTAGTAATATTAATTAATTCAACAGGATCTCACTTTAAAAAAGAAATTTTAAAAATGAATAACGTGATACCAGCGGTAACCGAAGACAACAAAATTATTTTCTTAACTTGTTTTAAATTCCTAGTTTGAACAAAACTCAGGAAGGAAAAAATCCATACAAAATTACTTGACGTGCGTGTAATTGAATATTTGTCTTTGCACTACTTAAGGAGTGACGGAGAAAATCGTACCTGCATTTCATAAGCTAACGCCGTTCATTAGTAACGGATATTTTTTCCTTGTTGTTTGTGTCACTATACTCCCACCACAGAAACCTTGAAATAATTCTAGTTTCCCAATATGGTTCCTGAAAACACGTATGTAAAGAAAACAGCACAGTAATGATTTGTGGGAACACAATCATAACTTAACAATAAAGAGAGGGCGCGGGGAAGGGGGGGGTTACAGATGAAAAGATGGAGAGAATCAAAGTGGGTGGCAACACGTTAGAGAGAGAGGTGTCAGGAGAGGTTAAGATGAAGACGGATAGAAAGACAGATCGGTCTCTTGAGCAGCTTGAGATGCCAGCGAAGTAGCTTCTCTTCAGTCTCGGCTTATTACGAGGACGCTAATCTGTAAAATCGCTAGTTTAACACCACTTCATCAGATAGGTTGCTAGTCTTCTTTATAAAATAGAATGAGATTTCACCGGTTCCTATGGCCTAAGCAAAAAGGTACACGTTAATGGGTAAAGAGGGAGGGACAAGCGCGAGACATTTAATTAGATTAAAGACTTCTATCCCTCCCGTCCCCTCTCCAACCCAACCATCACTGTTATTATTTTTTGTCGCTTATGGGGACGCTACTTATAAGAATTTTTCCCATCCAAATCCTTTTTTTTTCGTTCCTGTAAATTTTTTTCTGGTTTCAGAGTGGGAGGTTCCGTATAAGGACGATATACTCTCTACCTCCCCAATAAAGGTAGTCTCCGGACATTAGCCTCTTCACCCAACGTTCGTCCATCAATGTCCAACTCAGAGCCTACACCTCAAAGAACGCCGCTTCTCATCAGCTCCACTGGGTGTACTGTACAGTCCTTCACAAACTGAGTTCCAACAGGTGTGGGGGGAACCATATAGTTTTCTTCAGAAACAGTGTTGCTAACTAAATTTTCACACATATACTATCGATTTTAATTATTGTCTTCACATATACACATCAATCTAGCACTTATCATGGTCAGAACACTGGATTTATAGGTGCTTCAAGCCACGAAAGAATTTTTCCGGTAAAATAGAGAAAGGCTTCCAAACACAATTATTTCCTAGTGTCCGTTTTTGCCCAGTTAACGGGAGTACTTTGTACGTGTGTCGTTCCTAGTTCGATTGATAGTATGAGTGCTTTTTTCTAGGATACATATTCCCTCGAGATATCCCCGCGTAGCGTAGTAGCTAACGCTCTCGCTTTTGGTGTGAATGGTCCCGGGTCCGATTCCCGATGGAGACACTCTGTCAGAAAGGTGTAAAATACTTTTCAGGCCAAGCATCCTGTGTGAGGGTTTTCCTAGGTTTTTCTGATAAAAGGTCCCAGGTCACTTCATTCCTTTCTCCCTTCCCCTCTTCCCCTAGTAGTGTATTCGTCGAACAATGTCTTGTGGCATATATGACGGGCTTAAGAGGTCATAAGAGTTGAATATCCAGAAACATAATTAGTAATTTCTTTTTTAAAAAATCAGTACTGAAAAGGAAACTTCAATTAAGCAATTATTTTTAACTTTTCAGGTAGAAATGTTTTCAGTACCGTATCTCATTTAGGTCGTTCCACGATTGTCCCACCATAAATCTATCATGAGATCGCACATACCATAATCGTTCACTTGAAAGAATCCTATTTCTTATACCAAATAAACAGAGTTTCTCCTTGTAAGAACAAAGAACGTTTTGTGATATACTCAACAGGTTCAAACTCTCCTAACGCTAAGACACATACTCTTTATGCATATATGCTACTTATTAATATTTATGTTTGAAATGTGAATAAAGTAGCCCGAACAGCTCTTTTTGATAAAATCGCCTGGAAAAAACTCATTCTCAAGACCAAACTACCCTTTGTGGATATTTTTTAAATGAGAAATGACTTATGCTATATTGTAGAGTTACTAAGGAAACTTTTATTTACGAAATGTGAACAGTCACCTAAGTCGTTTTTGAGAAGATTGTTCATAAAGAACTTATCCCTTCTGATATTTCGCAGCAAAGTGATTTATACCCTATTACAGGTGTTATTAATGAATTATTGATTTATCAAATATGAACAAATTCGTTTGACCCGTTTTTGAGATATTCAGTTTTTGAATTTCATCCTCCAGTGAACTAACCATATTCTTTTGTATAGAAGAAGCCGCGTTCAAGCCACGTGAGTTAACCACTGCATCAGTAGATAGGACTTTGAGGGTAAACGTAAAATTGGTGACTAAGTTATGCATGAAAAATAGTAACACATTGACGTACTGTATATCTAAAAAAATACAATATTATGTAGCAAATTGTATGCATTGTTTTTGTCTCCTAACGATACGCATTTACTTCTAACCAACAGTGCACATCTCTTCCCCCACCCCACAACCAGCGCAACCCCATAATTTAGCATTCTCTCCCCCTTATAGAAAAGAAATAGAGGAGACTGAATCGGTTGGATTAGAGTTTAGCGTCCCTTTCAGCAGCGAGGCTATGTGAGACATGGACTTGCAGCTTAACGTAGTATACGAACTAACTACATAAGTTCTCCCCAGGAATCGAACCAAGCCGATGCCCGCACCGAGGACGCGTACATAACTCATTTAGTCACCACGAGGGAGTTGATTATAATAAAAAACTCGAGATAAGTTGCTTTAGTAAAATAAATTTGATTCAATTTAGGAACTTTTTTTTTCGTTTTCGTTCTGAAAAGCATTATTCTGATATAATTAATAGAACACTTACCTCTAGTACATGGGATCCGTGATTTGATCCCCGGTCAAGTAGGCTTGTGGTGGACAATATTGTGTGGTACTTTCGTTTCCTCCCACTCTATCATTCCACCAATCCTTCCATCATCATTCACTTGCTTTAATCATCTTCTCCCTTAGCCTAACAGGCGTAATGAAGGGGTGTTAAATTCAAATATTTCATTTCATTTCATTTCTGGTATAGTTAAAGTTCAGTTGTACTATTTACAATGAAAAATCGTCCCTTCCTTTAAAAAAAAAAATCTCATGGGTGTAATCTAGCCCTAAAATCCGCCTCTAGGCACTCTGCTTCTAACATTAAAGCACTCCCTCCCAATAGTAACGTGCATACTACTTGTAGTAATGAAGAGGGCGCGGTAACTCAGTAGTATAGTGCTCACCTCTAGTGCTACGGGTTCCTAGTTCGATCCCAGACCGTGTGTATAGTGGACATTACCCTGTCGTGGGGTTTTCTTAGAATTCTCCCATTTCCTCCCTCATTTTTATTCTACCAATTATTTCAGCATTGTTTACTTTCATTATTTCTTATCCGACTTCTTTCAACCTAAAAGGCACCGGATGTTACATAGAAATTCAATTTCATCTTGTAATAATAATAATAATCTAAAATTGGTTATACCCATAGGCGCCGACTTTGGGGGGGCAGGGCACTTTTGGCCCCCCCAATATTTAAAGGTGGGGTCCTCGCCCCCCCAATATAATCCAGTTGAGGAAGAATTACCAAAGAGGAGCAAGAATTTCTATCGTAAATTACGTCGTGCCTTTAATTCGATATTAAGAACAGCCTTCTTATTCAATAAAAAGCACCGTTTTCAAATCGGCGTTTAAGCTTTTTAGGATTTCCACTTTTTGAGGTAAATTTTAGACTTTCACTCAAACAGCTACTGCTTGCTTACTATTTATCGTAGGATCGTGGTTCATAACTCGTTTCTCTCAGGATAGACGGAGAACGGTACTTTCCAACGGTACCACTCTCTGGTCTGTATTATACACCAGAAATAAGAATATTGAAAAAAAAAGAGAGATTTGTCGAAAAAAAATCGAAATTTTTGTGCCCCTCTATCCCGGGCCTGGGTTCACGTAGGGATCTGAATCTTTTAAAAAAATCTTTTTATATACATAATACGTGTGGAAAATTTCGTTCTTGTATCTTGAAAAGTGAGGTCGGGAGAAATTTTTGAAAATCTGAAGGTGACCCATCTTTTCATATATGTATATAAATAGAGGAAGTTCGGGTATTATGGAATAGTCGGATAATATGGAATACCTCATTAGCTCGCCTGTGATGTGTTGCTTCCAAGCGGAGACGAAAGAAACTACTGCCTCACGTCCCCATGATGCTCTACAATCAGTCTCCATGTGATTGTGACATTCGTTGTGTTGGTAGACGTGAAAATCTGATATTTTATTCAGGAATACTTTTACAGGTAAGTGGTTTACAACCTGTATTTTCCTATTGAAATATAATAAAACAACAATTCTTTATTTACAATGACGTTGGATATACAGAGTGGTAGTTTGATAAGCGCCATTGTCCTATACGCCTTCGAATGCGTTTAACAGCTCTTTCGTTTCCAAGCTAGCGTGAAGGGCAATATGGAATACCCGCAAGAAAAGCATGGTATTCCGTATGGTATTCCGATTACAAAAATATCTATCGGTATTGGGTAATTAAACATACATTTATGATGACAACAATGCTAAGTGTATTTTTTATTACAGCAAATTGTCTGATGATATAAGGGGTGAGCTTGGATTCAGCGTTCATCATGTTTAATGTGAGCACACAATGACTGTGCCGATCCTGAGGCAGCGTATTATATTTATGACTTTTGCAAGTAATCACAATCAGTTATGGCTTGGCATTCAGAATTTTCATATATTGTCACTAAATTCATTGTATGTTCAACAGAAAACTTTTTTCTTTTCTATATAGCATTTGTATTCTATATTACCCGACTATTTCATATTACCCTCCAAAGTGGTTTCTTTACAAATTATACATTTTACCCACCCCTGTAACGAAACTTCTTTATCAAGATATACATAAATAAAGCCAAATATGTAAGGCGTATACTTGTTTTCCTTTTTGTTTCAATGTGCAATTATTAACTGTTAACAGCGAAACAAAAATTGTATTCCTTAATACCCGAACTTCCTCTATATATACCTAGGTATAAAATATTTTTTTAAAAATGTACTGTGTCATTCCTATTTAGCCTAGAGTCATGGATCAAACGCCATTTTGTTCAGTATAATAAGCCCTTTCCAATGGTATCACTCACATGTCCGCATCATACACCTAAACCAGATAATTAGGGAAAATCTCGGAAGTATTTTTGCAAATCCAACCAAAACATTTTGCCCCTCTGGCCTAGGCTTGGGTTGACGTAGGGATCTGATTTTTTTTCTAAAAATACATTGTTATGTACATAATACGTGTGCAAAATTCCAATCTTGTATCTTAAAAACAAAGGGAAAAAAATTGTTGAAAGTCTGACTGTAGGCTCTCTCTTTATACACACACATACGTATATACTTATTATAAAAATTTACTGCGTCATTACTATTTAGGCTAGAGTCATGGCTTAAACGTTATTTTCTTTAGTATAACAAGCCCTTTCCAACGGCGCCACACACATGTACGTATCGTATTCCTGAACCGGAAAAATCGGGAAAACTGATTTTTTTTTTCTAAAAATATCAGCCCCTCGGAACATTTGCGGCCCTCGTGCCCGGACTGGGCTTCACGTAGAGATCTCAGAAAAATTTGAGAAATATTCAAAGGTACATACAACTCCAATCTGATATCGTGAAAACTACAGGCGTGAAAAATTTTTGAAATTTGCCTTAAGAAAAGTAAAAAGTCACGCCCTTTCGCACCCACTTGGCACAGCCAAGTTGACCATCTGGTTCGAAAACGCATCTGGGGTGTTCTTTGGTCCATCCTTGACTTGACTAATAAAAAACGACTTAAGTACCTGTTATAGAACCTAAATAAGAGGTCAAAGACCATAGTACGCCATGGTAACAAAAGTTACCAAAAATCCTAAATGAGTTAATAGAGCACTGAAGCTTCAACCAACACTATGGCAACACTGATATGAGTAGTGAAGATCAATGTGGTGCAGTGAAGTTCCCAGAATTTGAACTTGAATTTGTTTTAATGCCTTCACACAAATTTGACTTAGGTCACGAATTTAGAAGCGGAGCGGATGCAGCAGACCGAGGTCTGGAGGGAAGGGGGCCTTTATCCAGCAGTTGGTAGAAAACGGCTGAATATGATTATAAATTTATTCATTGTTTTGGCCCCCCCAATATTTTCTTCAAGTCGGCGCCTATGGTTATACCTATACATTAAATAGAATCAAAGTATTTAAGAAGGTTTGAGGAAATTTCAAGAATTTATTAATATCAAGTCATGAAGAAGAAAAAAGGCAATAAAACAATTTTGAGTAGCTAACAAGTTCCTCACTTCTTCGGACGTTGAAATCACCATTAAAAAAATACAGAAGAATACTATGAAGAATGAAAATATGAAGTTAGACACTTAACGAAGAACGAATGGTCGCAGCTAATGTGGTCTGTGATTGAAAATAGAAAACAATTTGTCCCTTCTGTTGCAATAAATTATCGTTAACGTGTAGACAGTGATTGATAATTCGATTATAACTGGCCATCTGTTATTGAATTCAGAAGTAATAACATTATGTATGAGAACTGTTATTCTTCTAGTCAAAAAAATTAACTCTCCTTCACTTTGATGCAAACACACACAAACACACAACCTTCAGGAGGGACCAACAAGGTAGAAAGAAAACAGAACACTAAAATAGAAGACCGTAACTTTTTTTGTGTGTAACTTTCTTTTATAAAAGTAGAGAGAACGTCTTGCATAAATATTATAATGCGCTATTTAGAAATTAAGAAAAAATAAATTGTAAGTCCTTGATGCGAAGTGTCTGGTCATGTAAAGAAACGTATAAAAAAAGAAAAAGAATAAGAATAAGTGATAAATTCAAATTTGCGATATTATGTATTCATCAACTTTTCTTTTCTTTCTTATTCTTTCAAATATTATTGTCCTGCTTTGCTCTCGGGTCTGGACAGTTCGAACAGGATTGCCAGACATAACTACAAAACAAGTCAGCATTTTACCAATGTATATACATAAATCTCTTTGAGTTTCTTGATTAGTCGTTTATCTTGAAAATAATTTACTCTTGGAAGGAGTTTTCTTCGTACAAAATTTTCTAAAAACGTCTATTTTTATTTTGTTCATATTTCATAGGTAAATATTTTCGTAATATATGCAGCAGTGGAGTATTTAGAATATTGTTTCGGGGGGGGGGGGACTTAAGAACCAAAAGAGGCATTTGTGTTGTACGTATAATGCGAAAAAATAATAATGAAATTATTTCGGGAGGGCTTGAACCCGATAGCTACCTCCTAAATACGCCACTGATCTGCAGCATGACATGATCTAATTTTTAAAAAAAGGGAACAAAAAGTTTTAATATATACCCTTCATTTAAAATAATAATAAAAAAGATTTTACCGTAGGGACACATTAGTGTAAAGTAATCAAGTATCAAACTAAATGGAGATATTGACGCGATTACGTTGGATAATTACTTTATCGAATTTAGTATATTTCCACCATTTTTAACGCTGAAAAATCATAGGAATTTGGACATTTTCATACTTCTCATTCATGTTAAATAGTTTTAACTCAAGAAAATACACCTTCAGATGTCTCTAAAGACAGTCAGGGTATGATATCGTCGATCGTAATTTTTTTTCTTACAAATTGGTCACTGTATAAACGAGCAAATAGACATAATTAACTGCTTTTAAAGGAATATTGACTTTAATTATTCCTGTATTGGACACAACACTTTGATTGATGGATTATGCGTAACTCACAAGAAATATTTTAGGCACTTTGTTAATATACCCATGTATTTATCTTACTAGAAACTACTTTTCGTACTTGTAAGTCCTTATGTTCAAATGGTCTTACAATGTTATAAACTACAGCAACGGAGCACAAGTATTGATGTATTTCTAATAAGAGAATTTGTGTAAAACTAAAAATATTAACTTGGCATAATGTGTACCCCATCAAACATTTCCCAAACTAGCCTTAGGTATTGCTATTACTTTTATAGACAAATTCTATAATCGTAAAATACTGTACCAAAAATACGCCTACCATAATAATTATGATACTTCTTAATTGCTCAAACATCACCTATGGCAACATTGTAATTCCCAAAATCCTTCCAGGATTTAAGAAATCAACTTTTTCGTTTCTCTCTCTTTCTTTTTAAAATACTATAATCTTCATCGACTCTCTAATACTCTCTCTCCTCTAACACAAGTATGTATTATCTTCATTTGATGCTAGTTAAAAATCTAAGACAGGAAGGGGACATAATATTTTTGGGAGAGGGTTACTTGCGTTGCGTTCACCATACATTCCTGAATGCTTATTTTATAATCCATGTATTTATCTGAACAATAAAATTTCAGAAGGGAATGAAGGTGGTCGCAGCAGACAGAGTCCCTGGTAATCCCCTTAGTTACACACCTGCATGAAAGTATTTGGTTGTGTTAATTTATAACTTCTATCTTCATAAATTCTATTGATATATAGGTAGCAATTATCTCTACTGTATTGTAATCCGTAATCAAGTTACAATTTTCTCTTACTATGAAATATTAAAAATGAATTGACATTATTCAATATTTCTCCTAATATAATAATACAGTTAGTTGTGTGTATTAAATGACGTATTAAAGCACTATAATCAATGCACTAAAAATTAACCTGTATTAATATAATAATTTAATGTTTTTTTTTTAGTTCTATCGCACTAGCTGCACTAGGTTATCGGTACGAGGTCTGGTAGATTACATGCAGATCTGACCGAAACTGCATACGACCGAAACGGGATACGACTAAAACGCCATAGGATCGAAAATATTTACCTGCATACAAGGGCCCCCATGTTGTCGTTTCCAGGGGGTTTAAGTATAAGCAACATTTCAAAAATAGTTTCAAATTATGCGGTAACTATTCTAAAAATTTTATTGGGTTTTCGATCTTCCGAAGTACAATTTCCTCTAGGGGGAGAGCGCCTCCCTTGCCGCCGAATGGGCGCCCTTGCCTGCAAACGATCGAAATAATAATAATAATAATAATAATAATAATAATAATAATAATAATAATAATAATAATAATAATAATAATAATAATAATAATAATAATAATAATAATAATAATAATTATTATTATTATTATTATTATTATTATTATTATTATTATTATTTTATAATCACGCAATATTAAGTAAGAATCATTTTCTTGAAGATATATAAGGGAAAATCCGATCTGGTCAGGACTTGAATTGGTGACCGATGGGAAGAATTAGATTACGTTCCCGATGTGTCATTCTGAACTAGGCAAAATTTATCGCGACCGCAAGATTTAGCTGATATCGGTCAACAAAATCAGCTACAACGACAAGTTATACTGATCACATCTCTCCCAATTTTGAAATTTCAAAATTGCCTATTGAACTCAGCTTATCCATTTGGGACTTCGTCTCAAAGTATATTGTTTAGTTTAGTTGGTATTGTAGCGTGTATTCAATTTTCATGTTTTAAAAATTTCAGTTTACATTTTAACAATTTTACATAGATTAATTTATCTACGGAATTAATAATAATAAAAAAAGGGTTTGGAGTTCAAGTGTGGCCGACACCCATGCTTCGCTCCACAGGAGGAGAGATAGGGATTCGCATGAGATGAGACGAAACAAAATTTTTCTGACAAAATTCGAGTCGAGGGCTCTTCCAATAACGAAATATACATTTTTCGAGTCGAGACATCCCTTTTACAGCACATTTTTCGAGACGAGATAGCCTCAAATCTTGTCTCGTGCGCAAGCTCTTCATGAAATGTAGTAAGTACCGTATATTTTCGAATCCAAGACGATTTCACGTTTTTTTTTTTTTTTTAATCAAACGAAGGATTACAAAAATTATAACTGCAGTACATACTGGGTACATTTTCAGAACTTACTATAAAAATGCACTAGAAAATCAAATCAGATGCAGACTTCCCTTGGTCTTTCTCACTAGAAAAGTCCACTAAATGAAAAAACGTTGAAGGCTAGAGTGGTAGGCGAGGAACAGGGTAAAGTTCGAGAAAGCTCGTGATTCTGCTCAGGAACGAAACATTCTACATATGTCACGAAAGCAAGACGACCCCATACTTTTGAGCACATAGCATATTTTAATTTCTAATTCATTCTTGTGATTTAAAATACTGTACAGACATAATGAACCATTATCTCCCAAGGCATTTTTACAATTTATAGTACCAACGTCGCGAAGTGCACCAATAGTGGAATATCACTATCACTGATATGGAAAATCCTAGGTTGGCTCAAAATAATTTATTCATGTTGGATATGAAATTCTCATCTATATTACTGACCTCACATATGGATAGAAGGCCTTGTGTCTGCTCATATTGTGACGTTTATGATAGGAGAGATCCAATTTGACTTTTGAGTTTTGCGTCCCGTCAGCAGCGAAGCTATGTGAGACTTCAACCTTCAGCTTAAAGTGGGATCTGTCGGGAGTCGAACCCGGGTCTTCCACGCCAAAAGTGTGTACGTTAACCACTTATCCACTAGAAAGCTTCATTTTTTTTTCAAAACCTGGTATATAAGTGCTTGCATTTTAAAACTAGCGCCGAGCAAAATATCAGAATTGTTACAATATGGTGTTCTATGTCGATAGTACCTTACAGCAAGTGTTGGAAATGTCATCTTTATTCCAGACCTCCCTTCATTCTACTCCATTCCAAATGCAATAATGAAATAACAAAGGCACAAAAAATGCACCAACAACATTTTAATTGCTATGTCCGAGGCTGCTTTTAAAATGCATGTACTATAGAAAACATTGTTAAAAGTGGAATAGAAAACAAAATTGTCTGCAAAACAAGACTAACTAGCTTATTATTCTAATGCTTGCTTCCGAGAAACAACAGGAAATCTCATTTATATGCTGCAAGATTCCATGTTGGGGACAGTGGTAAACTTCTGCCTAGGGCCCCAACCTTAGAGGGTGACCCTGGCTAAGGGGCAAAGTTTCACACTTGAGGACGGAACCCTTTGATACACACAGAAAACAATAGACTTTTTGGTCTATGGCCATCCGTTGTTTTGCAGATAAAAAAGGTCATCACATGATAATCAATCTTGTAATTATAAACGTAAAAATTATAACGTAAAAAGGAAATGTAGTTGGTACTGGGTTATTTCATTCCTATGTCGGTTGGTATATTTTCTAAAAATCAAAGTACGTTAAATAAATAAAAAAAAGTAAAGATTTTTTCCCTTGATTACCAAATAGGGACTTCCGATTCTGTTAACTGACCAAAGGTTCTGCGTCCCTAAGTCTGAGTTTTGAGGACCTGCAAGTGTAAATGGGTAGATTCTTCAAAATAAATTTGACTGGATTGAATTTATATCCATTTCATTTATATGCACTTTCTTCTTACCTACTGTGCCGTCAAAAAGATTATGGCCCTTCAAACAACTTTATTACGAGCTGTAATATACACTGAAGTTTTGAGTACAATCAAATTTGAACGTTATTCGTTTTCCTGTTTCACAGAGTGATACAAATATTTTCCTCATTGTCGTACAAAACCCACACAATATCCATACACCTTGTAACCCTGTGTTCACTTCCTCCCCTCCAAGACTTACTCTTCGCGTAAGATTACAAGACGAGATGATGCGTATCTCTCATTATAAATCCCCCCTTTTTATATCCACCCCCTACAGAACTCACTCCCTGTGTTGTCGGCGGCTCCCTGTGGCCAGATTTATCGCGAGGGCAGCAAAGAATCACACCTGTGTCTGCGGGTTTCCGCGAATAATCATCCAAAATAATTTATTTGGTATTCAAAATAGGAGGAGATTATACCCAGGAGGACTTTTTATATGAATATATATATATTTACATTTTTTCTTTTTCGTTCATTTAAATTCTTTCTGTATATAACGTTCAACAAGTGGGTGGGTGGTTTAGGTTTCATGATTACAAATCTTTTGGTGCCGCTTTCGATATCTCGAAAGAAGTTGAAAGGTAATTAAGGCTTTGTATTTTTCTCTCTATTAAATATTTTGACCATTTTTCATGCTTGCACTGTGGGGGACGAGACAAAAGAGGTGGTAATTGAATAAACTTGCTTGTATTTTGGTTACAAGCCGGTTCTTTTCCTTTGCGTAAGCTACATACGCAAGTCAGTATGCAATAATAAATACTAGATATGATTCATAGATGCATAGCGCAGAGAAATGTTGAAACTCGCTAGTCCGAGTCTTGGAGAAATTGAGGATAGTGTGCTTTATTGATGTTGAAGAGCGAGAGCCCCATTGAGATTATAGTATCTTATTGAGATTAGAGAATGCGAGCCCCATTGAGGATAGTGAGCCTTATTGAGATTAGAGAATGCGAGCCCCATTGAGGATAGTGAGCCTTATGGAAATTAGAGAATGCGAGCCCCATTGAGGATAGTGAGCCTTATTGAGATTAGAGAATGCGAGCCCCATTGAGGATAGTGAGCCTTATGGAGATTAGAGAATGCGAGCTCCATTGAGGATAGTGAGCCTTATTAAGATTAGAGAATGCGAGCTCCATTGAGGATAGTGAGCCTTATGGAGATTAGAGAATGCGAGCTCCATTGAGGATAGTGAGCCTTATGGAGATTAGAGAATGCGAGCTCCATTGAGGATAGTGAGCCTTATTGAGATTAGAGAATGCGAGGCCCATTGAGGATAGTGAGCCTTATTGAGATTAGAGAATGCGAGGCCCATTGAGGATAGTGAGCCTTATTGAGATTAGAGAATGCGAGCCCCATTGAGGATAGTGAATCTCACTGAGGTTATTGAGCACAAGCCCCATCGAGTGTAAGGAGCTTTATTGAGATTAGTGAGCGCAAGCCCCACTGAGGATAGTGAGGATAGTTATTTAATTAGTGAGGACGACTCCCATTGAGGTTTATGAGTCTCATTGAGATTAGTAAGCGCTTACTGAGATTTTCTCACCTTTGTATAAATTATTTCATCATTAAATAATTTATTATTTAACTCTTTGTACCTCAATTAGTTTGACACTAAATCATGATTTCAACTCATTTGATTCTACGAAAAAGCTGGAAGTTGCGAATTTTAAAAAATAAATGCTTAGGAACCTGATCTAAATGTTTATTTGTCATAGGTAGAGAATGAAAGTGAAATGATATTCAAAGATGTCGTTTTACATCCAATGATTATCGGTCTTCTAAGCTGAAGAAGACGGATAATTAATGAAATTAAATAATTATGAGAGAACTGATGGAATGAGAATGTGGAAGAAGAGACGAGTGAGCACTGAGAAATGTTATGGACACGATGATGTCCGCCACAATCTCACATGGCCAAGGATCGAATCAGGGCTCCCTCTGACATTGAACCACGGTGCCCCATTCTTAAGATACCTGTACTCTATGCAGAGAGGAAGTTGGACAGTATTGTAATATTAAACTTTATTCATGCTGAGAAGACGGTATTTAATAATTAAACAGTAGGTGAGAAAAGATTATTTACATATAAATAGTACAGGGTGTATCAAAAATTACTTTACAACTTTGAAAACTCATATTGATTTATTTATGTAGCTTACAGACATGTTTTTAGTGTCATTTTGTAGTAAAATATATCAAGCTTTTTTTTTTACACCTTATATCCGAAGAGATTCAATGTGACTTCCATTGCTGATGGGCAATTTGAAGTCTCGCTTGCTCTACAACGTCTCCAGACGTACGGGGACGACCTGAAGATTTATTATATGTTACCCAACATCCAGTTTCAATAAATCAATTATGTTACTGATAGTAGCAAAATAGTAGGCCTACTGGGAGGATCTTGACCATACTTTGTACGAAAATTACGTTGTCGCAGACTTGGATTCTTCAAACCAAAAACTTACAGCTAGCACGCTCGGGACCAGTAAAGGCTGCTATCTTTGCTACAACTCAGTGTTTGTAGGTTTTCATAAGAAAATTTCCCTCAACTGACACAAAATTTTTCCCTTTTCTTGTCAAATTTTCCCTAGTTTGTTAAGAGTTCCAATTCCTATGACAGAACTTATGTGATCAGATTAATTTAGCTATATTAAAGGAAGTGTCAACCACATTTGTTTTATTTATTTGCGTTCTGCTTCTACTTTTTTTTTTTTTTTTTTTTTTTTTTACCTTTTCGGGGCCGCGATGGCTCAGTGGTAGAGCGTTCACCTCTGGTGCTTGAGGTCCCGGGTTCGATCCCAGCCTCCGCCAAGTGAACTTTGTGGTGGACAAACACCGTGTGCGTGGGTTTTCTCGGGGTTCTCCCGTGTCCTCCCACTTTCTTCATTCCACCATTTCACTCATTTCTCACTATCACCGTCTCCTTTAGCCTAACCGGCATAACCGTGGGACGTTAAACTTAAAGATTTCATTTCATTTCATTTTTTTACCTTTTCCTTCACTTTTTTAAACAAAAAATACACACAAATACACCCAGCCAACAATCGGTTTAAATCATGCTTTGAAAAGACCACACCCATATATACCCACATGAAACATACACAAACTATTGCTGGGGCCGCGGTGTCTCAGTGGTAGAGCGTTCACCTCTGGTGCTTGGGGTCGCGGATCCCAGACCCCGCCAAGTGAACTTTGTGGTGGACAAACACCGTGTTCGTGGGTTTCCTCGGGGTTCTCCTGTTTTCTCCCACTTCCTTCATTCCACCATTTCATTCATTACTCATCATCACCGTCTCCTTCAGCCTAACCGGCATAATCATGGGACGTAAAACAACGATTTTATTTCATTTTTCAAACTATTGCTATTTTTTTTGTTTTTTTCTAAAGAACAAAAAAATTGAAGTATTTATAGTGGTCAAACAGTCAACACGAGAATTTCCCTGGATTTTAAAAAAAATTATCAAAATTTCCCTTTTCCAATTTTGTTAAATTTACCTATGAAATTTTCCTAGATTAGGGAAATTTCCCTCAAACTACTAACACTGCTGCAACTGCCGCTAGTGCTTACGGTGGCTTGTTTCTGAACTAGTGTACTACGTGAGTCAAAACTTGATGTATTTTGCTACAAAATGACACCAAAACCGTGTCTCTAAGATAAATGAATAAAATAATATGACTTTTCAAAGTTGTAAAAATTTCTTTTAGATAGACCCTGTATTTTCACAAAGAACTGGTTAGTTAGCACATGTGCCTCGGGTTCGATTCTCAGCAGGGACGAAGTAGTTGTTATTGTTGACTGAATATCATACTCATAAGATAATTGTAGAGCTATCTCAATTAAGAGATTGCGGATTCAGGACTTAAAAGCCAGAAATAATGGCACCGAGAATTGATGCTCTGATTACAGTCAAACGTGCACCATGTATCGCCATTAACTCTATTATTATTTCGAAGAAAATATTTTTCATGGTGTCATGAGTATGACAAAAAGGCTATTTTTTCTTTTTCATTTTTGTAAAATAAGGAACGTGCGCCAGAGCAGTTTTAAAGTGACCTCTTACGTATGGTATCTTACAGATGTTTATTAGAGGATTGACCCGTGCCATTAAGAAAGCGTTAGCACAACGTGCGCTTTCCTTCACGTATTAAAAAAAAAAAAGTGTTCCTTTTTTTCAGCCCCTTCACTTCACTGCTGTCTTTTCTCATATCGTCCGTAATTATATCATGCGATACAGTTATCGGGATTCACCTATATAATCAGTGCAATCAAGATTTTTTCTTTAAAAGAAGAGTGTTGTTGGTTGGTTGGGGCATCATCTCTCTCGCAGATTCAGATTCAGTCCTGGCAATCGTGATCAACAGATTGTAAGGTGGAGGACAATTCCTAGTGGCGATACTTTTTCACGGTATTGGGAGAAAAAAAAGAAATTCCGTCCTAATCAAGATATCTGGCTTTTTTCTTATTTTTTCTCCCTCTTCTCTTAAAGACAACTTACGGATTGTATGCCGCAAGGAAGGCGATGAGGACGACAACATGTCTTGTTTTTCTCTTTTTTTGGAGGGGAAGGAACGTTCTAAAAAGGGGAAAAAAGCGAAAATCACGTTTTTTTTTCCCTTGTAGATGGGAGAATTGCTGCTTCAAGATGGTGAAATGCGGTTTCTATCCTTAGATTCTGCGTCATGCTCCATCTTCAAAAGTGGGTCACTTATTATTCCTCAGCCATAGTAACACACTCCTCTGTCATTTACTGATGTTATTAAAAGCAATATACAGTATTTGCGTGCAGAGGAAGCGCTGTTGCTTTTACAGAGTTTTTTTTTTTTTTTTAACCTCTGTTACAGTGCTCGGAACATGACTCTACATCAACGATTTTCAACCTATGGTTCGCGATCTACTGGTGGATCCTAAAGAAAGTTTTATTGTGTAACGCACATTTCGCATATCAGACGCTGAGTCTACATTTTTTTTATCTTAAATAAATGGGCGAATTATCTGAAATTTCACATTAATTTTTGCATTTTATTTTGATCAAAATAAAGTCTTTGGTTCTAATAAATAACGACTAAGCACAAAAATAAACTTCAAGTATGGTTAGATATTGGATTTCAGTTATATATGTTACGATGTTGTATATTACTTACGAGGTTTTTTTAGTCTCTCTCTCGCTAAAATGGATCTATATAAGACCAAAGTAACCCATGAAAAAATAGCTTAATTGAATAATATTAAATGATGCCCGAAGAAACCTCAAGTTTTAAATGCATTAACAATATACATAAGTACTTTGAAAGAGATAATATCTTGGATACAGGACATGGAGGTAGAACCACATCTATTATTGTATAGTACCATGATGGCGGCCATCTTGAAGACCACCATCTTGGATTCAGATGGGGATACGATCGATAGCTCAGTAGTAGTTGGACAACATCGTGACCGTGGGTTTTCTGGAATATTTCCGTTTCCTCCCACAATTTCGTTCCACTAATTCTTCCGTCATCATTTACTTACTTCAATTATTCATCTCCTTTAGCCTTACAGGCAAAATCGTGGGACGTTAAACTGAAGAATTGAAAGATTCGGATTCAGAATTTTTAATGGGAAGAAACTCATGTGTTTGGAGGTAGCTATTCACCACAAACATACACCTGATGTTATTTCCAACTTATCTATAAACACTTAATATGTAGTTATTACCTTTGTAATAACTGTCTATCAACATACAATTGCCTTTCCAAAATTACAAGGCACCCGATTTCCTTCATAAATGCATTCAAAACTTGAGGTCACTTGAGGCACAATTTAATATTATTCAATGGAGCTAATTTTTCTCATGAGTTACTTTGGTCTGATATGAAACCATTTTAGGAGAGGCGAGACTTTAAAAAAAAAGTCGAAAAATGAGGACCATCTTAATATAATCTCTCCTGTGCTTATTAAACTAATGAATATATTTTTTATCTTTGAAGGAACAAGCAGTGCAGAAGACTCGGATACGGAATCGGAGCCTGGGATTCCTCTGAAACGAAAGCAACGAAGAAGCAGAACCACTTTCACAGCAGAACAGTTGGAGGAGCTCGAAAAGGCTTTTGAAAGAACGCAATATCCAGACGTCTATACAAGAGAAGAACTAGCACAAAAGTAAGTTAATATTTGCTTATATAATCACTGAATTCCTTCTAGTTTCTTTTTATTTCAAATGTTAGCGAATTACTAAGACACATGCTACACAGACATTAACAATTGAATTTTTTTTTTTTAAGGAAGTCAGTCTGGTCTTATATTTAAGGTACTATTCTCCAGCATTTAACTGGTTGGACTAAAAACATCCTGGAAAACTCCTAGTCAAGATTGCCACAAATTGTAAGAACTAGAACGTTAATATTACGATACGGGACAGAAAACCTGTACGATTATTATTTTTTGTTTCAAAATGGATTTATGAAAGGTGGAAAATATTTATTTAACATAAAAATTATCTTATCTGGCAGCTTTCAGAGTTTCATTATTTGCTGTATGATTGCAGAACATTTTGCTTCCATCCAGAATTAAATTAGTATCCTCTCCATTCGAATTTTAAAATGAGGCTCATGGGGTCGCTAGAAGTGAGGCTCCTCAGTTACTTGTCTTCAGCATGTGCAGAAGGTGACGTAATCAGTACCACGTTACACATTGGAACGCTCTCTGAGACGCATTCGAATGAATATAGAACGGAAAATTATTTTTGTCCCAATCGGGAATCGAACTCAGGCCACCCGCTTGGTAGATAAATGTCTTACTGAGAACAGTATCGTAGGCCCAGATCAGAATCGAGACACAAACCATCAAATAATAATAATAATAATAATAATAATAATAATAATAATAATAATAATAATAATAATAATAATAATAATAATAATAATAATAAGGGGTAAAACTGTGGGGAAACGCGGAACTACACAGTTACCCCACTTCCAAAAATTATCTAGGGTATCCCTCCACTTTCTAAAAAAATACGATGGGCAAAGATAGGCAGGGGAGACGGTGTGACGTCACCCGTCCCCATGCAGTTTCAGATCCACTTTTACCCCTGATAATAATAATAATAGAAGTTATCATTTGATATATTTGATTAATACATGTGTGTATTTTAGGGTAAAATTGTTTATAACGTGCAAAGAGATTTTAATGTAATTACGAAGAAGATTTTGAAAGTAAATAAATTTGCAATCAACTTTTAACATAATCTTGAATATTATATTTTCTTTCTGTGTGTATGTATCAGTAAGGGGCGCATCCACATTGTGAGTCCACCGAATACGTACCTCCCCAACTTCGTAAACACAACATACATTTGTACTGTCAGCGACAAAAGTTCTTTGTCTTTGGTAACATTTATTCCGGGAATAGCGGTGGTATGGCTGTAACGTAGCCTACAACTGTGGTGTGGCTGGAACGCACAGAAAAATCACACTCTTTTTAAATTTACTGATATCTGTAAATCTGTACTGATATCACAAATTGTCCTTCTATTCTGAAGTTAATTACGAAACTAATGTCATGAAATGGAAAGAACTTATGTCGTTGACTGTACAGTGTACACTTCCTTAATAAATCTGCATTTGTTCAGCAGAGGAGTGATTGAGGTAGCGTGAAGATTTGGTATATTGCTTCTGTATATTGCTTATATGTATTTGAGACTATAAGCAATATTATTGATCATCTTATGGGCTGTAGAATAATACGATTTAATACTACATAGATGTAGCGTTTTTTAGTATTAGAACCCCATCAAACTTTGGACCCCTCTCAACAAAAATTTTATGATGTGCTACTGCCAGTTTTTTACTTTCTATTTTGCTACATGGGAGTAATTCTACCAAGTTACCAACTCTGACCAAATTTGTGGTTTTTGTAGATTTTGCATGACATTATCATAGTGAAATTCGTACGTGTTTAATGCACAAAGTATGTACCTTTGAGGAAGGAGCTAGTAAAAGTTGAGAAATAACTTGTGTTAAACGAGAGTTCAAACTTCTCGTCAAAATACATTTCTATACCAGGAGAACAAGAGAACTGGTTGTGCGAGAGAGAGAGCAGTATAGAAGGTGGGAAATTCCCTGTATTGTCCTCCACATAAATAAATCCCTGAACATGTGTTGAATATTACCGCACTCCTTGAATACCAAGCTGAAACTTATGAATTGTTAAAAATATGGAAATATATAAATTTGAATTCAATTACAACATTCTAATTATTGGACTACATTTTTTCTCGATTGCTGAAGTAAGAAGGTTGCATTGTCTTTGCTATGTGGCATCGAGTTCGATTACCGAATATGGAGTAATTTTTTAATTAGGAACAAGCTTCAATTAATAATTGGTAGTCATATAAAATGTTGGATATGTTACAGAGAATGTATAAGAAGGGATTAACAGGCCCTGAACTATATATTGAATAAATTTGATAAGATACAGGATGATCCAAAAAGTATGGCAACAGTCAAGTAAAACTGGATCGGTGTACAAAATACGAAGCCAAAGCCTGTTGGTTTGCTATGGTAGAGAGAGCAAACATGGAAGGACATATACAAACCTCGGCAATCATTTAAAAGTCCTCGTCGTATAGGATTTGGATCAAAATTTCTAAATTGGAATTATATGGTATGAAACCATTTTCTAGTATTTTCATATTTTCTGCATTTGGCTGATTCCACATTTTTGGACACCCTGTATGACACAAATATATCACACTGTGGGTCGTTTAGTGGATGGTATTCATAGATGTATTAATGTATTATTTTCAGGACGAAGTTGACTGAAGCTAGGGTCCAAGTGTGGTTTAGCAATAGAAGAGCGAGGCTACGAAAGCAGTTAAATAGCCAACAACTCAACGCGTTTAATTCTATGACGTTACAACCTGCTTTCCCACCCCAGTATGGTGTTCCGGATCCGACTGGAAGCTTCCAAGCACAAGGTAAGTACTATTTTGTTACAAAATGCATGAAATGAATACCTAATAGTACCTTCACATTATCCGTGCATTCCCACGTCCGAATCTAAAAATACATTACAAGCAATTGGGATCTTGACGTGACGTTAAACTCATCCGAGTGTAAAAGAACATCCTGGTCTCCCTGTTAAAACCATCCCAAGAATTAGCAGGGACGACAGGGAAGACATTGAGGAGAGTTTGTTCTGTATATACTGCGTCTGTCCATCATGACCATGTAGTGAAATGGTTTCTAAGCAACACAAGTCAGCGAGTCAGCCGGAATTTTCTTTCTTTCTTTTTTCTCTCTTTTCCTCTCTCTCCATAAAGTCGCAATTCGAATGCTACTTATGTAGTAATTGTAGTAGAAACTTGGTTTCTTACATATGTTGCTTTAAACAGTACCATGAAGTACAGTACAATGAAGATAAAGGCCCGGATAATATGAAGGAACGCCCCTTCACATGTTAAAGATAATTTAAAGAAATAGGGTACAACGTTTGAGAAAGTATATCGAAAATGGTGGGGATTTTATGAAGCATGTTTCGCATTTAGATCAGTGGCGGCTGGTGAATTGTGATGCTAGGCGTTGCAGGAGGAAAAGTCGGAGACACAAGATAGAAATTGGACCCAACAACTAGCCAAAATAACTGTGACGCAAACACTAGGTGACGTATGAAAATAAATAAAATTTTGTGTAAAAGAAAGAGAGAAAACTGTAAATTGCACACTTCTATTCTCTAGGGAAATTTCAGGAATACTGGGGAAATATATTTGGTGCAAACAACATTACTGCCATGATTTGTTCTGTAGACTTAAACCGGGCCTTAACTTCGAAAATTACAACATTATATACTTCTCTAGCTTCTGTATTGCATTCTGTTCTGTATTTTTTCCTCTGTTTTGATTTTTTCCATGTAGATTCTACTTTCCTTGTCCTATCATCATCAACTTGACTTCTTATCATATTTATTTATGTTCCTTTCAAAGTTCCTTAATCTCAATCTCTCCTTTATGTACCTTCAATCAATTTCTCAATCATTAAACTGCTCAAACAAACTTCCACAAGTGGCATTACTTTGTTGAAGAAAGATTCGTAATTAGAGAAGCATATTGTGGCTCTTATTTATTTATTTTATTGTAACAACACAACAGGCGTTCTGCCCATTTACGGTGTTTGTTTACATATATGGTGAAATGTCAGTATTTTTACAAAAGAAAAACATACAGAAATTTTTATTGTTTCATTAATTAATTCAGCTCATCATACTATAAATTCTATTACTAAACATTTTTTCAGACATATTGAATATGTCTATCAATTCACACTTTTCTTCAATATTATTGTAGTGAGAGCTCGTTCTCCATAAAGGGGATTTATACAGGATGTCAGTACGTGCTTTCTTACACTACATGGTACTACTATTGCTCAACCTCGTTCTAGACGTCGGAACATGCAGAAATAAATTAGGACTTAGTTCTATGCAATCAATTTTATTATTTATTATTTTATGTAGAAAAGCTAAATCATTAACATACCTACGTTGCTGTCTTATTAATATGACTGTAGAAGAAGCCGACACTACCTACATAAGAGAATAATTAACTCATAAATACGTGTTTACTTTTTTTTTAAGTCTGCTACGCATGTTTCTTCTTATTTAGGAACTCTGGGATCACTTAGAAAAAGTGTCAGTACATTGGTCAGGCTTCAACATAGCCACATGACTACTACTTTTCTCTTTTAAAATACGGATACATTAATTAAGTGAATTCAGTGCGAAAGGTTCTTGTTCCTGGAAACTCTGGCCGCGTTTCTCGAGCCAAAGCCTTTAACTTCTGGGATAGGAAGAAGCAGATCTAGCATTCGCTCTAACAGTCTGTGCTACAGAATCTGGTCTCGTTGTAAAACTTAGTGATTTTGTAATGGACTTTTTTCTCGTTTTTGAACAGTTTAATGGATTTTACAGTTATAAAAGTTAAAACAGTTATAAAAGTTAAGTCAAGGCCTTGTTTCTTAAGGTATATATGAGAGTGATACAAAGCAGCGTTCTTCACTTAGTTACTACCATTGGTAATAATAATTTTACTAGAAAAAATGGTAGTTGCGCAACGTTGCAATACTAATATTATCCGCCTCTGATTTAGATAATATACTGCTCAGTGTGTTTAACAGTTTTTCTAGATTCCAGAATTTGTAGTCACCCCGTAATTTGTATATATTCTTTTTTTTTTTTTAATTATCTGCATTCAAAAATGAGTTTTGAAGATAACATACTATTGAGATAAATTTGAAATATATTTAAAAATTGACTTTATTTTAGGATATCAATTCTTTTAGGTTGTAAACGTTGTTGTCACAATATATATGAGTTTAACACTATGAGGAAAAATAAGTTGTAAAAATAAAATAACCATTTTACATCTCTATGTAAATACAGATAGTACGTGATACCTTGAACCACATTATGTACTGCAATCAATGATTTGTGAAAAATCAAATTATCGTTATTTTCTTATTCAATTCAGAGAGCAGGAGGGAAGACGGTGGGTAAAGTGGTAGAGCGTCTACCTCCGATGCTTGGGGTCCCTGGTTCGATCCCCACCCAAGTAAGTTTGTGGTTGACAGCATCGTGTCCATGGGTTTTCTCGGGATACTCCCGTTTCCTCCCACATTCTCATTCCACCATTTATTCCATCATCATACACTTGCCTTAGCCTAAGGGGCGTAATCGTGGGTCGTTAAACAGAAAAAAAGGGAATTCAGAGTGCATCATAGTGATGTCCAGTATACGGTCTAAAGCCAATTCTGGTCTCATGATGACTAATGGATATACTGATTTTTTCCCCCTTTAATTCCGTAATCAAGCCCATACGTAGGACAATACAGTAAAGTTTGTAAAATGCAGTTCGTAAGATCAGTTTTTGAAATATAGCGAAAGTAAAAGTTAGCCACTCTTTCTTCCAAAATAAATCTGCAAGTAACCTACCTGCAGTATAACAACACATATCTGTATCTATATTGTACTGTACATACCACAAATGTGCAGTCAAGTTAACGCAACTTGAGAAGAGTTCTCCGGTTCTCCTTGCCTGTTAAAAAAGGTCTATAGCCGACCAAGTGCGCACGTTTAATAGTAGTGATATGTGGTTAGCGCATTGCCTTCTAAGTCTTTTTCTGGTTTTCTACACCGAAGTTTGCTACTTTTGAATCAAAATAGCTTCTTTATTGAGTCACGATGCTGTGTCAGGATACGAAATTCTGTGTTCCGGAAAGTGCTTTTAGTAAAGATTTGTTTTAACAATTATTGCGTGGTAACTTACAAAATAAATAACTAAATAAATAAATAAATAAAAATAAAAATAATAAAAAAGTGGATATTTTTCCTTTCTTTCGTGAAGAAAGCAATCATCTTTTACATCTCAATTTTGCACTAGAGACCAAATAATTTACACATTTTCTTTAATACAAAGAAAACTTAAATAAACTTGTAAGTTTTCCGTCCCCTTAAGTTAAAAGGTCCAAAAAGCATTTATTTGCCGTTGTTAACACGATTTGAAAAACGAATTTCTCTTTTTATTTCCAGGTCACGCTAACAGTTGGACTCAACAAAACAGCTACGGAGCTGCTTTGAACTACAACTCGTACACAACTCCCTCGGCACTCGCAGCCGCAGACCCTGTCAGTAGTGCTACAGGAGCATCCCCATTAAGTTTAGGGGGATCCCCGTCGGCTACAACAGGAGCTGTGACGATGAACCAGTTCCACCAGAGCTACCAACAGGTGATGTCCGGAATCTCTTCCATGTCTAGCAGCCATCACCATCACCATCATCAAGCGCATGAGACCCAAGCGGGCGCGTGGCCTCGTCAGCCACCCAAAGGAATTGAATCGACCAGTGCCGCGGTGGGTGGCTGGACGCCTGGATCCATGTCATTAGCCGCAGATAATTACAGGTAAGATACGTTGAATTTCTTTTATTATTATTTCATGTTTTCTTTTCTTTCACACCAGGTGTCACAGAAGATGTTCCGACACGAAAGGGAGAAAAGGACTACATAATTGAAGGTATAATAGGAATGAAAGATCAGATAAAGATATTAGTGATACGAATAAACTACATTTGTCTCTTTGAGAATGAGTTACCAAATATATTTTTCTTTCATATGCTAATTACATTAGATTTCATTTCTTCGCTCGCTCTTCATACAACATTAAAATATATACGTATAAACATTTAAGATGAAACATATGACAACTGCAGACGCAGAGGGAGAGAGAAAGAGAGGAATTTTGCGGTGAAAATCTGTCGTGTATGCTGGGTGTTTCAGAAAAAATGCCCAATACTTACTATGATCATAAACGGTTGGAGATGAAAAACAAGCAGAGAAAGTTATTTGTAAGGGGCACCATGTTCTCACCATATAACATTTTGGAATGACCCTCCAGAGCCCCATGTTAGAGGAACCTGTGGAGCAAGCAAAACACTCTATTCGATGCGCCCTCTGATATTACTTCATATTCTGTTTCATTCTTTTATCTCCAGTCATTTATGATTCATAGGCACCGGACATTCTTATCTGAAACACTCAGGATATAGACTAACCTACACATGAAGTTTATGCTTCTATTCTCTTAGCTTAGATGGATATAACTCTCTTTGGAAGCAAACCATACAAAATAGACAAAAGGAAAGATTTTACTGGATACCGCAAGTGACAAGTAGCAGCCTACACAGCATCCTAATATTACAAGGTGGTATGACGAAATTAGGCAGCACTGCGAATATCTTGGAAACGAATTATCCAAGATAGATAGTTGTCAAAAAGTATTGGAAAGACCTTAATTCAGCAATGGATCAACAATTATTGATAATGGTATGTACCCGTTTCAAATATAAATAGCCCTCACCACTAAACTCATGTGATCCCAGTTTTCATTCTTGATAATTAAGATTTGAGATTAAGAAATGAACGCTTATACCTTATTTTGAGAGGTCGTATGTTTAGCCTGTAACTGTAAGCATTTCTAAAAACAAAGATATTTAAACTAAGGTTTACTGTTCCTGGATATAACTGGGTAAAATTTACAGTTATGTTTGGGTATAACAAATAGCTCTACGAACCCAAAATATTTTAAGAACTGGTTCTAGCGAACCTGTGCGAACCGGCCGAATAGCACCACTGATTAGACCTATATTACAATTCTAATGTTTTTAATTGCCAAGTAACAAATTCCTTCTAACAACTTGAAGTGTTTTCAGGTCCAGAGATAACGCAGAAAGAATTCCGACACTAACGGGGAAAGAATTACAACAATAACGAAGGAAGAATTCCATTGATAATGGAAAAAAGAATTCCAGCGATAAACGGAGAAAGAATTCCGGCAATAACGAGGGAAGAATTCCAGCAATAACAGATAAAGAATTCTAGGGATAACGAAGGAAGAATTCCGGAGATAGCACCGTTAAATTCACCTGAACTTTTCATAGTTATCATTGACTCTTTTGTCTTGAATATTTTAAGAACTGGTTCTAGCAAACCTGTGCGAACCGGCCGAATAGCACCACTGATTAGACCTATATTACAATTCTAATGTTTTTAATTGCCAAGTAACAAATTCCTTCTAACAACTTCAAGTGTTTTCAGGTCCAGAGATAACGCAGAAAGAATTCCGACACTAACGGGGAAAGAATTACAACAATAACGAAGGAAGAATTCCATAGCGATAAACGGAGAAAGAATTCCGGCAATAACGAGGGAAGAATTCCAGCAATAACAGATAAAGAATTCTAGGGATAACGAAGGAAGAATTCCGGAGATAGCACCGTTAAATTCACCTGAACTTTTCATAGTTATCATTGACTCTTTTGTCTTGAATATTTTAAGAACTGGTTCTAGCGAACCTGTGCGAACCGGCCGAATAGCACCACTGATTAGACCTATATTACAATTCTAATGTTTTTAATTGCCAAGTAACAAATTCCTTCTAACAACTTCAAGTGTTTTCAGGTCCAGAGATAACGCAGAAAGAATTCCGGCACTAACGAGGAAAGAATTACAACAATAACGAAGGAAGAATTCCATTGATAACGGAAAAAAGAATTCCAGCGATAAACGGAGAAAGAATTCCGGCAATAACGAGGGAAGAATTCCAGCAATAACAGATAAAGAATTCTAAGGATAACGAAGGAAGAATTCCGGCGATAGCACCGTGAAGTTCACCTGAATTTTTCATAGTTATCATTGACACTTTTGTCTTGAACGCGCAACCCTAGGCTTTGATCCTCGGTAGGGACCCAAAGAGTCCTCTGTTATCTTGTGTTAAACTTTATCTTATGTAATCTTGATGCTGTAAAGGAACATTAAATAAATAAAAAAAAAAAAAAAAGCTGCTATAAAACACTGGACTGAAATTACGTGAAAGCTTTTCTTACATCGGATATTTACGGTTGATACTTAAAGAAGATGACTGATGTTTCAGCATTCGTCTGTTGAGGAGAAAAACCTTAAGAAATACCAGCCCCGGAATTGGATTAACAACACTGACAATAATAATAACAATTGTCCAAGTACAAGTAACATTAATTTAAATATTTTATTGAAGTGACATTCTTACAGCTATACACTACGTGTAATATGAACAGTTATTTCCTGAGCAATTTGTATACAATTTGAAGAACCGAATAAGTTGGGATTCAAATATAGGTGGATGAAAAATACCAATACATAGATGAGAGAAGTTAGATCTATATTATTTACAATGAGCATCGAATACTCAAAAACTAAGAATAAGGTATTTTGATTCTGAATATTAACTTAAATAAAGAGAGTTTTATGTCGTGAATCTATGTTTTTATAATTTCTTTTTCATCTCATTTGAGTATTGGACATGAGATAAGTTTCGTTAAATTTCAAGAAATGGAAATTAGGACTACATTTGGTACGTGGCGGTAGAGGGAAAAATACAGACCACTTCCTCTTTCCTATTTTTAAAATTGAACCAAATATGTTTAATCCTGTAGTTGTTGCGGAAACATTTATTGACGAAAACAAAATTAATATAGGTATTTTATGGAAACATTCTCTGAAGAAAATTAACATCCTACACTAAACTACCCCATGTAGATTGTTTTATGAGAAATGACTTAAAACTAAATTGTAGTTTTTTTATATAAAAAATAAAATAATAAAATATGTATTTTCTGAAATATGAACAAAATCATCTGAGTTCTTTTTCAGAAAATTAGGAATTAGGACTTAGATTTCTGGGCTGTCGGCACCTATGGCCACTTAGCCCATCACGTAATTTTTGAGAAAATTGTCCGGGTAGAATTTACCGGACGGCCAGGTAATCCTGACACACTTAGTATATATATAATAGTGAAACCAATAATTAGTTTTTATAATGGCTCGATATACCACTGAGCGTTATTGCTACCGCTGGAAGTGTTGGTTGGTATAGTTTGTCTCGATTTTAACTAATTATTATTAAATTCTTCATAATTCTTAAATTCTAAAATTTCGCGACACATCGGTTGAGAACCACTGCTGTAGAGCAAGCTACTATATCCCTTGTGGAATTTTCCGAGGAAATTACTTATATTCTATTATAGAGCTGTTATTAAAATATTGATTTTTGAAAAATAAACACAATCGCTAGAGCTGTTTAGAAGAAAACTTCATTATATATATAGTAAGCTTCTAGTAAACTAATCTTATTTTGAAGGGGAAGAAAATCAGTCGCAAGATACCCATGAAAAAAATTAAATGAAATCTTTCAATTTACAATCCCACAATTATACCCTTTAGGCTAAGGGAGACGATGATTACAGCAAGTGAATGATGATGGAAGAGTTAGTGGAATAAGAAAGGAGGAGGAAATGGAAGTACCAAGAGAAAACCCACGGAGAGTCCTGGAGAATCTTATAAAAACCCTAAGTTTAAAATAATGGCTCATATCCGTTGAACGGCGTGGCCACTAAGCTCGTGTACATACATTGGGAAGAACGGACGAACGGAGGGACAGATATCCATAAACAACTTTTCCAGTACGTAGGAGAGATAAAGCGTAAGTTGATTGAAATTTCGAATTCTATACACTTTTGACAATCGCCGTACGTTTTTGTCTCTCTCATTGTCGCTTAGAAGCTAAAAGAAAGAAAAATACCGTTCAAAAATGTCGTTCAATTTTCCCAATAGTCTTGTTTAAATTGATATATTTCTTTTCTTTTCTTTTTTCTTTTTTCTTTTTTTTTTTTTTTTTTTTTTTTTTGCTGCCATACTTCCATACTTCACGGACTTCCGCTAACCTCTCCGTCTTCACGTACGATTTCTCTGTTTTGATATCGTCCATCAATAGTAGCCTTCTTCACCCTCTTCCTCTCTTTCCTACCACCATACCCTCTAGCACGTCCCTCATGATGACGTTCTTTCTTACCAATGTCTCAACTAGTTTCTCTTTCTCTTCTGAATTATCTAAAACTTTTCTTTTCTCTTCCTCCATTTCTAACACCCTTTCATTCGTTTTCCACTCGACCCAGCAAATTCTCTCCATTCTTCTCCACACTCACATTTCGAAAGCTTCCAGTCGGTTTAAATCATTTTTACGTAATACCCATGTTTCTGACCCATGCAGTACAATACTCCGCACGAAGCATATTATGAGTCTTCCCAACTCTTTATTTAAGGTTCCACAAAATAGATTTTTCCTCCTCCTGAAGGCCTCTTTCGCCATTGCTATCCGTGTTTTTTTTTCATGACTAATGCGTCAGGTTGGTACGTCATATCATGACTAATAATACTACCCAGGTATCGAAAAATAATCACCTATTCTATATTTTCCCCTCCTACTTTTATATTTGACACCAATTGCTTCGTTACATTCACCATGGCTATATATACATATATTTAATTCAATACATAGTAAACTGATTTTAATTTGGCCACCGTTACTTTACCAAGAAAACTGCATAAAATTTCAAGAACGGTCAGGCAGGATAAATTTTACAAGATGATGAAGAATATAATGTTATGGAAGAAAGCGTAACTGAAATGAAACGTAATAGAGCAAGAGAAATCGCTTAAGTCCGATGTGTTACGGCCTAAGCTCATCTTGGTTTTGTTTAAAATAAATAAATAAATAAATAAATAAATAAATAAATAAATAAATAAATAAATAAATTAGACAATGAGGAATATAAAATACGTAGATAGTAAATCTAGTACTATCTAAAAAAAACTATCATATTATGAACTAATGGTTGTTTTCAAATCCTTTCGTATAGTGTGTAAATGTGGATGCCCAATATTTATAACGTCAAAAACTGGGCACCCAAATTTCTGGTTTACAAAGATTGTAAATTAATTTATTAATTTATTTAATTAGTTTTAATCAGTTATTAATTAATTTAATTAGTTTTGTAGAAACTACGTGTTTAACTCTCAATCTTTTATATACTGTTCATTGTCATTAAGTTATCTACTAAAATTCAGAAAAGTGGGGTAGCTACGTAGTAAAGAGCCTTAATTCTTGAGAAATTCTAAAGAATTCATACTTTTGTCATAAAGTTTTACGTAGGTGCGTTCGCTCGAATGCTGAAACAAATGGTTAAATTACATAGAAACTGCAACACACACACAGTTCTGTCTTATTTTGGTGTCACAAAAGAAGTGACCGGCTTGAGCATGCCTAGGTGTACAGGTGGTAAACGTTACTGGTTTTACCTGTATTGTTATAATATTCAGTTGGTGTGGAGAGAATATCTCAAGAATAAATAGTGTTGCCACGAGACGAGACGAGACGAGACTTCAAGCTGTCTCGTCTCGTGTAAAGCATGTCTCGTCTCGTGTCTCGTCTCGAAAAAATGTACTCGTCCCGTCTCGTGTCTCGTCTCGAGAGGTTCTGTCCCGTCTCGTCCCGTCTCGTCTCGTTTTGTCTCGTCTTGTCTCGTGAAAATATAGCAGCATACCATGGGAACGAAAGTAAAATGTAGCAGGCTGCACCATGCTAATCAAGATACAACTAACAAGGGAAGAGAGGGAGATTATATATCGAAGTGGAAGATGGTTTATATACCAATCGAAAGCACTAATGACGCCTATTACAAAACTGTAATAAAAATTTTCCGAATGCATATACTGCGCGAGTTATATGAATATACAGGGTGTCCAGAAAATCCATTTCCACCCCTTGAAATCGCAAACGATGAGACAGATGCCAAAACTGGAAAACACATTTTTGATCATTATAAAAGTACAATGTATCAAAGCAAACATTGTTGTCCCAGGGCCACCCGCAGAGTCCCAGACGGGATCCAACTCAAAAATTACAAAAGGTAAGGGGGTCAAGTAGTATATCGTTCGAAACTTCTTGGGAAATGAAAGAAGACGAACAAGTCCTAACTCTCTAAAATTACCCTGTGCAAAATGGCGGCCGGTCAAACTGTCAGCAAAAACGTCATTGTAGAGTCTATGGCCACCCTCCAAAGAAAAAAAACTGAAACGGTAAGACAGATGTCAAAAAAGAAAAACACGTGTGTCATCTTTTCAAAAGTACAATGATTGAAAGTAAAAATGTTTGTCCCAGGGTCCTCCACAAGGTTCCGGACGGGGTCCTACTCAAAATTTTCAAATGGCAAATATGGTCAAATAAAGCTGTTGAGAAATAAAAGAACACGGAACAAGTCTCGATCCTCTAAAATTACCCTGTGTAAAGTGGCGGCCAGTCAAAATGTACATCTTCATTTCGATTTTCTGAGCACGTTCACTTTCCATTTTGCAATCGGCACTTGTTTTCATTCTGAGACATTTGTGCGTATTTACTCTTCCTGGCGCAAGGAATTCTTTCGTTTGAATCATTTTATAATTGATAAACCAGATAACGAGCATAAGTGCCACTGTTGTGCAGTCATAAACATAAATAAGTAGAGGTAAGAGTCTTTACTTCTGATGGATCCAACCTCTACTTATTTATGTTCGTGGAAGTACATTATATGTTAACTAGTCAATTCTATACTCAAAGATGTCAAATGTTGTCGTTTCTTTTCTTTATGTCATAATTTACTTTTATTTTATTTTATTTTTTTTATTTATTTAGACATTACTGGGTTCAAAGAGCAGAATCTCACAGTAGGGGCATTCCTTTCTTTCCGTTGAGTACAAGAATTAGAGTGAAAATAAACTAAAACCCGGTTACAGAAAGAACAACTAAAATTCAAGATATTTGCACAGTATTATCGTAGAGCGTCCATACTTGTTCTATCTGTTTTCATTTAATAACAGCTTTAAACGATGTGCTACTTGACCTCCCTTGCCATTTGAACAATTTGAGCATGACCTCGCCTGGGACATTGTGGAGGACCCTGAAACAAATATTTTTACTTCCAATCATTATACTTTTGAAATAATGACACACATGTTTTCCTGTTTCGACATTTGCCTCACCGTTTCAGGATTTTTTGGGGGGTGGCCATCGACTTTACAATGACGTTTTTGCTGACAGTTTGACCGGCCGCCATTTTGCACAAGGTAATTTTAGAGTATTGAGACTTGTTTCGTCTTCTTTCATTTCCCAAGAAGTTTCGAACGATATGCTACTTGACCCCCTTACCTTTTGTAATTTTTGAGTTGGACCCCGCCCAGTACACTGCGGGTGGCCTTGTGACAAGAATTTTTGCTTTGATACGTTGTACTTTAAAAATGATCAAACACGTGTTTTCCAGTTTTGGCATCTGTTTTATCGCCATGCGTTGCGATTTCAAGGGGTGGAAATGGATTTTCTGGACACCCTGTATATTCATATAACTCGCACAGTATATGCATTCGGAAAATTTTTATTACAGTTTTGTAATAGGCGTCATTAGTGCTTTCGATTGGTATATAAACCATCTTCCACTTCGATATATAATCTCCCTCTCTTCCCTTGTAAGTTACAAGTATTACCCAGAACACAAAAGACAAGAAATGTCACGGTAGCTATACTGTGAAGCCTTCACCTCTGGTGTATGTGGTAGTCGGTTCGATCTTGGTTAGTGCCATGTGAGCTTTGTGGTGGACAAACATTGAATGTGTGTGGGGACCGCGGTGGCTCAGTGGTAGAGCGTTCACCTCTGGTGCTTGGGGTCTCGGGCTCGATTCCAGCCTCGCCAAGTGAACTTTCTGGTGGACAAACACCTTGTGCGTGGGTTTTCTCGGGGTTCTCCCGTTTCCTCCTTTAGTCTAATCGGCATAACCGTGGGACGTAAAACTCAAAGATTTCATCTCATTTCATTTTTCGAATGTGTGTGTTTTCTCGAAGTTCTCTAGTATCCTCCCACTTTCTTCATTCCACTAATTTTCTCATCATCATCCATTCGGCCAAAGTTGCCTAAAGGTCTTAAAAATAAATTCAAATAAGCTCACAAGGCAAAGACAAATAGTTTACAAGATAATATATCTCTGCTGTTGTCTGAGGCTTCTCGACCCTGGCTTCTTTTTTTTACATTCTAAAACATTGAAATTTGTTTTACCAGTTTCAATACACGAATATACAGTAAATTGCTCATAGGTACGTCGAAGATGAAGACACTAATGTTAAATAATGTTTACACGACAAGCAAAGTTCGATGTAAAGGTGTCATCATCCCCGACACTATCGTATACTATCAGCCCACTTGCTTTGTAGTGTCTGTATATATATATATATATATATATATATATATATAGAGAGAGAGAGAGAGATGGAGAGATATATAGATAAATAGAGAGATAGATATGTGTGTACACTTTGATTTCATATATTCCAGCCTTTAGGTTTCACAGTGTTAACCCATAACAATCCAAAAACTGCTTTCCATTTTAGCATATTTAGATTTGTTGCAATTATTTTTCTTTAAAAAAGCTCGGAACCAAATAATTTTATTGAGTAATGGAAAGTGTTTGATTGAAATTTTATATGTTACTGCACACTAAGCTCTACTTAAATTGCCATGTAATGGGAGCTGAACGACACATCGGACGAAAGAATGCTTGGGGCCAGTCTTCTCCTCCATGGTTCAAATCTGTTCCCATAACCGCGGGGTGTGTGCTACTATGTGGTGGTTGCCCCGTTTGTGTAACAAACTCATGACAGTACACCCAGATTAGCTAATGGCTAAAAAAAAAAAAAAAAAGAAAAAAGTTGATTTTTGGGTGGCCATTTTGGAATTAAAGTTTCTTATATTGTCCGGATCTATTCGCAATCATACAACGTACATCTTCATACCAACCGAGCGGTCTGCGGCGATAGACCATCGGCTTGAAGGCCCCGGGTTGAGTCCCGGAAGAGTCATGTGTATGGATTTTAACAACATTTGTTTTTTCGTATTGTGTCAGGGGGAAAATCGTACGGGATAAAAGGATTTCAGTCTGAAAAAATGGAGAGAATATCCTCCCCAGGATACTTTAATGGGAGTAAGGAATTAGTAAAAATATAGGATATACATTTTATAGCAGGTTTAAAAATATGGTTTGGGTATCCTATTTCTTTTCTGTTAATTATGTTCTTCAATGTTCGAATTTTGATCATTCTCATGATATTTTCTGTTTTCAACGGAGTTCCATGAATATTATACCAAATGTTCTTTAAACTTATTAAGTTCGAGAGGTTTTATATCCCTGTAAGAAACAATTTCTGAAGATAATTCAGGTCCTAATGAATATTATTCACTAGGAAAGGGAAGTACTCCTTCCCTCTCAACATGGAAGCAGAGGGCAATTTTGCACTCTGGTCAGATCAAACATTTCCGCGTAACAAAACGAAGGTCCCCCTGTAAAATTTCTTTACCTAAAGTGTTATTATTAGTATCATAAATTTGCTGAAAGCAAACAATTTGAAGGGTTCGTCGATAATATCTTTGCTTTTTTTGTCCTCCGCGCGCCTTCCAAACGAAGAGGTGAATTTTACAACATGACTGCTGTATAGTAAGCGAGCGATTGGTAAAATGGTAAAAGTGTGTTTTTATGTGTGTGTGTATGTGTGTGTGTGTGTGAGAGAGAGAGAGAGAAGACAAAATTTTGGTTGCAAGATGACATACTTCGATTGCCGTTTTCGGTTCATATAGCGAAAAGAATACCGGCACCAGAGAATAAAGACAAGTGTAGACCTTACCCAGCTTTCAAATTGAATAGATGGTGGTGGTAGTTCGGTTTCTTGACCTTGTAAAAATCTTCCCTGTCTTTGATTTTGTTTGTCATCATTCCAGCCAGAAATAAAAAAAATGAGAATTTCTCAGTTTACAGCAAGGGGAATTGGGGACAAGACATTAAGGATGATATTTCTGGAAGCTCATGTATCACGATTGTTTCATTCAATAGACAGAGGACACTTTTCTATGAAGGCTTTTCTACATGTTTCTCACAAAGGGGATTTTCCTTTTGCAATCTATATGACCACTGACAATTTCAATCTTGGCCATTCCCGCCAGCGTTTTCATTTTCGAGACACGAGACGAGACGAGACATTTCACGAGACGTCCCGTCTCGTCCCGTGTCTCGTCTAAGAGGGTTCTGTCCCGTCTCGTGTCTCGTCTCGTTTACGAGACGAGACGAGACGAGACACGAGAAATGTCTCGTCTCGAGGCAACACTAAGAATAAATTAAGTTCATTTTCTCATAAATGTCTCGTCTCGTCTCGATTTCTCGTGAAGTACATTTTTTAAAAATTCGAGACAAGATGAGAGAGATGGACAATTCACCTCTTGTTTTCGAGATGAGAAGAGGAATTTCTCGAGTATCGTGGGTAATTCTAGTTCCTTCGAGTCTTAGATTTCAAACACTGTTTTAAAGTTACATGACTCATAGTATAGAAATTATAATTAATAAAATGTGTGGCTCCACGTGGCGTAGTCACTAATGCTCTCGCTTTTGGTGCGAGCGGTCCCGGGTTCGATTCCCGGTGGGGACATTAGGTCGAAAAATTGTAACAGCTTTTTCGGACCAGCCATCTAGAATAAGGGTTTCCCTCATTCACACAAGGCAAATGCTGGGATGGTACCTACCATAATAGCCCCAGGCCACTTCCTCTCTTCCCCAATCCTTTCTTTCTTCCCTTTCATTGGATAGTGTGCTCACCGAAGGACGTCATCCCTCATATACGTGACGGGCTAAATGATCTTAGGTGCCGACAGCCAAGAAATGTAAATCCTAATTCCAAATCCTTGATAAATTGATTGAAATCACAAGGAAGATCATTTATCAACATTTAAAGATACGCAAGTCATTACAGAATGTGCTAATAACTCTCTCTCTTATATATATATATTTATATCGATCTCGATCAAATTTTCAACATAGATCAAGTTCGGGCCTGGAATGTTTTTTAACACTTCACTTTAACGTTGCAACTTTGGGGAGGGGGAGATATTTAAAAATGATCAAAATGACTGATATTAGTGTGGAATCCATAGTTTTCGGGGTCGCTGAGATGAACAGTGACACTTCCGATTCCGTTTAAATTCAAATTCAGACCCCATTAATACTTTTAAGGGGGTGTGGGGACATGTAAAAATTATAAAAATGACCGATATATTAGTGTCGAATTCATAGTTTCTGAAGTCCCGAAGTTGATTGATGACAGTTTTGGTACCCTTTATGTTCAAAATGAAACGTATTCTCCCCGTGTTAAGAAGGGGCATTCTGCTAGTAATAAATATGGTATACGCTATTATCTCCTTGTTATATATCACACTCTTTGTGGGTCTCCTCTCGTGGCACGCAATGCTTCTGATTACTTTCAGATGATACTAAGGGAAAAAGATCAGGAGAAAATGTATAGACCCTCTAAATTTTACGAAACGAACCGCCATAAATTTTGAGACTCGCGATAAAGCATGATTCATCGTTTTGTGGATAACAATCCGTGAAGGACATGAGACGAGGCATATCTTAAGGAGTTCTTGTGTAAGAATTCCGGGTTCATTTGGGAGCCCTTGCCTCCAATGTGAAATGTAGAGCATACGCAGTGTCAAGCATTTGGTGAAGAGCAAATACTGCAACTGTCACAGTTTCTAATCGAATATGAATTCAAGACTGTCTTCGGCAATGGCTCTAGCAGTTGGGTGCAGTAGATGGTAATACATCTCCGTGGAATTGGTGGAAGATGTCCAAAGATACGAGTTCTTAAATCTATTCAAGTGCCGTTGAAATTAGCGAGAGAATTCCTTCAAGCACGTGTTCCACTGAGACTGTTAAGCGAGAATTCTAGTGAGCTCCAGTTTCATTTCGATTGAATAATTTTATGAAATGAAGTTCACTCTAGTGGCGACTCTTGAGTGGTCATATCGGTATATATATATAAAAAAAAAAAAAAAAAAAAAAAAAAAAAAAAAAAATTGGTGCCAACTAAATGAAGATAACCGACCTATTGTACTAATTCTTGTGTACAAGAGTTATAACATTAGGTAGCTCTCCTAGTTTGTAGTCATAAAATTCTAATTCTAATTCTAATCAATGTGACATCCCTCAAGAACCGTTCATTCAAAATTGACATCATTGATCAGATAGATGGACAGCATATCAGCTAACACCGCATTATGGCTTCCTGTACTGGAGTTTGCGTTTTTAAAGTGATCTAGCCGAGATCGAACATATGACCTTACTATATAAGCATTTAGGTAATGTTCTATTTAAGTCTATATTCAACGTTCCGTATACATTACTTTTGGTTAAAAGCTGTAAGGCCTTTGGATACGTTGCGAGTCTGCCAGTTGCTGGCTAACTCACAGATAGGCCTCCTGGCAAAACAAAAGATCAGGCACCCGTATACCTGCGGGCTGTAGAAATCATACTGTAACGAATCAGTAAATCTATACCACAATAAGTAGAACGAATCATTGTCCAGCTGCTAAGCTGTTTTTGTACACTAAGTATCTTTTTTTCTCTCTTTTTTTTCTACAGCGGGTGTCAGTGTAAGGTAAGAAGATATTGTTACATATAGAAGAAACCTCCTGAGGTAGCGACTTTCCAAAATATACAAAACATGCAATTTTATATTTCTCAAAAAAGATAAAAGAGAAAAGGAAACGATTGTAAGATGAAAAAAACAAAATTTCCGGTCACTTGCTGAAGAGAATAACTAATTTTCAGTTATCACCAACATTTTTTTTAGAACACATTTTATATCAAAGAAAATTTGCTCATAATTCTAGGTGTTACGTTGTAAAATAATTGTAAAGCATCTTTTAAACTGAAATTAAAATTTAGGGACTTAATGATAATTCTATGCTGTATCTCATTGGCAATCCTGAAAACTGTCTACTTGCTATGTCATAAATGAAAGGATTGAAGGATGTGCATTTTAATGCCATTTTCCGCTTAGTATATATTAGCGTGATTCTCGTGAATGTAGCAAACTTAATCCGAAGTTTACTTACACATTACTTTGTATTATTTATTACTACACTGTACAAGAGCCGCAGTAAACTATATCGTACTTCACAAGTAATAAACATATCCTATCTACAGTAATAATGAACACTATTTCAGGCAATATCTTCTTTAAATATCTTTATCCTATTCTGGTTATATTCTTTCTATTCTTAACATATAGTATTATATTAATTATACTAGAGTACCGTTTAACCGAGGAAGATCGGGAAGATAAAATGGACGGAGAGAGTAACAAACAAAGCTATCTTAAAATGATAGGAAAGAAGAGAGCACTTTTAATCAGCATCCATCGTAGGAAGGCCAATTGAATTGGATACATTTTGCGAAGAAATGTCTTCTACATACCGCCATAGAGGGAAAGGTGGAAGGAAAACGAGGAATAGGAAGAAGAAGAACACAAATGATCGATGATTTGAAAATAGAATAAAATATTGGGAGTTAAAAGAGGAAGCTGAAGATCGAGAAACATAGAAGAAAAATTTCCAAGTTCGAACCTAAGGAAAGAAAGAGGGAAAGAAAAAAAGGGGGAAGAAAAGAAAACTCATTAGTCCCAGGATCTGCCAAGAGATTTATTATGATAATAATAATATCTTTAATAAGTTGTAATCTTATACTTTTCATATTAAGAAGAATTATTTTCAAAGCACTTCACACCACAAACATTTCATTGCCGTTGTAGCCTTACCACATATCCCGACTTGATTATCGGAGCTAGTAGTAGACTACATGTGTGTCATTACCATTACAGCTCACCGTACGTGGTGTATGACTTTAGTAGTCCGTTAACTAGCTGTTTCACTAATCCTATTAAGAAAGCTTACTCTATAATTGTGTTAACGCTATTCAGCGGAGTCGTTGAGAGAGAGAGAGAGCAAAATTCGTCATAGCTTCACCGCCAATACAATCTGCGTACGATTTTTTTTTTTTTTTTTTTAACCGTAATAAGATAAAGCATGCTAATTGTCATTGACAGTTTTAGTATCTCTACACGCATCAATGAGTTCGGGATATTTTTTGACGACTGTCCTGTTGTAAATGGAATATAAGTACATTTCCTACTTCATATTTCATGACGCAAACTTCATGATATTCCATACAAACCGATATGAAATATTTGTCTAGAGCTAGAAGTTATGTTGAAACCGTAAATAAGAATTTTGGGTTTCACGATTATTCTCTACACGCTAAAGCGGACGGATGATTAATGAAAGTGAAAGATAATTACAAATGAATGGTTAGGGGAGAATTGCGAGGAATAAGAATATGGGAGAAAATTAAGGGACCTTCAAGGAAACCCATAAGGACACGATTTGTTCACCACAAACTTACATGACCTGGGATCAAACTAGGGTCTCCTCGCACCAGATTTGAGACCCCTATCACTGAGACACCAACCTCTCCATTGTTAGCTCCCGGTATAAGCTTAATACGGGAGCTTATAGTTTTATTCCAGGTGTATGGGAGTATGTGCGTGTGAGTGTGGTACTTTATTTCTCAGTAAATATTGGCTGGATCTGAACCAAATTTGGAGGGAAGATAGCCCATGGCCAAATGAATAAAATATTCCATATTTGGTGGCCAGGCTC
The DNA here is from genome assembly GCF_964235325.1 of Thermobia domestica. Classification (NCBI taxonomy): domain Eukaryota; kingdom Metazoa; phylum Arthropoda; class Insecta; order Zygentoma; family Lepismatidae; genus Thermobia; species Thermobia domestica. The sequence goes on along the minus strand of NC_137466.1, from coordinate 144,753,268 downwards.
GGATCGGTTGACCTTGTATGTGGTACTTTAATTCTCGGTAACTACAAGTCGGAAATTTGATGGGTAAATATCCCATGCCCAAGAGAATAAAAATTGCTATATTTAGTGGGTAGGCTTGGCTAGGGATAGGGTCCGATTCGGCTCGACTCGCTCTGTATGTGGTACTTTAGTTCTTGGTAACTACTATCCGGATCTGAACAAATTTCAGTGGGGAAGTAGCTCATCGACTAGGAAAACAAGATCGTTATATTTGGTAGCCGAGCTCGGCTAGAACAGGCTTGACTCGGCTCATCTTGTATGTGGTACTTTATTTCCTGGTAACTGCTGGTGGCTCTGAACCAAATTTTATAGGCAAATAGCCTATTGTTCAGGGAATAAAAATTATTATATTTGGTTTCCGAACTTGGCCAGGGACAGGCTCGGCTCGTATTGTATATGGTACTTTATTTCTCGGTAACTATTGGCCGGATCCGAACGAAGTTCAGTAAACAAGTAGACCATTGGCTAGGAACTAAAGATGGGTAAATTTGATGGCCAGGCTCGGCTCAACAGGCTGTGTTCCACAGTTTTTGCACGCCGGGAGTTTTTCAGTTCGGTTCACCTCAGTTTATTATTATAGTTCATATTCTATTTTTACTTAAGCTAAGGGAGAAGGGCTTTTTTCTTTAGTATGTATGTATGATAATGAAAATAAACATTTTTAATAAAAAAAATATTTTTCATTTTGCTGTAAAAGACTGACCATCTTAAAACAGATTCTAACCCTAATACTGTTCTCTTCATATAAAATATTGAGAGTGTCTACTTCATTTCTAATATCTTAATATTATGAGAAGGAATTTTTGAATATGTTAATACTATTTATTGTTTCTCGTTACATTTTAACGCGTACAGAATATATCATATTATTATTTTCCATTGCACCAAGTAATATATTATGTAGAAGCTGAGCACGCAATTAGAACGAAAACTCTGTTTCCCTGCGGCACGATTTTGCCACCAGAAGCTCTACAATTATTGCTTGTAACTACCAACTACGTTTGCAAACGGTGTGTAATTTTTGAGTGGAGTATAACGAAGAAAAGGAAAACAATTACGGCAATTTTTGCCAGTATTTTAAATTAAGATATTTTGACCACACGCAAAGGAAAAATTTAATCAGTGTTGCTAGCCAAGCAAAATATCTCGTTCTTTTTATTTGGCTTATAGTTGTTGTTTTTATTTATATCTACATATGTAGGATATGTTATTTCCACTTGTTTGAACGGATGTACGTATGTGTGTATTACATTGTCTGTAATTAGTTTGTTTCCTCTCATGTTTACTGTAGATTTTACATTGTTTTAGATAGCATACACAATTCTTTATTAATACTTCGTGTGTGTTCGTGACACCATTAATTTATCATGGTAGTAAAATTAGAGGTTATGTTCATTTATTTTAACATATTATTACAGTATTTGGTTGGACTAATTTCCTGATATACATTTGCATACGACGTATCTTAATTCCAAACAGTTTTTGCTTCAAAAATGGGGTAATTTGAGAAGGAACTGAATGGACAATTGAACTTATGTTAGCTTAGGATATCTCGTACCGTTTGAAGAGTATTTTTTTAAAAATGAAAGTGTACATCGTTTCTGAATTGAATTCGTGTAATTATTTCGTTACATGCTTGGATTTCCTTATGCGAATTACTCGAATTTTACACTCTCCTACCCGCCGAAATTAAAAATGATAAACATATGCAACTAGCATAGATGTTTTGAAGAAAATATCACCATATCTGCCAATGAAAAAACAAAGTTCAAAGGTTATCTAAAAAAACATTTTATCTATTGCAGAATAAATTTAAGACTTCTGGAAAGAAAAGATGACCCCCCAATTTTCTTCTTGATTACGATTTTAAAATTTATCTTGTATTCTCTATGTTTCCAATATGAAGTAGCCTTCTGGCTCTACGAAGGACTTTGAATTTATTTGTTTATTTTTAAAATGAATTGCATCTTCTGGTAGGACGGACGAACTTCAAATTTACCCCAAATGGAGATAATAGACTTGCAGGAAGACATTTTCTTGCAAACGTATAAAACTGCATCCCAGAAAAATATGGAAATTGAAAAAATAAAAAAGAAAGCCATTTACCTGGCCATTATGTTTGGCTCTATATACGTTTATGAAACTTAATCTTTTGAAGAACCAATATCGTTCAAGATAACGGCCTCCCACCTTAAAGACATTCTTCTCATCAGCTTTTCAAGCTAAACCTAACTTTAAAAGTCTGGCTCAAGACCGCAAATGTAATTTCTCCCATTGATTTTTTGGATACAATCATGCCTATCTATTGAATTCATATTATTTTGTGAGTGAAAATTAAAATAAAATTTAGTAAGGAATATGAGTTTTTATTTGGACCTCGATAAAAATTTTCAAAAGTATCCGGACCTCACCTAAAATTACTTGCCAACCCCTGGTTTAGGTACACGTCTTATGTAGCCTCGGTGTTCAAAGAAAAGATGTACTCCAAATCAACGAACCAGCGACGTCTCTTTAACAGTGAAATTTTTGATATTGAAGAAATGAAAAAAAAAAGTATCAAATATATATTTTATCATGACTGCCTACGCAAAGCGTAAAAGGAAACATTATACCTCCACATTGCTTCAAACATCCAATTTAAGTAATATAATTGAATCTACACATGCATTAAATTTCAATGTCGATAAAATTTCAAAATATAATTACAGTATTGCATTATAGGTTAACACCTGTGAAAAGTGGAATTTAATTCAGTGTGTAATTATGGTTTCAGACAGTGTTTAATGAGTCTACGGAAATTTATTAAAATCGTTTTTTAAAATAATATTCTTTCTACTACATGTATAATCATTTTTTTTTAAAAAAAAGACGAGAACTTTTATTCAAATTATTTTCTTGTATTACTCTGACATCTATCAACAAAAATATTTTCAATAATAAATCAATCTATTTAATCTTTATATCTCTTACAGCTTATTTGCTAGTGGATCCAGTCATTACGGAACTAGCAACTTGACTCCGCATTCCCCAGCAGAGGCCAAATCTGGATATCCTTATTTTGGACAACTCACCAGCGTAGAAGCAGGGATGATGTGTAGCAGGGTTCACTGACCCAGTCAGAACAGCAAATGAGAATCGCGATGTATGTAAAGAAGATTATATTCACAAAGAAAGTTCTTTTTTGTATGATCTTGAACAACTACTATAAATAGAAATTAGCGAGTGTTCTTTGATATAGCAAAAGTATAGGATATTATATTAGCACGACCTTGTCAGGACAAAATAGGCTCACATTCAAGAAATTTATGAATATGGAAGAAGGGCCTTAAAGTTGATTAATAGCAAAGCGATAAATGTTTTCTTCCATTTCAACGAATAGTTTTGGTAATCTAGTTCAGTGTTGAGACTTCAAGAGAAAGCATGGAGTGAAACACTTGGATCTCACTTTTGCGTCCAAACTTTATTTTCGAAAAGCATTTACTTATATGAGTTCACTAGAATAAGAACGGTGAAAATTTTCAGCTTTCTGTAAGGAGACTTGAGCATTACATAAGGCTCAGTACTCCTCGTATTCTTGCTGAAATTTCACTTTTATTCGCGATATTCGTTCTAATGACATCGTCAGTGATTATAAAGAAGGTCCTTAGAATATGGTGCCACAGAAAGCAAAAATAAACATGTTGTACTAGCTTTGTTGTGCTACAAATGAAAATAACATTATTACACATATTAAACTTCACAAATGACTCATAGGTAGGGGGTGGAAGTTCATGATCTAAAATGTATAGATATTTTACCTTTAAAAAAATATGGGAAAATGACCTAAAAATTGTGAAAAATGGCCTAGGAATTATGAAAATAACGATGAAAATTTGTAGCTGTATCTTTAGAAGAATACAGCAAACATAGTAAATGATAGGCATCGTGTCCAAGATATCAGAATAAATAAGGCAGCTTGCTCAGTTAAAGTATTTAAGTTTAATTTTAAATGAAAATAACCAAATAAAATATAAATTTAAACAGCTTAATGATCAAAACAAATACAACAAATTATTCAGCGTAAAATTCTCTCATTTTCTGCATCTTGGCCTACTATGTAGCATGGAGTGTTTTCCAGGGCCGGATCCAGGATTTTCTAAAAGGGGGTGCATCAATACCTACAACTACATTTGAAATAAATTCGATTTTTTTAAATGCCGTTAGGCATATGTGTGGTGTAAATGAGGAATATTGTTTTACTTGATGAATCCTTTCCCTTGAATCTTCAGAAAATCGACTTAAAGAATCGCTTTTGCAAAACTGCTTTCTTTTTTAAGCCCCAAACGGAAACATGACGGCAGAAAGTTTCGAAAAGTGTTGCTATTTTCACTGCTAAATTCTCATTTTACATAGTACATATTTACAACGAACGTGCACCGGTGCATACCCCTCTAAATCCTGCCCTGTGTGTTTCCATATTATACACGTTACTGTCAAGATAAAGAAATAATGCCTCCTTGTAAATCGTGTAATTATTGTTTAAAATTAGCAAATTATAGCCTATGTGAAAAATAGAAAAGTGAAAATCAGGAACATATTCGGGGGAGGGGGCTTCCTAGACACGCTGTCTCTTTCTGCCAAGATAGAGACCGTTGAAAAGGTAACAAACTTAAATGTCAGAAATTATTTTTAAAATAACTTTGGAAATATTTAACGAAAATGAAAACTTCAAGTTTTTCCACTTACCTTACATATGGTTGCGGTACACCAACATTGTTTTGACTACATAGAAACAAAGACTAACATGTGTAGTTCAAATTCTATTTCTCTTGCTGGTGAATTGCCATTTTGTAAGAAAATTAAAAGTATCGAACATATTGCCAAAATTAAAAGAATAACAAAAATAGTAAAATATACTAAAACATACCAAAAATAACGAAAAATCACTGAAGCTTAGGAAAAACGACAAAAGTATGGCCTAAAATCGAAAAAAATGACCCAAAAATTGAAAATTGACAAAATATGTAAAAATATGTATTTTAAAATTATGATTTTTTTGTTTGTTTCAGAACAAAGTGTGATAATATGTCTATTTGGTGGGCATTGTGTCCACTATATCAGAAAAAAAATATGAGATTTCATCAACTTCCGCCCATTACTTACAAGTTTTTAAAATTATTACTAACGAAGTAATTTAATGGACAGATTTTATTATTTTTAAAAAATGTGTTGCTCGAAATAACCTATTTTAAGATCTCAGAATACATGTAAATACTATATTTTAGCACTAGGAACATTTAAAATGAAACAAGATCATCTACAATAAGATACTTGTAATCTGTCCATAAATTAATTATCAATGAAAAAAAAAACAAATATGTCGCTTAAAAATAATTATTACCACTATTTTTAAAGAACGGTATTGGGAGTAAAGACTGCTCTTTTGAGATTCAAATCTTAATCTTTGTACGCATTGACTCAACAGACCTAACATCTATTTTTTTAATATGGTGGTTGTTATATAGCTATACTAAAATTCAAATAATTACATATTTTAAATTTTTGTTCAAATATTTGTTCAAACAATTTTGTATTTGTAAAATGTTTATTATTCGAAATACAATTGGAGTTGTTATATTCAAGAAAAGGACAAGTATTCGAAAACTTATTTTTTTTTAAAAAAAAATAGTTAAATAATGGTATATATATATAACGTGTTCAGACAATAAAAAGGTAAATAGTTCGGACGAATAAATTATTTGAATAAACAAATTTTCATTACATGTGTGTTACACATGTCATGTGTTCATTGACTGTAATTGCCACATTAGAAGCAAAAGTAATCCCAGAAATATTTTATATTCATCTTACAAAATATTTTGTATTAAATACATATAGGTGAATCTGTTTCAACAGGGAGATCTCTGTCTCGCCTGGTGCGCAATTCTAAATGCGTCCTATACAAGACTATTCGAGAAGCATTTTTGTTTTCAACTCATGAAAATGGAAATAAAATAATACAATAATTAATGTGATAAGTTAATACTTATGAATAAGTGCCTTGTGAATAAATTAGTAATAAATATATTTTTAATTAGTGTTGAAATTGATTGACATCAGTGAATAACTAGATATTTTTTGTGTGTTTTAAAAAACATCTTAAACACTACTAATGTCAGTGTAACGAACAGACCTCATGTGCACATTTATTGCTCAAGTTCCAATCCCGAGTTAAATACAAATAACAAATGAAATTAATTCAAATTGGTCCTCTTAAAATCCGAATAATGGGCTATTTGAATATTCATTAATTGAATAATTATTTAAATAATTATTCGAATAATTATACGGATAACAAATATTTATTCAAATAACGATTAATTATTTAAATAATGGTTAATTATTAGAAAATTTATTCCGATAACGAATTTGCGAACAATTATTCAAATAACCAATAATTATTCGAAAAATTATTCAAATAACTTATAATTATTCGAACAATTATGCAAATAACTAATAACTATTCGAACAATTATTCAAATAACTAATAATTATTCGAATAATTATTCAAATAAACAACAATTATTCGAATAATTATTCAAATAAACAATACTTATTCGAACAATTATTCAAATAACTAATAATTATTCGAACAATTATTGAAATAACTAATAATTATTCAAACAATTATTCAAATAACCGCCGAAAGTTATTCAAATAACCAATCATTGTCGAACAATTATTCAGATAACGTATAATTATTTAAATAACAAATTGAAAACGAATATTCGAAAACTTGAATTTTCCAATAACAGTACAAAATTATAATCATAATTACTCGTATAATGACTTTTCAAATAGTTATACGAATAGCGATATTCGAATAATGTTAACAAAACTAATTCAAATCAAGATTTGATTATAACAGTGAAGCTAAATTTCTAGACAGCTTCTGAAGACATCTGCCCTACGAGGAAGCTCAAAATTGAAATACGCAAGTGTTGAAGTAGTTTTTCTATTCTTTTCTTCTAATACTTTACAATTAAACCAGTATAATTAAAGGGCAATATACACATAATAAAAACAAAGAAAAAGTAAAGCTACATATATTTTGTAAAAACAATTTTATTACAATATTTTTTAAAAATAAAATAAAATTTCTTATAGTTCCACAAGCTTCTAAGAGGGCAACAATTTCAAATTTACAGATGATGTAAAATAATACCAACTTTATATGAAGAATTCTTCAAAATTATTCTTTACTTACTTATCGAGTTGGGCAACAAAACTTACCCTGATGTCATCCATGTAATTATTATTATAAGCCTTGAAATTTTAATAAATACTGTGTATTATTTGTGAAATTTTATATATATATATCTTTTAAACACCTTGCGTTCATTAAAATTTCAAGATTAAAAGTAACAGGGTAGGTGACTTGGAAAAGGGTAAAAAATTTCAGTGGTACTTTTGTTCGATTATTACAGTAGATTTGCTATAAAATTATTATAAACTTGTAATTTAACATAACCAAAGTTCCTGGTTTATGGAGCACTCAAGGTTATTCACACAAACCAGAAAATAATACGTTTAAGTTCGTTTCAAAGTAAAACCGTTCTATGATTAAGTTTAATTATAACCTTATCCTTTATGTGAAGGAAACGTTCACTCTCAATGTGACTATATAGATGTAGCCTTACATGATATGTATGGCCTATACATATACCCTGGGTGTTTGAGAATGAAGTCAACAAACTTACTACCTACTCATAAATTCTTTACATCAAAATAAAACGAAATAATTTACTGTGTTTTCAAAATACATGGATAGTTACGAAGCCATAGCCACGCAAAAGTGATATGTCAAAAACTCAACATCAGAAAACTTAACAAATTTTGCTTACATCTTCTTCCTTTTACTTTGCTAAGAGACGGATAATTACGGTGTTATGATCCCGGGAAAAGTTGCAAAATATTTCGGGATAATGCTCTAATTAATCACCAAGTTTTTCGGGTCCATAATACACTAGATATGTGCCTCTATGTGAGACGTAATATTAATGGTCTTTGTAGAGAGACAATATTGTACCAAATAAAAAGATAGAATCAAATATTTTATTTTGTGTTCTAGGAATGTGATTAAAGATAGAACTAATACAGTAATTAACTGATATTCAAATTCATTTTATGTTCAATGACGAAGAAGAAATTCCATACAACAGTAAATTGTTAAATGTACCCTCATGTCCAAAATGATTGTCGCATATCTATAACTGTCTTTTTGTAAGAATATAATTTGATATAATGATTTTGCAGGGTACTTTTAATACTAATACTATGTGTATAATCGGGAAATATATATTTGTGGTAAATTTCATAGGAAAAGAATTATAAATACGAAAATTAGAATGAGTAAAACAAAATGTTGCTAAATGGACAAGAAAGTTTTCTTTTATTTTAATTGTTCTTATTTACTGCTCTTTTGACATTAAATTTGCCACATACATGTCTTTGCTGATTATACACATGCTAACATTATAAAAAATACGGGGGGAATTCGTTATCAAATTATATTCCTAGAACATTATATTCCTACAACATTATATTTATAGACATGCGACAATAATTTTGGATATAAGTGTACATGATATTCCATAATGACAGCAAATGTGATACATAATTTGTTATTTCTGGTAAAATAGACAACTATTCAACCACAGATAATTTTACATTCCTATTAAAAGTTTTTTTAAATTAAAATTTTAATATAATGTCAATAATATTGCAAGTATTTTAATAAAATATCCTAGATAAAAAACTATTTTCTTAAGAATCTATTCTCAACGGAATAAAACATCGAAAAGGTATATTTTTATATCATGATGTTGCAACTATTTATCCTGTAATTGTGTGAAATTTGAAATGTTTATTTTTCTAAAATATATTTTAATGCGATATAATACTTGTTTCTACAAATGCTATATTTTAATAAAATTATATTTCAGGATCATGCTTTGTCTTTTGAAAAATAATTACATATTTGAATGTGTGCCTTTATACACAGAATTGATAAGTATACAATAATGTAGTTTTTATATTTATGTATAATAAGTACCTTCCATATTTAATTACCTGTGTATAATGTTCCTAAGTAATATGTATATGATATAAAGTTTTGTTTGTGTATATATTGTATACTTAAGTCAATAAATATACATTCCATGGAATTTATGTCTTATTGGTTTTACTTGCTTTCCCATATCACTAATTGATATTAGATTGACCTACCCCATTAAAAAATGTGTTCAATAAAGCAGTGATACCTTCTTTTTGTTTTCGTTAATTTCAATGAAGTACATTCAAATTAAGTATATAGCCAATAAAGACCATTCTAATGTCTGAAGCCATACATGAAGAAATTTGTATAAATTACAACAAACTCCTGTGAACCGTGTTGTCGTTGTGACATTGTTAAATCACATCACTGTACAATACAACTAATATTCTTATTGTTAAAGTCAAGGGGCGTCGAGGAAAAAGGAACGTTTTGCTATGAAATTCAAATCATAAATGATGTGCGTGTAAACAATTTGTGGTTCATACAGGATCTGCTGTATTTCGCAACAAATTTGTCATACATTCTCAAACACTTATAGCGTGATACCAATTTTAAATATATTGGACGCTGCTGCAGAATAGGACCTAGGTTACGAAGTTTTAACCTCATCTCATATGAGGAAATACACATTTTCTTTATTGTGATATATATACATACAAAACTTAGGTGTGTTCTGAAAGAATATGAGAATGTGCTTGAATACTTCTTGATAAAGTACTGCTTACGCCATTGCTTTGTTGTAGTCAACGTATTCCAATCGTTTAGGAATTCACCAGCAGAGTGATGTTTTCTGAAAAGAAGAAATGTGACTATAATGTACTTCACCAGCGACCACTCAATTTGAGCCAAGCTGCGAGACGATACAGACATAAATAGGAACGTGAGCCCAGAACATGTATGAAAAAATTTAGAATTCTGTGAGTTAGACAGAGAGTTCTTGATTTCCACTTGTTTCGGAAATTAACTCTGTTCGGAAGATTCATCCTGCTGGTGAACTCATTGTTTGAATACATTGATGATAACATAGTACAATAACAGCGTAGAAAAATTTGTATCACGCTATTAATGTGTGAAACGAAAAGTGATATGAGGAGTTTCTGTATCATAAATCTTTTGCACATATCTTTTGTCATTTGTGTTTCACTAGACAACGTTCTTTCCCCTGAATGACCCTCTTATATATTAAAATAATACTAGTTTACATTAAAATAACGAATAATAATAACACAAATCGAGCATTGTTTATTTTAACATAACTACATTCACAGTGTCAATTATCACTTGATTTAATAACTAGGATGCTCGGTGGCTCAGTGGTAGAGCGTTCAACTCCGGTGCTTGGGGTACCTGGTTCGATCCCAGCTCTCGTCATGTGGACTTTGTGGTGCACAAACACCGTGCTAGTGGTTTTCTCGAGGCTCTCCCTTTTCCTCCCACTTTCTTCATTCCACCATTTTCACTCATCTCACATTATCACCGTTTCTTTTAGCCTAACCGGCATAATCGTGGGACGTTAAACTTAAAGATTTCTATTTTAATTTAATAATGGTGGTATAACAGCAGGACTGCCAATAATTTGCTGTAAATTTATTCAGAAGTCTTACAGAGCAATAATGATATTAATTTCACAGACATAGTGGATGTATGACATATTTCATAGACGCTGAATTGAGAAAATTGAATCGTCAATGTGTGACTGACTTGAATTCGACATTGTATTTTTTTCAGCAAAATAATCATTAATAACTGGGAAACTGCTTGTTGTATATATAAGGATAAAACAATAAATATCTGCAATTTTTATTATTTATAACCACAAGAGTACAATGTTTATATTAAAAGATTTTGGTTGCTCAGCAAACCACGAATGTACCACTTTCTTCACCTGTTGATCGGAGCTAAATTGATGGCTTCTACGAGAATCTTTAAATGGACCAAACAGATAGTAATCCGACGGAGCGACATCAGGACTGTATGCAGAATGCTACAAGACCTCGACACAGCGTCTGAAGAGATTGAGCGGTGTGGATGGCGATATGTGGACGCACATTGTCATTCAACACAAGAAAACCTTCTGACAATAGGCTCCTGAGTTTATTACGAATTGCAAGCTTTAACTTGCTTGCCAACAAATCACTGTGCCTTTTCCTGTTTATTGTTGACCCTTTTTCTAGGTAACTTCTGAGTTCCAAAACATTGTGAGCATCACTTTCCTTTCAGAAGATTGACTCTTGAATTTCTTCTTGACGGAATATTCTAGGTTCTTCCATTCCATGCTCTAGCATTTGCTCTCTAGTTCAAATTGATGAATACAAGTTTCACCTCCAATGATGATTCACCCGAGAAACGCTTCACCTTCATTAGCATAACGGTCCAGTAGGTACTGACAGATTCTCACATAGTTTCATGCATGTCATATGCAGAACCGTGACTAATCTGCATATGGTTTGCCACTTCATCAACAGTCACTCATCTGTTATTCAGAATCAAGACACGAACTCGGTCAAAATAATATCATCAGTTGTTGTTGTAGCTTGACGTCGCGGCCTTTCTTTATCCTTCACACTCGTTCGATCACTTTTGAACTGTTCATTCCACTGGTAAACACTTCACTACTGTAACACATTATTCCTGTATTCTGCTGAAAGTCTTGGATGAATTTCCGCTCCGGATACACCTTCAGATCACAAAAAATGGATGACAGAACGCTGTTTTTCTTTGGTGCACACATCCCTGTACTAGAGTGTTTGCAGTCATGGGAGCCCAAAACAGCAGACAAGAGAAGGAAATTGCCTTGCATTTTGATTGTGGAAAGGGATAAGCTTCTTCGAAATACATGCCAAACCATGCCAAATTTGCTAATTCACTCACTACAGTATTAATACATTTACTACAGTATTAATACATATTAATACATGTTATTAACTTAACGGTATACCATGTGAGTCAATGATAATTGTTTTACATAAAGAATTTTATGCATGAACGTGTGTATAGTCGCAATTTTGATTGTATGTCGGTCTTTTGCTACCCTTTTCTCTTGGAAAAACCTGTGAGCGTTTCTGTTTACGCTACTTCCCACCTATGTTGTATTGAAAGTCCCCAGAGGGAAACTGAAATCACAATTGTATATATAGCCTATGCGATCATAAAAGGGAAGAAATTAAAGGTATTTGGACAGTTGAAATGCTTCGAAAATATGTTTAAAAATGATTAGGTTACTTTATCATTTGCAACCCAACTTGTATGAATATTCTTGAAACCTTAATATAATTTTACAAGTTTATAATATAATGATATAAAAGTCAATTTGCTCGTACACATGTCTATCCACATAGAAATAAAATAAAATTAAACATAATACATTTAAAAATTAAAACCAAAGATATGAGAAGCAAAACATGAAAACAAAAAATTGGAAAATTATTAAAAAAAAAAAAAGAAATTATATAAAACAGTATCTTGTGCAAATTATTTATTCTATATGTATATTTACCTTACTTCTTACAGTTATATTTAGTTTTGTCTAAATATGTGATAGCAGATTTTCTGTGTATCTGGTTTATTTCTAACTTAATAACCAAAAAAATAACATACTTCAACAAAAGAAATAAAAAGTAGAAAATAATAATAATAATAATAATAATAATAATAATAATAATAATAATAATAATAATAATAATAATAATAATGTGCTTAAAACCAGAAATAAGGCATTATTATTATTTATAACGATTTTTGAGATCTGTTGCCAAGTCAAACAAATTAGTGTTTAATATAATATTAGGATGGAAATTTTATGAAGCACTAATTTGTTGGGTTTGGCACACAGACTTCAAAAATTTTAAAAATATAATAGTAATGAATTATTTTCTGGTTTTAAGCGGTTTGGTTGCAGTCGGTTAATATTGCTTTATTTTTTTTTTTAAGTGCCAATTTTCTGCTTTTTGGTGCGTTCTTGAAGTCGGTTCTTCTCTTTAAAATATTTTTTTCCACCTTTTTAAATACTCCATTAGTATAGTTAGATGCCTAAACTAACGATAGGACACTACCTTCTTATAAAAAGGGGTCTCCATACGAAACATGCGTGTCCAAATATACACATTTTAAAATTGGTTCACACGTTACGGAATTATACGTGAATATACACATGGTATTAACACTATCAACTGCAGAGGAGTTTCATGGTTTAACTGTCAACTCTGTCATCAGATTCTGATAAAATTTATACAAAAACTGCGAGAAAGTATACTCTTTGACACTAAAAAAGAACAATCAAAACCGATACATCTATGTTGAAGTTATATGTATACATGTACACATACACGTTAATGAAATGGGTTAATTACAATAGTAACCCTGTCAATCATTGAAAATTTCATGATTTAACTCCGAAGACTATCATCAGATCCTAACGACATTTTTTTCATGAAACTACCGTGAATGCATACTCTTACTATATATATATATATATATATATATATATATATATATATATATATAAGGTGTATTCAGAAAGTATTGAACCTTTGGTTGGCAAAAATACATTTATTGATTTGGAAATCCGAAATACTAATCACCTTCTAAGTAGTCTAATTGGTAATGCATACTCTTTTCCCGCGCCGCCGCCATTGTTGGAAACACTTCTGCAACGCAATTTTTGGAATGATGAGCAACTGTGCCGTCGCATTCCACATGATATCTTCTCTTGACTCAAATCTGGTGCCTTTTAATGGCAATTTCAGCTTAGGAAATAACAAAAGTCAGACGGAGCCATGTCGGGTGAGTAGGCGAGCCTGATGACGCGCAGGAATGTTGTATTTGGCGATGAAAGCCCAAATCAAATTTCGCGGACACTCTCCTCATTCCCAAATTCTCATTCAAAATTGAATGAAACCGATCCGATTGAATGGTTTCTGCTTGTGTGTAGCCAAGCTTTTGTTAAGCTTTTGTTGTCAAAATTTTTGTGATCCCTGATCCCAAAAAAAAAAAAAAAAAAAAATCCAATATATTTCATTCAATCAAATATTTTCTTTTACGCCTTATATCTGGAGAACTACATATACTGTAGCCAAACCAAAACTACCACTTAACTCACTATGATGTCCTTATTCCGTATAAAAATATGAAATCTCGATTTTGGGGCCATTCAAAATTTTTGTGGCCCCTGATCCAAAAAAAAAAAAAAAAAACAATATACTTCATTCAATCAAACGTTTTCTTGTACGTCTTATATCTGAAGAACTAGATATAGTGTATCCAAACCAAAACTACCACTTAGTATGATGTGCTTATTCCGTAAAAAATATGAAATATCGATTTAGGGTCCATTCAAAAATTTTGTGACCCCTGACCCAAAGAATCCAATACATTTCATTCAATCAAGTATTTTCTTGTACGCCCTATATTTTGAGAACTACATATAGTGCAGCCAAACCAAAACTACCACTTAACTCAGTATGATGTGCTTATTCGGAAACGGAAAATATACGGAAACTCGATTTATCTAGAGGCCGTTCAAAAATTTTGTGGCTCCTGACCCAACACCTAATTATAGGTCAAGATCGCAATCTTTTGATCCATTTTTGGGATCATTCCTAAAATTCTTGTTTTATTACTAGACCCTATCTCATTTCATTTTTAGTTGGCCCGGATAGGCGTATGGTCTAGAAGGCAATGTAACCGACATGTTAGGAATCATGGGTTCCAATCCTCCCTCGGACATGTTTCTGTTGTACTTTTCACCTTACATTTCATTGTTACCTTTCTCTTTCATAGTGGTTCGAATCTGACTATACACTATACGTCCCGTCCTATATAGCTTCGGAGCTCTCACAGGACGTAAAAATGGTATCACTTAGTTTCGTTTTTCAAATACATCAGTATTTTGTGACACTGCTGACATTTTGCTATGTTATACTATGGGTGTTATGCATTTGAAGTAAATTCTTAGTATGAGACCTAGATTCCTTTATTACCATCTGTTGCACATATCAGACTTCTCCATTATACATTTTCATCACATGTAGCTAGAACAAAGTGCAACAATGTACCACTACATTTCACTGTTATGTTTACTGATGATAGTGCATTTTAAATCTGTGCACACTTGTATATGGTACTATTTTAAACAAAATATTTTTATGCTGAGTTGGCAACACTGCTTCATCTATGGGAACACTGTTTGCAGATTTCGATAGGATATTTTGTTCTCATTATATTGTGCAACTTTGGTTTGATTGCTTTAAGGGTTTTCAAGATATTTATTTTAAACGTACATAATTCCATGATATAATTTTTGTGATATTCAAATTTTGAAGCCCCGTAGCTCCTAACCTTCTGGTCCATAGCACCTTAAATTTTGCTTATTTTCATTTCTCATGAAGCTCTATCAGATGTGCTATGTGGCAATCAGATTTGAGCGACAATTTGTAGGACCTTCTCGTGTTAGATTTTCTATACAACTGAATGAAATTATTCTTAAGAAATGATGACAGGTACGCTTCAAGAAATACCTCAGAAGTAAGTAAACCAAGAGTGATAAATGTATTTGGAGACATGTTTTAATGGTACATATTTCACAATGAAATTATTTGTGAAATTAAGGGACAATGTTATTGGGATCAGTAGAAGTTTTTAAAATATCTAAGTTTATGACCTTGAGCTTTCTTTAAAAATTATAAAAATCCGTTTTGGAAAAGTTATAGCAGTTTTGGAAATCAGTGATGAGGAATATTCATATCGAGAGTAATTTTATAAACAAAGGAATAACTCAAATGTTAATGATGGATGATTCTTATCTAAAAGTAGAAGTGGAAAAGTACATTCTTCAATTTCAAAAAGAGGAGGAGATGTTTGTTAGAACAAGGTCAAATGTTTCCTTATTTGAGTTAGGTACATTATTCATAGACTTAAAGAATTGTCTAACAAAAGTATATTATTATATAATCACGAACCATTAAGATATCACAATTAAATATGCTCTGTAACTTTTCGATTATATATACAGAGAACCGTAAGTGGTGGAATATGAATTACAACAACAACAACAACAACAACAACAACAACAACAACAACAACAAAAAAGAGCAAGAGTCTTTTGTAGTTTGAACTAGGAATTTTGGGTTCTGCGCCTTAATTTTGGTGTTTTCGTTTCCTGCCTAATGGCCCCAGGTTCGTAGCCACTCCAAATATATACAGGGGGAACCGGTAGAAGTTAAGGGGAGCCCAATCCAACCATATTATATTTCATTTGCAAGTCTACCGTGAAAACTTTAGGGGGTTAGTAAAAATTTAGAGGGGTCCGACCTCCTAGACACCCGTGGATACAGACCTGAATAACCCTACCCCCAGCATTTTGTAGCAAAATTTTGATCTTATTTTATGTTTAGGCAGAACAAAAATTCCCGTTTTGCAAAAAGGGATTTTTAGATTTCACAGAAATTTAAAAGTACTTGCTTTCCCGACAATTTCAGTTGTTTCTGAGTTCCTTGATTTTCTTATATCATTTCAGCATCCTTAAAATTAAATTAGCAATCACGAACCAGGTTAAATTTTACTACGAGTATTTACGCGGTCTAATGGCCGTCTACAATTTTATCAAATGTTTGTGGGCTGCACACAAAGCTTTGGTGCTTGTAATTAATTGTAATTTTGTTATAGAATTGAAATAAGTTTCTTAAAGCAACTGAAATGGTCGGGAAAATGATTACTATTAAATTTTCTGAAATCTAAGTATCCCCTTTTTGCAAAGATTATGCAGAACAGGAATTCGAAATTTCTAACTCAACAAAGAATATAAGATATTTTTTAAAAAAATATGTCTTGTTAGCTATTGTAATTAATTGTAATTTTGCTTATAGAATTGAAATAAGTTCCTTAAAGCAAGTGGAATGGTCGGGAAAATAATTACTATTAAATTTTCTGAAATCTAAGTATCCCCTCTTTGCAAAGACTATGCAGAATATAGTGTTGCCACGAGACGAGACGAGACGAGACTTCAGGCTGTCTCGTCTCGTCTCGTGCAAAGCATGTCTCGTCTCGTGTCTCGTCTCGAAAAAATGTGCTCGTCCCGTCTCGTGTCTCGTCTCGAGAGGTTCTGTCCCGTCTCGTCTCGTCTCGTCTCGTTTGTCTCGTTTTGTCTCGTCTTGTCTCGTAAAAATATACCAGCATACCATGGGAACAAAAGTAAAATGTAGCAGGCTGCACCATGCTAATCAAGAAACAACTAACAAGGGAAGAGAGGGAGATTATATATCGAAATGGAAGATGGTTTATATACCAATCGAAAGCACTAATGACGCCTATTACAAAACTGTAATAAAAATTTTCCGAATGCATATACTGTGCGAGTTATATGAATATACAGGGTGTCCAGAAAATCCATTTCCACCCCTTGAAATCGCAAACGATGAGACAGATGCCAAAACTGGAAAACACGTTCTTGATCATTATAAAAGTACAATGTATCAAAGCAAACATTGTTGTTCCAGGGCCACCCGCAGAGTCCCAGGCGGGATCCAACTCAAAAATTACAAAAGGTAAGGGGGTCAAGTAGTATATCGTTCGAAACTTCTTGGGAAATGAAAGAAGACGAACAAGTCCCAACTCTCTAAATTTACCCTGTGCAAAATGGCGGCCGGTCAAACTGTCAGCAAAAACGTCATTGTAGAGTCTATGGCCACCCTCCAAAGAAAGAAAAAAAAAACTGAAACGGTAAGACAGATGTCAGAAAAGAAAAAGATGTGTGTCATCTTTTCAAAAGTACAATGATTGAAAGTAAAAATGTTTGTCCCAGGGTCCTCCACAAGGTTCCAGACGGGGTCCTACTCAAAATTTTCAAATGGCAAATATGGTCAAATAAAGCTGTTGAGAAATAAAAGAACACGGAACAAGTCTCGATCCTCTAAAATTACCCTGTGTAAAATGGCGGCCGGTCAAAATGTACATCTTCATTTCGATTTTCTGAGCACGTTCACTTTCCATTTTGCAATCGGCACTTGTATTAATTCTTAGACATTTGTACGTATTTACTCTTCCTGGTGCAAGGAATTCTTTCGTTTGAATCATTTTATGATTGATAAACCAGATAACGAGCATAAGTACCACTGTTGTGCAGTCATAAACATAAATAAGTAGAGGTAAGAGTCTTTACTTCTGATGGCTCCAACCTCTACTTATTTATGTTTGTGGAAGTACATTATATATTAACTAGTCAGTTCTATACTTAAAGATGTCAAATGTTGTCGTTTCTTTTCTTTATGTCTTAATTTGCTTTTATTTTATTATTTTTTTCTTTATTTAGATATTATTGGGCTCAAAGAGCAGAATCTCACAGTAGGGGCATTTCCTTTCTTTCCGTTGAGTACAAGAATTAAAGTGAAAATAAACTAAAAATCGGTTACAGAAAGAACAACTAAAATGCAAGATGTTTGCACAGTCTTATCGTAGAGCGTCCATACTTGTTCTATCTGCTTTCATTTAATAACAGCTTTAAACGATGTGCTACTTGACCTCCCTTGCCATTTGAACAATTTGAACATGACCCCCCTGGGACATTGTGGAGGACCCTGAGACAAATATTTTTACTTCCAATCATTGTACTTTTGAAATGATGACACACATGTTTTCCTCTTTTGACATCTGCCTCACCGTTTCAGGATTTTTTTGGGGGTGGCCAT
This sequence comes from Thermobia domestica, assembly GCF_964235325.1. NCBI lineage: Eukaryota > Metazoa > Arthropoda > Insecta > Zygentoma > Lepismatidae > Thermobia > Thermobia domestica. The sequence goes on along the minus strand of NC_137466.1, from coordinate 144,734,452 downwards.
CGACTTTACAATTACGTTTTTGCTGACAGTTTGACCGGCCGCCATTTTGCACAAGGTAATTTTAGAGTATTGAGACTTGTTCCGTCTTCTTTCATTTCCCAAGAAGTTTCGAACGATATACTACTGGACCCCCTTACCTTTTGTAATTTTTGAGTTGGACCCCGCCCAGTACACTGCGGGTGGCCTTGTGACAAGAATTTTTGCTTTGATACGTTGTACTTTTAAAATGATCAAACCCATGTTTTCCAGTTTTGGCATCTGTCTTATCGTTTGCGATTTCAAGGGGTGGTAACGGCTTATCTGGACACTATATATATCCATATTACTCGCATAGTATATGCATTCGGAAAATTTTTATTACAGTTTTGTAATAGGCGTCATTAGTGCTTTCGATTGGTATATAAACCATCTTCCACTTCGATATATAATCTCCCTCTCTTCCCTTGTAAGTTACAAGTATTACCCAGAACACACAAGACAAGAAATGTCACGGTAGCTACACCGTGAAGCCTTCATCTCTGGTGTATGTGGTAGTCAATTCGATCTCGCTTAGTGCCATGTGAGCTTTGTGGTGGACAAACATTGAATGTGTGTGGGGACCTCGGTGGCTCAGTGGTAGAGCGTTCATCTCTGGTGCTTCGGGTCTTGGGTTCGATCCCAGCCCCGCCAAGTGAACTTTGTGGTGGACAAACACCATGTGCGTGGGTTTTCTCGGGGTTCTCCCGTTTCCTCCCACTTTCTTCATTCCACCATTTAATTCATTACTCATCATCACTGTCTCCTTTAGCCTAACCGGCATAACCGTGGGACGTAAAACTCAAAGATTTCATTTCATTTTTCGAATGTGTGTGTTTTCTCGAAGTTGTCTAGTATCCTAGCACTTTCTTCATTCCACTAATTTTCCCATTATCATCCATTCGGCCAAAGTTACCTAAAGGTCTTAAAAATAAATTCAAATAAGCTCACAAGGCAAGGATAAATAGTTTACAAGATAATATATCTCTGCTGTTATTTGTCTGAGGCTTCTCGAACCTGGCTTCTTTTTATTACATTCTAAAACATTGAAATTTGTTTCACCAGTTTCAATACACGAATATACAGTAAATTGCTCATAGGTACGTCGAAGATGAAGACACTAATGTTAAATAATGTTTACACGACAAGCAAAGTTCGATGTAAAGGTGTCATCATCTCCGACACTATCGTATACTATCAGCCCACTTGCTTTATAGTGTCTGTATATATATATATATATATATATATATATATATATATATATATATACAGAGAGAGAGAGAGAGAGAGAGATGGAAAGATATATAGATAAATAGAGAGATAGATATGTGTGTACACTTTGGTTTCCAAAAACTACTTTCCATTTTAGCATATTTAGATTTGTTGCAATCATTATTTAAAAAAAAAAAAAAAAAAAAAGCTCGGAACCAAATAATTTTATTGAGTAATGGAAAGTATTTGATTGAAATTTTATATGTTACTGCACACTAAGCTCTACTTAAAGTGCCATAGTAATGGGAGCTGAACGACACATCGGACGAAAGAACGCTTGGGGCCAGTCTTCACCTCTATGGTTCAAATCTGTTCCCATAACCGCGGGGTCTGTGCTACTATGTGGTGCTTGCCCCGTTTGTGTAACAAACTCATGACAGTACACCCAAATTAGCTAATGTCTTAAAAAAAAAGTTGATTTTTGGGTGGCAATTTTGGATTAAAGTTCCTTATATTGTCGGGATCTATTCTCAATCATACAACGTACAACTTCATACCAAGCCTAGCGGTCTGCGGCGATAGACCATCGGCTTGAAGGCCCCGGGTTGAGTCCCGGAAGGGTCATGTGTATGGATTTTAACAACATTTGTTTTTTCGTACTGTGTCAGGGGGGGGGATCGTACGGGATAAAAGGATTTCAGTCTGAAAAAAAAGAGAGAATATCCTCCCCAGGATACTTTCATGGAAGTAAGGAATTAGTAAAAATATAGGATATACATTTTATAGCAGGTTTAAAAATATGGTTTGGGTATCCTATTTCATTTCTGTTAATTATGTTCTTCAATGTTCGAATTTTGATCATTCTCATGATATTTTCTGCTTTCAACGGAGTTCCATGAATATTATACCAAATGTTCTTTACACTTATCAAGTTCGAGAGGTTTTATGCGCCTGTAAGAAACAATTTCTGAAGATAATTCAGGTCCTATTGAATATTATTCACTAGGAAAGGGAAGTATTCCCCTCCTCTGAACATGGAAGCAGAGGGCAATTTCGCACTCTGGTCAGATCAAACATTTCCGCGTAACAAAACGAAGGTCCCCCTGTAAAACTTCTTTACCTAAAGTGTTATTATTAGTATCATAAATTTGCTGAAAGGAAACAATTTGAAGGGTTCGTCGATAATATCTTTGCTTCCTTTGTCGTCTGCCCGCCTTCCAAACGAAGAGGTAAATTTTACAACATGACTGCTGTATAATAAGCGAGCGATTGGTAAAATGGTAAAAGTGTGTTTTTATGTGTGTGTGTGTATGTGTGTGTGTGAGAGAGAGAGAGAGAGAGAGAGAAGACAAAATTTTAGTTGCAAGATGACATACTTCAATTGCCGTTTTCGGTTCATATAGCAAAATAATACCGCCACCAGAGAATAAAGACAAGTGTAGACCTTACCCAGTTTTCAAATTGAATAGATGGTAGTGGTAGTTCGGTTTCTTGACCTTGTAAAAATCTTCCCTGTCTTTGATTTTGTTTGTCATCATTCCAGCCAGAAATAAAAAAAAAAAGAGAATTCCTCAGTTTACAGCAAGTGGAATTGGGGACAAGACATTAAGGATGATATTTCTGGAAGCTCATGTATCACGATTGTTTCATTCAATAGACAGAGGACACTTTTCTATGAAGGCTTTTCAACATGTTTTCTCACAAAGGGGATTTTCCTTTTGCAATCTATATGACCACTGGCCATTTCAATTTTGGCCATTCCCGCCAGCGTTTTCATTTTCGAGACACGAGACAAGACGAGACATGTCACGAGACGTCCCGTCTCATCTCGTGTCTCGTCTCGTTTTCGAGACGGGACAAGTAGTCTGTCTCGGCTCGTGTCTCATCTAAGAGGGTTCTGTCCCGTCTCGTGTCTCGTCTCGTTTACGAGACGAGACGAGACGAGACACGAGAAATGTCTCGTCTCGTGGCAACACTATGCAGAAAAGGAATTCGAAATTTCTAACTCAACAAAGAATATGAGATATTTTTTAAAAAAATATGTCTTGTTAGCTATTGTAATTAATTGTAATTTTGCTTATAGAATTGAAATAAGTTCCTTAAAGCAACTGGAATGGTCGGGAAAATAATTACTATTAAATTTTCTGAAATCTAAGTATCCCCTTTTTGCAAAGATTATGCAGAAAAGGAATTCGAAATTTCTAACTCAACAAAGAATATTACATTATTTTTTTATAAAAATAATACCTTCTGTTAGCTATTTCATTAGCTTCTGTAGTTAAAAGAACGAAAGTTATAAACAAACGTCAATCGAAGTTTATAGAATATCTGATTGAATTGTTTTATGAAGAACAACGAAAGAGAAGGAACATTATCTAAGAAAGTAATTGAGAAGTTAATATCAGTAACTGAAAATTTTCAAAAAATTTAATTTTACAAGAAACAGAAAAACATACTTGAGTATTCATCTTTTTGTAGGCAGAGTTTCTAGTTTGAATAGAGCAGAATTTGTTCTGTAGAACCTGGTAATTTCGATATTTGTAGTTTGATCTATGCAAGTTGAAATAACATGATAGAAACTTTACCTTTTTTAAAACAAGATAACGATATATAACTTAATATATCAAGTATTACATGCTGAACGATCTTATATGCTGATGATAGTAATAATTTTTAACCTCCGTTATCGAGGAAATGACTTTTTTTTTTATGATAAAGCTTTATAGTGCGGTTTTAGATAGAAACGATGGTTTATTAAACTTCTTCCAAAAATCTCGAAACACTTTCTATGAGTTGTATATACAACTTATGTTCCCCAAAAAATACACATAAAAATTGTAGCATCTCAAACTTAAAGAAACTACATATAAAAGAATCACGAAATTTTCACAACTTGAACTACATAAAAAATTATGAGAATCTCATATAAAATACGAAAAAAAAAATAAATTAACTAATACTATGGTTTAGAAAAAGTGGAAGTTCATAGCCAGAGAAACATGAACATACCAGTTGGTTCTTTCTCTGAACCAAACTAATCCATTAAGGGTTGTTACTAGTCTCACTGAGATCCTGTTTTACCTTATTTTGCTACTTTCTATATGGAGTAACTTACAACGATAACGGTAAAAAATAGTTGGGGACGATTAACATTGTAACGCCATAAAAAAAGATTTTGTGATTTTGGCACCAAAATAAATACATGATTATGTACTTTTTTCTTTAAAGAATATGTACAATGATATCTATGTAGTATAGTGGTTGTAATAGTAAAAAAGAGATAATAAAGCCTTTAGCACGTAAAGATTTTTTCTTTTTTTTTTGTGTGTGTGTGTGAACAAATTCTACAACAGTATTAACTTAACAGAGGAAGAAAATGTTGTTAAATGTCTTAAAGCTTGTTGAGTTGTACAAAATGATATGGGCGAGGGTGGCTTCTCATGCGTAGTTTTTGAGAAAACTGGAAAAAGCTACTTCTTTACAAAGAAAAGAAGAAGATGTACGATATCCACTCTGCTCATTAAGGCGAAACTTACACTGAAGTGTGCCCTCACGAAGCTCTTCATTACGACATCACCGAGAGGACAGTACGCAGTATGGTTAATGAGATACACTGTAAGCTAAAAGTATAATTAACTCTTAAATTTTTAATTACTGTCTAACTAAAATATTCTCCAAAAATACACCAATTGATAGATCTCATAGTGCTGAACAAGGAGACATACTTTGAGGGCAAATTCTGATGCCTAGTTTTTAACAAAATCATGGGGAAACGAATTCTTATGGAAACGTGGGGAAACGAAAATACACGGTGAACCTGAAAGATGTGCACAAACTCCGGGAGCTGATTCGTGACATCAAAAGAAGACAAAAGTCCTCTTGCATGTTGTCGAATTTCCCTTAGTATACGAGTGACAGGAGTACCAACTTGGAATCGAAACTCTAATCGTGACAATATATAGTTTCGATACATACTTTCGATTTTTTTGTGTATACTGTATATGAAAAACACACACCGTTAAGTAAAAGATTGTTGCTATCTGTTGTTGTTTAATTTCTCCTAATATTGACACGCATGCCCCTTACGGAGACGCACATACTCCTGAAAGTGACATATACAACTAATAGCAATGCAAATACTACTTTAATCAATTACAATATAAGTGTATGGGAGAACCGGGTTCGATCCCCGACGGGAGCTCATGTGGTTCGGATTTCATTTTAGTCAGTAGATTCACGTTTCTTATAGCCTCGCTGTTGAAAGGGACGCTAAACTCAACTCAAACTCAAACTCAACATAAGTGTAGGTGAAGCAATAAACCCTTTAATTTTTTTTTTTTTTAACCTAAAGGGTTCTCATTTAGAACTTTATTATAAGCACGTATTTTCCGTGTCCTGCCCATCTCATACGTCTCGACTTTACATATGTAGTTAATATATTCGATGAAGTTCTAAAATGTGCAGATATTTACATACATGAATGATTTTGTCCGGACGTACCATATCTCCATTGCTCAGCAAGTACAGGGTCCAAGCCAGCAGAACAGAATTTAGATCCATCGACTTCATCTGTAACGCGAGACATTCTATACAGTCGAGTAGAAAAGAACATAAATAACTTTTTCTTTAATGAACTAAAAATGCTATCAATGCTATTGATCGGTATTTCTATCATAATACTCTGACTGTCGGGAAGGTGCCAACTCCTAGAAATGAAAGTAAAACTTGCTGACCAGATAAAATGATTGAATTAAAAGCAACTAAATTTTCATATAAAATCCAGTGGTTGTAGCATGTGTACTACTTTTGCATGTTATACCATTACCAAGGGTCTGGTATTGCCGTTAACACAGGCCTGATGTTATGGATTTGACATAGATATGATTTTGAGCAGTATGAAAATAAAACTACAGCGATGTTACAGCACTAGATGAATGGGATACGGACAGAATCTCGCGGCCGAAACATCGCCACCCAAAACCTCGCGGGACAAAATCTCGCCGGGCCAAAACCTCGCCACCCAAAATCTCGCCGGAGCAAAACCTCGCCGCGAATGAAACTTTTCTTTAAAATTTACCCAATGTGTTTCTTAATATGCAATTCCACATTACTACTACTACTACTACTACTACTACTACTACTACTACTACTACTACTACTACTACTACTACTACTACTACTACTACTACTACTAATAATAATAATAATAATAATAATAATAATAATAATAATAATAATAAGAAGAAGAAGAAGAAGAAGAAGAAGAAGAAGAATAAAAAGAAGAAGATGCAAAACATTGTGTGCGTGGGCTTTCTCGGGTTATTCCCGTTTCCTCCCACTTTCTTTATTCGATCATTTCCTTCATCCTGGTCATCTACGTCTCCTTTAACCTACAGGACATAACCAAGGGACGTCGTAAAAACTCATATATTATTTCATACTTTCATAAATATTATAAGATTTTTGTTAAAATTTTAAGTTTTTGGATGTTCCAAAGTTCACAAACTAACCTCGTTAGTTGTCATTACTTTCTTTATGCAAACTTTCTTTCCCTATAACTAGTTTAAAAATATCCTGTCGCCCTACCTTCACATTGAAATCCTCTAATACAGAAATAGAATTTTCATATGGTATCGCGGGACTTGGTCAAGTACCCGTGATACTTTTTCTGAAACAGCGTCTTTTATACCGTCATCCTTATCATCTGTTGGAACATTTACATTTTGGTCAGGCAAGATTTTGGATATGGCGATATTTTGGGGCGCGAGGTTTTGGCCCGGCGAGATTTTGGCCCGCAAGGTTTTGGGTGGCGAGGTTTTGGCCAGGCGAGGTTTTGGCCCTGCGAGATTTTGGCCCGCGACGTTTTGGGCGGCGAGGTTTTGGCTAGGCGGGGTTTTGGCCTCGCGAGATTTTGTCCCGCGAGGTTTTGGGTGGCGAGGTTTTGGCCAGGCGAGGTTTCGGCCTGGCGAGATTTTGGGCCGCGAGATTTTGGGAGGCGAGGTTTTGGCTAGGCGAGCTATGTAACTGTAGAGATCTCTATTTAAACCCCATTAATAGTTGACGTTACTAATTACTCATTACCAATTACTTGCGGTGACTAAATTGTAATCATTCATTTATCCTTGTAAACAACGAAACACGGCTGTCTTGCTATGTAATTACCCCAAATTATGTATTGGCATATCTTCTTTTCCATTCATCTTAGGTGCCAATCTCTTAATCAATGGTTTATGTTCTCTTATTTCATTCAATCACTTCATAAGCACAATATTGAAATTAAAATATGTGTATAATGTAATGAAATAATGCAAACTATTGTGCTCCTGAGTATATTACATTGTTACTAATTATAACAATACTATTTCTTACTTACTTGTGTAGTGTTAAATTTCTAATGGGACCCTATTTCGTTGAGTATGAGATGGTACACATCTCACTAGATTGTAGTATTTAACGTACGTAACCGTATATTAATACTTACTTTCATTAAAGTTCAAAATTTGCCATTAGTGAATCTACTGTACTAAAGAAACTGAATTGAATCTAAGATAGTGTGCTGAACATTACAAAATCACCGTTAGCATGATAAACCGAACGGTTCCCTGTTATTGTCCAGTAGTCTAATTCACTCTCTGTCATTACTTTATTCTCTGTCCTTTTTGCATATATTACAATTCCAAATGTGGATGTTTGTCGTTAAGGTTTTTATGCAAGATTTTTTTTTAATAATGAATCTTTAGAACTGAGAACTGTTAGTTGTTAATGAACATTATGTAGGTTGTTGTTCTGTTGCATTCTTGCAATCGTAGCATTTATGATAATTGAGAAAATTGACTTTTTCTCTTAATGTAGCATGTTCAATATGTCATTGACCTTTCAACTTTAGTGTAATATTTCATTCAAGTGACTTCTTGCAAATTTTAGCACATTGAAATGTTGTTCATCTTTAACTTTGTTATAGTACATTAGTTATATGATGTGTCAAACTAAAATATTCTTGTTAGTAGAAGTTACTCATTCATAATCACCTGTATCTCCATTTAGCTGAGTTACGTGAAGGAACAGAGACACCATTTTGTTATAAACGTTCTCTGTATTATTGTTAAGAAAAGATGAAATGCGACTATGCTGACAACAGACTCATAAGTATACATAACCTATGCTTTCTTCACTTTGCGAAAACTTTTTTTTCAATATAATTTTTTTTTTTTTTTACGAGGGCCACTCGGAAAGTAAATTACCCATGTTCCAGCTTTAACCTCGCTTCTTGATGATTTTCGAGGTCGAAAATTATGAAGCAGTGAGAATGTGACGCTGAATCCAAAAATATGGTTACATTGCTCTTTATTGAAGGAATTGAGAAGGCTATTTTGGATTAATATGCATTATAAAAGACATGTTCTCTCTCTTGACTTGCTACAAGCTAGCAACAGAAACAGGAAATACGTAAAACTTTCTGAAAATGACTAATGTTGCTTTTGCTGCGCAATTTTGTAGGAAGTTTACTTGTCGAAGATTACTCATAAGTCATCCTACAGGATACATAATCATGATTTTGGCAACGTGACACCGCATTAATATGTTGAAATTGGTTATACAGATATGAATCTGTAGATAAGTCTAGAGATCACGCTATTGAATTCTTCCGGCTGTGACAGTACACGTATGTACATGTGTGTCACGCCACGTATTTTGGGTGCGGCAGTCTCTAAGAGCCAATCAAAATGCAAAAGAGCAATAAGTTTCCATATTTGTGGAGATGATAAAACGGATGTACTGACGGATGTGAGGCTTGGGTGTGACCCTCGAGAATAATATAAAAGAACCTCAAGGTCTCAAACGGTTGATCACTTGTTCCGGTGCAAGGGTGCAGAGGTTCGAGACGTCGGTTGTGGCCAGACAGAATCATCGTCAAAGTTTCTAAGAGTTACAAGAATACTACCATAAGGTATGTATAATCTCTTGTTGCATCATAAAATTCAAGTTTAGAGATGTCATGCGGTACTTCAAAATGAATTGTGTACCTACCATAAAACTTTCAAGATTAAGAACTGTTGTCACATACTTGTATTTCATCTTCCGTTTCTTCTAACTTAAATATTTCAATCTTTAGCCTGTCAATCAATATATATATAAGTTAGGTATCAATCTATCAAATGAACTATCAGATATTCCATTACTTTTGTTGAATCACTAAATCAAATGTTGTTATAAACTTACTTTTTATAAATAATGTTGTCATTCCCCTAGATTGAAACCACCTTTTCCCATGAAAATAATGGTGTAATTTAAGTATATTTCTTTGTGACATCCGCTACAGAATTAGCGTGAGCAGATCTCTACATTATGGTGGAATAAAACGAGCTAAATAATTAAAAAGAGTCTGCACATCGTCACAGTACCCGTGATACTTTTTCTGAAACAGCGTCTTTTATACCGTCATCCTTATCATCTGTTGGAACATTTACATTTTGGTCAGGCAAGATTTTGGATATGGCGATATTTTGGGGCGCGAGGTTTTGGCCCGGCGAGATTTTGGCCCGCAAGGTTTTGGGTGGCGAGGTTTTGGCCAGGCGAGGTTTTGGCCCTGCGAGATTTTGGCCCGCGACGTTTTGGGCGGCGAGGTTTTGGCTAGGCGGGGTTTTGGCCTCGCGAGATTTTGTCCCGCGAGGTTTTGGGTGGCGAGGTTTTGGCCAGGCGAGGTTTCGGCCTGGCGAGATTTTGGGCCGCGAGATTTTGGGAGGCGAGGTTTTGGCTAGGCGAGGTTTTGGTCCGCGAGGTTGTCGCCGCGAGGTTCTGGCCGCGAGGTTTTGTACCCAAACCAGATGAATCAAGAAAACAACGCGGAAATACAAATATCGCCACTGTAATCTTATACATATTACCATTGAAATACTAATATCTTAACTGTATTATTCGTGAGTGGAAAATGAAATAACTTAGCAAAAGTATTACGGAAGTCTCAAAATCCTGTGTATCAGATAGATACACCCTACACAGTAATTCTAAGCGTGCATATTGCCCTCTAATGATATCATAATTATATCTTAACTAACATTGAGTGTTTGTATTAGTTTTTATTATTTGCAATGGGCAAAGTTTTACATGACATATTTGACATTTACATCAAGTAACAAACAACATATTATATTCCCCGTGATCTTCTTACAAAAATAATTTTGTGAGCGTATGAATTTTCTGACATTTACATAAATAGAGGTTTTGCCATTTAATGTTTCTATGTTCCTCTTCAACGACGACTATATTTCGGTTATGGTAACCACTAATAAATAATTTATGCCAAACTTTATAATCACTTATATGTCCATTTAATAATAAATAATTGTCTTCTCTGTGAAAGTAGAGGTTTGGCAAATGTATATAATACAACAGCAATGGGATGTGCTACTAAAATAACTCCTCCTAATCTCAGGTGATGGATTCAACGACTACCATTTTAACATTTTTCTCCAAAGTGCGATGGAGTTGAAGCCTTGTATCAAAATTTAACACCATTCGGGTGACACAGAGCCATTACATTAAATTAACACAGTATTTCTTACTGTGTTAGCAGTGAGAATGTCGTCGTCGACTCCACTGGAAGCAAAAGCTTTACAGCTGCGTCGTACGGTGTACGTAGTAAATGTAATTGGTCCAGAGTTACTGTTGCAAATTTATTCCGATAGATGCACTGTTAGCATTCTAACAACTATGGAGAGAGTTTTATACGCACTACAATGATTTAAACACACTACATTCAGAAGTTTCGTGTTATGTACTAATTAAGTTTGAATTAGATGCATAGTTAAACCACAGAACGTATAGCTTTTGCATTTGTTGAAGCATTGGATTCTTTAGAGAAACAGGTCATGCTTACTGGTGTTTATAAAAATAAGAAACATAAAAGCGTTATTAGAGTTAGACGAAAAGAATTACTCTAACTTCTTGACGATTTGTAGTTGGATGATCTTTTTTCGATGGCTGATTAACGTCGAATATCAACCAAAAGTTTTACTCATTGCCGTAACTAGGATACTTTAATAAGGTGCCATAGCCCCTTACTTTTGAAAATATAAGAGCCTTGGCTGTGGTCGAACGATAGTCTAGAGAGATAAACAATATCCTAGTGAGAGCCTTCCCTCCTATTTGCAACTATGCTTTCGGCAATTACTTGACTGAACGGAGAAGCACATAGCTTAATTAGACGTCTTCTGGTATCTCCTTCCATTTTTTTTCAAATCGTACGTTCATCTAAAAGGACGAATAATAAGTTTCCTTTTCCGTTTTTTTTTTTTTTTTTTTTTTAGTTGAGTTGAAGTTCAGCGTCCCTTTCAGCAACAAAGCCATGTGAGACATGGACCTACCGAACCACATGAGCTCCCACCGGGAAATGTCCTGACATTTTGCTTCAGGCAGATTATGATTAGGGGAAGCTCTTCATGTTTGAAGGTGATGGATTACAAGATTTGTGTGTAGAACAGTGACGGATCTAGCCCGGGGAGGCTTAGAACCCTTCCCCCAGTTTTTTGAGTGACAAAAGTAATTTAAGCTATTATTTTTATATTTTTGAAACTTTATAGTAAACCCATGGTGTACCTATCATAGTCTGGGTTCTAGTTGCCCCCCCCACCGGTTTTAGATTCTAGATCCGCCTCTGGGGTAGAAGTTGGGAAAAGGAATTAATTTTCTTGGTTTTATTGACTAAACTAAGGTTTCAGTACTAATGTTGTTCTATAGTAGGTTGTTTCATAGAAATTTTCCTTTTTCATATTCAGTGTGACCACCCAGCAAAAATATTTCATACTAACCTATGCAGAAAAAAAGTACTAGATCTGGGCAGAAGGTACTAATATTTTATCTGATCCCGTTTCACCTATTTATGACATTTTACGATATTCATATCTTATTAGAAGGTTTCCGGTAGCTCCTCCTCACCCTGTGGGTGTTAAAATGTTCCCCAGATTCTTGAAAGGACTCCAACTTTAAATTTTTGCACTCAAAATTCGATACAAACCGTGCAAACCACTTACATCCTCATAAATTTGACTTTACACCCCTAAACAAAAAATACTGGTGAAATTTCTACTTAACTGTCGTTATTGGAACTCACTATATAACCACTAAAGTAACACAAGTATGACAAATATGGAGGATGGGAAAATATCATAAAATGGGCTTATTGAGAAAATCGAGTTTTGATTTCTTAAAAGCCTACTGTGTAAACGGTTCAACAAATACTGTATGTAATGTTGCTTACTGTGGTCATTTATTAGTTGGAGGAGACATCTATGTCCCACTTTCGCTTTTGCAAATACCACAGTCGAAAAAAAAAAGCAGACAGAAAAATGTTATCAGGAATAGTGACATTTTCGTACATTGCCAAATTTTCACGAGGTTCATTTTCCTCTCCCAAATGTATTTATGAGAATAGAAGAGAAGGGTAAAAGTACTAGATTTGTTGGTGAATGTACTAGAACACTAAAATATGATAAAAGGTACTATAGTACGAAAGTACTAGAGGTGATCGCGCTGTTCATATTGTCTATAACGTTAATTCACATTAAACAAAATGCACTAAACATCAGACAGACAAACACTAGCCCAATCAAAGATTGTAGCACAGCAGATAATCGAAAATTTTTGCTGCAATACTAATTTAGGTATAAAATGTAAGTAATATTATGGGACCAATGTAAACATATATAGTTTACCCCATAGACAAATTTAAAAGTAGGCAGTTTGTCAGATGTATTTCTGTATTTTTCAATAGTGTTAGTAAGTTTCCTAAATTTCAAGACATTTTGTCTTAAACCGATGTTTGCAATATGCGTTAATTTGTAGTGTGACTGAACCGTCATCTTTACATAGTATTTATAAACCTATTGTCTATCGCTTATAATAACAATGAAATAATATAGACCTATATTATTCAATTGTACTTATCCACTATAAGCGCTCAGATTCGCACCAGTGACGTTTTGTACCAAAGATGAACGCTCTGATGTACGTACAACGTTGTTCAAACACTGTACAAACTCCAACTATCTTTACATTTAAAACTAAAGAAGAAATGGGGGCCGTGGTGGCTCAGTGGTAGAGCATTCATCTCTGGTGGATGGGCTCCCTGGTTCGTTCTCAGCTAGTGCCAAGTGAACTTTGTGGTAGACAAACACCGTGTGCGTGGGTTTTCTATGGGTTCTCCCGTTTCCTCCCACTTATAACCACGTAGCACACGCACGTCCACGGCATGTCCCGAGACTGATCCGCAATGGACAACGGGACATCCTGGGATCATCAGAATTTGCTCTCAGAACATCTATAGGTTCTTCACGGGATATCTAGATGTCCGCTAATATCACAGAAAACAAGATGTTCAACGGGACATCAAAGGGATGTCCACTGGTAAATCGTGGGATAATGTGGTCCTAGGTATGTCCAGTGTGGGATTTCCTGGGATATTCCGTCCTATTCGGGACATCCTGTGAACATCCTACGTTGGAATCCTTTAGGACATCCCATGCAGGACTCCATAGGATGTACTCATTGTCCCGATAATCCCGGGAACTATATGGGATATTTGGGATCAAAATGGGACGTCCTAGGGATGTCATGTGCTATGTGGCTATTCATTCCATCATTTCATTCATTTCTCATCAGCACCGTCTTCTTTAGGCTAGCCGGCATAAACGTGGGACGTAAAATTCAAAGATTTCATTTCCATTTCTAAAGAAGAAATACAACAATTGCAAAAATATCATCATGTTTTACGTGTGTTATAATTATCTCCTCAATATAGCTGTGGTTTTATTGTACTTCGTAAAAGACACATTTAAAACATGTGAAACACATAATGTTGTTTTTGAGTACTCGTAGTGGATAAGATATTCAATTGCATTTATGAGCTATCTTTCTTTCTGTTTGCATTTTATGCACTCTCATGCGTTGCAATTGATTCGTGCAGTCTCTAACAGGGCAGCAGCACCTGGTAAGGTTAGTTCTTGTGTCGAATCGAGAACGAACGTCTATAGTACTATATGTACATACATAGAATTAGAAGTCAAGTGATGAAGAAATTACCTCTAGAAAGAGCTCTTTTGTATTTCAATAAGTTCCGACGATGGTTTTTCTCTAAGGAGTGTAACTGGAGAACAGATTTGGTTTTGTCTCAACGGTAAGTGTCTATGTATGACGGGAAGAAAGTAGTTCTATTATAAGAGACTATTAAAAGAAAAAAGACGAGAAAAGGGGATAGATACAGAGAGAAAAGAGCTTATTGGAAGGTGAAGAACGAGGATAACCGTGTCTGTAACGAGACAGGCGACTAAGTACTCGAATCTAATCACAATTACATCCTTACGAAGTACCATGGCTTATCAAATTTTCACCGCGGATTTTCATTCAGGTATAGTATTTTTGCCCTCCCAATATGTTCCCCTTCCCCTCTGGTGTTAGTTTTTAGTGAGTAACTCCGGGAGAAGAAAACTTGGGATGGTGCATGGCTCTAGCAGCAGAAGCAAGGCAAAGAAAGAGAGGGGAGATTATATACGTATTCTGACTCTTTTTTTTCACACAGATGCAGTGGAGAGAACGTGAAAACAGGATCTCCCAAGTTGCTTCGTGGGAGAGAAATCCATATTCTCCGTTGCTACTACCTCTGTCGTCACGCCAAATTTTCAAGGGTTTTGCCATTACCTTTTCATACATTTTGCACGGGTGCCAGCGAAGAATGTGTAACTCATCAGTCCTTACTCGGGCTTCTTTCTCATACGGGTTCACTTCACATACAGCTGGCACATTAGTTACTGGTGCAGCAGTATCAAGCCTGTCTTTAGCAGCAGCTCGAAAAAAAAATAAAAGGTTTCACAATTGACGACAATTGTTGATGAAGAAACGGGGGAAAAAATCAAGGGACTTTTCTTCTCTCTATTCTTAACCGTAAGAAAAGTGACATGAAAATACAAATTTCTTCATGCAAAACTCCCTTATATTCCACCTTTAATAGCCCTTTCTACTATTCTTCGTCTTCTTCTTACTCCTTGTTCCTTACTTTTTAAACCAATTCTTCATCTTTTCCAAGATTCACATCTCTTAGAAGTCGTGCTGTAGCAGCTGGTGCTAGTGGTAGGTATCTGTATACATAGATTATACAAAAATAAACTATATTATTTTGCATTTTCCACGCTCTACCAATACGGATACTGAGAAGTGTTCGTTTATCTAAATATGTAGTAGTATTCCTTGCTTGCTACCTTAGTAACGAAAAAAAAAAAGAAATCCATTCATATTCAATAGCACGATATAAGTTTATGGTAATCTTAAGATGACTCTTGAAAGCATTCATTTATGGAATTGAATTGATTTAATTTACGTTTTAAGATGTGCTGGGATCCAGGGTTCAGCGTATATAAGTACGTACGATTTAAAAAAAAAAAATGATCGAGAATGAAACTAGCTCGTGAGGTTATGTTTTTTTTAACATATCACCATGACATTTCTTTGAGAAGTCATTATTTTAAACATCATTTACGTTCACCTTTGCTTATATCTAATTCCACTTTGATTTTCAGCTTATATTCTCAAACATTGATTTGTCTTCTGCTGTAAGATTATTACACTTATTTTATGTAAGATTACATTTAATTACTGCCAAATGTACTTACATGGTATCATTGTTTAATTGGGTTTTTTAAAAATTAACATTCCTCCGTTATGTCCTTTACTTGTTTACTTGGAATATTGGCGAATAAAAGTAATACGTTTCACATTAAAAGAAACAACGTTATCGCCAATTATTCTAAACTAGCAGAACACCCATTCTTTGCACGGAAAGAATACGGTACGTTTCATTTTGGACATAAAGGGCTGGATTTGTATTTTATCAGCATGAGAAGTTCCACTGTTTGTCTCAACAACGCCGAAAACTACGGATTCGACATTAACATCGGTCATTTTCGATCATTTTTATATACCTCTTCCGTCCCCCAAGTTGCGGGGTGAACTATGATTTAAACGGCATCAGTAGTATCACTGCTCATCTCAGAGACCCCGAAAACTATGAATTCGACACTAATATCGGTTATTTTCGATTATATATATATATATATATATATATATATATATATATATATATATATATATATATATATATATATATATATATATATATATATTCAATTTTTGGTATTTTATTCGTATATAACTGATTTTTACCGACTTTTCAATTACACTGATTGCGTTTATAACGAGAATTGTATTAATTTTGGGAAATTGTTGTAAAATTATTGTGATATTCTTGAATCGTTACCGTTGTTATAATTTTATAGTTCTATATTTAAGAATTTTTATTTTATATCAATATTTAATATTGATTGTTATATATAACTAATTAACTCTATGACCTATGGAACCCGGAGGTCCAATGCCACGTTCACAAAAGCTCTCCATTGACTTTTGTCCTTAGCCAACTGGATCCAGTTTCTACTTTGTATGCCTATTTCTGAGAGATCCATCTTAATATTGTCCTCCTATCTGCTCCTAGGTCTTCCTAATGGTCATTTTTCGATTGGTCTTCCAGTTAAAACTTTGAAAGTGTTTCCACTTTCTTCCATCCTGGCACATGACTCGCCCACCTGAGCCTCCTAGACTTTATGACCCTAACAATATTTGGTAAACCATATTTGGGTTATTTGGTAAACCACATGGGTTATGTGGTTACTCGTTATGAAGTTTCCGCTATTCCCTACTCCCGTTCCTCTTGGGTCCGAATATTCATCTCAGGATCTTGTTCTCAAATACTTTCAGTTTATGTTCTTCCCTCAGACTAAGCGACCATGTTTCGCAACCATACAGAAAAACAGGCATGATTATCGTTTTATTAAATATATGTAGACAAATAAATAAATAGTATTGTTAAGTATAGAAGTACAAAATTGTAAAAGTGAAACGATATAAAATAAACTGCAATAATTGTGCAACAATTGCTCAAATTAATTCAAATCTGATAATAAATCTAGTCAGTTCGTTTGAAACTTCAGTTGAAGTAAATAAAACCAGGGTGAAATATTAAAATTTATTTTATATAGTAACAGATATCTCCGTGAAAAGTGTGTGAAATATGTATAATGTCAGTACTATTGGTCATTTATAATAATATTTTATGGTCAACTGGATTTCTATTGTTATGCTAGCTTATAATTTAGCATTTTAAAACACATTTTTCTGCCCAGAACAAAATGAATTATTTAATAACTATACGATTTTTGTTACAGTTTCAAGGACTTAACGTCCTTTTCATCAGACATTGAGAAAAGACAGATGACAGCAAATCTTATATCTTCTCTATAGATATAGAAGATATAAGATTTGCTGTCATCTGTCTTCTCTCAATGTCTGATGAAGAGGACGTTAAGTCCTTGAAACTGTAACAAAAATCGTATAGTTATTAAATAATTCATTTTGTTCTGGGCAGAAAAATGTGTTTTAAAATATTGTGATTATCCAGAACCATGGAGTTTATTGATTATAATTTAGCAATAATGTTATGGTAATTCAATTGGTAAAGATTCCTTGTTAATTTTACATGAATAATTGATAACGTTAAACCGAATTCCTGGCAAATATAATGTTATTCTATCATTAAGAGAACTTCATTTTGACTGAATGAATTATTTATGTTCGCGTCTCACGTACAAGAGATACAGCTTCAATATCCTGTGAAAGCTCTTGTGGTTTGGATCTCACGATAACGTGTAAATTGAGACTACATATACTCCATAATTAATAAGCAACTTTAAACTCAAAACCACTCAAATAAACTAAAACCCTCTTTGTCAAATTATAGTAAAGTACATGAGGAATATAAACAATATTTTAAAATACGATGTTTTAATATCAATCATTGTTATTTGGTAAAAAATCGTGTTTGCTGTGTTAAGCAATGCTGTAATTTAATAAGTTTGAAATATCAGCAGGTTTTAGCAGCATTCATTGTACTTTTATAGTTTAATTATGGGTACCTATTTCGCTCCTGATCCAACCTGGCTTCGTGATTTACCAGGACTCGAAATTTTCTGTCGGTAGGATGCCCAACGACCATCAAATATTTTAGTTTGGCGATAGGCATTTGGCTAATAGCCTAGACTTTCCTATCGAATTCCCTAGAAAATATGGCGACCAAACATTCTGATTTGGTTATTGAATTCAGTCCTGAAAATTCGTGCCCAGTGAATTTTCTTCTGAAATATCTCTTGATAATGGTATCTATTTTAAAATTTTATCAACAGCTTTTACCTCCAATAATCTTCTCTTCAATGATTCTTGCGGTCCGCGGTGGCTCAGTGGTAAAGCGTTCACCTCTGGTGCATGGTATCCTTGGTTCGGCCCCAGCTCGCGCCAAGTGAGTTTTGTGGTGGACAAACATCCTGTGTGTGGGTTTTCTCGGGATTCTTCTGTTTCTTCTCACTTTCTTCATTCCATCAATTCATTCACTTCTCATCACCTCCTTTAGCCTAGCCAGCTTAAATGTGGGACGTAAAACTTAAATACTTCATTTCATTTTTCTCCAATGATTCTTATTGTTAATTAAGGAATTTACAGTTTACCATAGACATACACAGACATAGTCCATATACATAGACAGACATATACTCCATTAGTGACCGAACCATGATTGAATTAATACAATTGTTTAATTAAATTAATGGAATTATTTAATCCAAAATTTGTTACTTTTAAGTTTTTATTAATTTATTTATTTCCTGACTCCCGCTGAAATTCTTTTATTTACTTTAATTTTCTTAGTGACATCGACATAGGCAAATCATTGCAGATAATATTAAAAACTCGCAAACTTCACATCGTGATAGCAATATAGACTTGTGTTCCTAGCACATCTTTTAATAGAATTCCACTATATAATACTGACTGCTAAATCTGTAAAAATGTAATATTAAGAAAAACGCCTACCACTTTAAACTATGAAGTCTGTTTCAAGTTCTAATGACACTTCCCTGGTTTAAGTATCCTGTTGAGGCAAGCTCCAGACTATTTACTCTAACGTAGCTAGATGAGTTCAGTAAAGCCAGGAGAACTAGGATAGGTTGTCAGGTTTTTCCCCCTATAGCTCAGTAAAATATTTGGAAAACTGAAAATCAAGAAGTTGGAATAGAAGAAAAGATTACGAGATGTTTCGCACAATCAATATCTGTATAATTATAATTTAATTATACAGAGCGTCACTTGCACGCGTCAATTAGTGTTCGTCCGATATAAGGCACTTTGATTTCTTATATTATTAACAAGAAACCAAACCGATTCTATCTATTATCGTTTTAACTCATAGTAATTAACGTTAAAATCGGAAGATATTGATTTCTCCCCAATTCCATTTTGAATAGAGGGCTAAGAGAAAAGAGGGTATCTATATCTATCTATCTATCTATCTATCTATCTATCTATATATATATATATATATATATATATATATATATATATATATATATATATATATATATATATACTCGTACATTGTTACAATTTATTAATCTTTGTTCTATATGCTGAAGTATATGCTCAAATTATTGTTTCACATGTATATCAAATATGTGTATTGTAAGATTTTTAAATTGGGCAAATCACACATTCTTCTAATAGGTAATATATCTAATACTTCGTACTTGTGCTGGTTTGTGAAATTTTAGTGACAGCGAGGAGATTTTCCTGTTTGGAACTTGATAGGAGATTTTTGATAGTAATATTGGTGAACCTATCTCATTGTATATAAATGTAATTAAAAAAAAAGAACAGAAGAAAATTAGCCCTTAAGAGAATGCAATGGAAAAAGTAATTGAAGGTGCACAGTTACTTTTGTGTACTTGGATTTTGACATGTTATGGACACTGCCCCTCGTGAATGAAGAAAATACAGTCTGAATATTTCAAATAGGTACCAGACCTCGATTAATGTTAAATAAATTCTAAATTTAAAGAAAAAATAATCCTAGTATAATAACCTAATTTCTCCTTTGTCGGTAATGGTTTCACTAAGTTTGTTAAAAATGAGTTTTTATATTGCAACTATAATAAATCACAAATCTATTTTCCACTACACTCGAAATAGGAGTTGGAAAAACAGATTTTATAAGTAGAAGAGAAAATATCATTTCAAATGTCCACTTAACAGAAGAAATAAGCATGCCCAAACATGATTTTGCATGCATAAACAAGTTTGAAATTGTAATTTTACTCAAATTTTATGCAACAAGTTCTTTTTTTTTTATTTTTTCCTTCCTTTCTTTTTCCTATTATAATTTCAAGTCAGTTTCAGTTCTTGTTGGTTTGGTTTCAGTTTGTGACAAAAAAAAGAAATAAATAAACCAAATTATCCGTTGATTTTTTCCGCAGTATCCCGTTTGGCAACTTTTTTCAAGTATCTTCATTCACACACACACACACACATACACGTACATACATATAGGCTACGCCATCTTGTTGACTTGTCGTGTTTGTCTTGGCAGTGAAACGAAAGCGCTAATTGTTAACATTTCGTCTCGTATAAGTATCTTAGATTCTTAATGATATTTTGCACGTTAGACGGATATTTCCGCGCCAACTTATCATGGTGAATTATGCTATTTGTTGAAGGAAAGAAATACATATATTTCTAATATGTTACTTGTTCGTTGATTCCCTCTTTCCCCCATGATGCCATTTCGTCATGTTCCATTTTTCAAAATGGATCCGCTGTAAAAGGGATTGCTGTTAAATGTTTGTCAAGAACAGACCGGTGGCAGAATGTAACCAAATCAGTAGTGTGCTAACAAAGGATTTCATCTTTTGTTTATGGTAGATGGGGGGTAGGAGGAGGTTAAAAGACAGCATTGTCGTCCCTGGAAAAATCTTGCGAATAAATAATACATCAGAAAAGCTAGGGATATTTAAGAAGAAATAGGGTATATGTATACTATATATATGTTAAGAGACAGAAAGAAAAGGGGTTATTATTCAATCAAAAGTGACAAGGGAAAAGTTTCGCATCTTCCCATTGGTGGAGTTTTATCAATTAATTTTCATGGTTATCATTGGTCATGTTTAGTCCTTGATAAATGCGTGCTTTTACCAGCTCCTGCCCCAAGGGTGGAGAAAGAGTGGTCCTATAGCCATCCCTTGAGGTACACCACCCTCGGGGTTGGTGCACAGGGAGGGGAAAATGAAAACGGGATTCACAAAAGCTAGACAGGGTGCACATATAAGTCGTTTGCGAAAAAAGGACCAACCATTAGATAGAAATCTGGTTCATAGTTAGAAAGGATCGGGAAGTAAGGTATATAGAGGAAAGGGGGAGGGGGAGTGTTTGTAGCCTTGTATGACGCTTAGTTCTCAGCGCCCGATTTCAATGAGTCGTCATGGTTGTTTAAGGAATACTATTGATGCTCCTGATGGACACTTGGTGTGGGCTGACGTACGGCGTCAAGCCCAGCTGCTCTCCTTTATTCAATTAAATGTCATGCTCATTAAAAGAGCAGCTGTATGGTAATACGTTTCATAAGACAGTTTCCACCAGTATATACGTACGTAGGCCTACGCATTGCTCACACTGCGAACCTTCAGAGAAAACATCCTATGTTCTTCTGCCGACAATGTAGTATTTGCTACGAATTGGCATCTTATCCAATGCTGCAATTTCATGACTATCACCAGTTCCTCTCTTACAGCCATAATACATATGAAATAAAATTTTAGGAAGTGATTCTTTCCATCTAAAAAATACAAAACAGTTGATACGGAACACAAACAATAAAATATATATATATATGTAGAGAGAGAGTAGTTTACAATCTGAATTTTAAAGTTTCTATCCTTCCAACAATTGCCTTTTATGATATAAGTATTTTCTTTCGAGGTCCCAAAAATAGATGGAACCTTAAAATTTTAAAATCTATTGTAAAAACCGGAGAGTCAATTTACCTTAAATATTTACGGAAATAAAATAATTAGTAGATAATAATAATTAAAATGCTCCGTTTATACATATGTGGCCAATTTCTTTAGACAATGAGAACTTGGAAACCCCAGATCTAGAAACGTATCGTTTTAGCTTGACAATTTCAAATTTTATGTAGATTTGCTAATTCTCATTAAAAATTGCAAAATAAATTAATAAATAAATAAAAATTTAAAATAATACAAAATATAAAGTACCATTATTTTCATATTCATTGCTTTGGGTGTTGTTTTGAAGCTATTATATTAACATTGTAAATAGGGCATTGCTAAGTTTGCTATCCTTGTGTTTAGACAGCCAGTGGAACAGCTACTTATAGTGGGTTGACAGACATTGCAGGCACTGTTTCAATCTGAATGGAAAAATCTTCCAGAAGAAAACAATGGTAAAATTCGCTATACCGTAAAATGTTGAATAATTTTTTTCTTTGCTTTTTTATAATGAAATGAAATGATCTCTTTCAGATTCCAAGTGATGCTACCTTGCTATCTTTGGGCAATACGTCATGTATAATGTCACGATTTCACCTATCTAATCCACGTATTAAAACGGTGATAAGTTAAAATCTCCATTATTTAATAGCTATACACAGTAGGAAGACAATCTTTTTCAGGGTATGTAATCGGACCTTTACCAATTTTCAACAATTTGGTGGAAAGCGCAACACTTGCGGTATTAACATTTGCAGTACTTCGAGTATCGACATTTCTACACTGAGAAAAATCCGTTCTCCGGACAGCAGTATATTGTACAAATATACGGAATCCTTTTGCTTACTACAGAAATCAGTACGGTGCATACGTTATCCGTATGCTACCTAGAACTGCCCTTAGATGTTACATCATGCTGTTGCAGGAAGTCTGATATCTAACAGTCTTCCTTATATTACATACATATATGTATGTCACCTTCGTCAGCTATATGTTATATACGTCCATTTGTATGTGAGATTCTGACCGCCTATATTGTTTCATACGGAAAGTGCGTACAGATGGAACACTTATACAGAAAGTATTATAAAACATGCGTTTTCAGTTATAGTTTGCTGTAGATTAAGTCCAAAAACTACAGTATTTACAAATGTAACAAAGGATTTTACGTACGCCACATACATTTTTTCTCAGTGTAGTAGTAGGACATTTGCGGTACTATTGGAAATAACTTCTTATTCTCCAAGCTGACAAGGAACCCTAGGTATCTATCAGAGCCCGATTTTCATTAAACTTTGTATATAGAGAGAGTATCTCGGGAAACTCACACAGCCAAAATTGTAGCTGCAGAGTACAAGACGTTGGGACACTAGGGCCCGAGAAAGATCAAAAGTGGAACGTTAGTACATTAAGGACATGGTGAGAAAATGCACGTTTTTCTTTAAAACTAATCATTGTAGCGACACGAAATGAGCATACATGGATACCAGATGGTCGATATGGTCCGTTAAAAGTTATAAAAAGAATATCCGCAATCTTGAAAGAAGCCATGTTACTGGTGTGATTGGTGTAAATGAGAAGAGGGTCATCCGATGCATTAATTTTAATGTAAATAGTCACAAAAACCTGTTGGTGAAGTCTGTTGTTGGATTACATTATTCCTGTGCTTCTGGTAGAGTGGTTTAGGTACAAGATAAGCAAAGTGTATCTCATGACACTCGACCAGACGCAGGGTATGGAGCGCTATAGGTGGACTGATATGACGTTCTGATTTCTGTTCGAATTAGGTCAAGTCTAATAAAAAGTTACTAGTTAATGTCAACCATGACATCATATGTATATTGAACCCGTCATATCAGCACATCACACCAATTACATGCTGACTGTGACACAAATGATGTGCTAAAGTTATATTTTGCTCGGTTTTCTAGTTCCACTGATCCCACTCATAGCGCTCCATAATCTGCATCTGCTTGAGCGTCATAAGGTACACATTGCTCATCTTGTACCTAAAGCACAAGAATAATGTAACACCACAACAGACTTCACCAACAGACCAGAAAAACAGGAATAATTTAATCCAACTACAGACTTCACCAACAGGTTTTTGTGGCTATTTACGTTAAAATTAATGCATCGGATGACCCTATTCTCATTTACACCAATCACACCAGTTTCAACATGGCCTCTTTTAAAATGGCGTATATTCTTTTTATAACTTTTAACAGATCATATCGACCATCTCGTATCCATGTTCGCTCATTTCGTGTCGCTACAATGATTAGTTTTAAAGAAAACTGTGCATTTTCTCACCATGTCCTTAATGTACTGACGTTCCACTTTTGATCTTTCTCGGGCCCTAGTGTCCCAACGTCTTGTACTCTGCAGCTACAATTTTGGCTGTGTGAGTTTCCCGAGATGCTCTCTCTATATACAAAGTTTCATGAAAATCGGGCTCTGATAGATACCTAGGGTTCCTTGTGAGAGAGGATATATATGCAGTATATGAATGCACTACAATAAATCATTATGAATGCACTGCAATAAATCTTGTATAAGATAAATAGAGGGATATGTTACAATAACATGTACAGTTTTCTTTTCTTTTTAAGCGACTTTAAAAAGGGAGGAGTTTTCAGAATTCAAACTGTTCATAATATGTAAATTTTCACGCAAAACTTGTACATAGAAGCATTATTTTTTTTAAAAAAAAACTACAATACCTTCCCGGTGGTCTCATTTAAATAGCATTAGAATGTAATGAGAGTCTTCGGAGCTACACTATGTATCACCTCAATGGATACAGTGTGAGAACCCTAATTGACTGACTTCAATATATTTCTGTTCACGTATAACTTCGACATATGTGCACCGATTTTGATATTTTTTTCTTTCTTTAAAAAAAGAATGTACTTTTTCGTTGACGGCATATACACTTTATAAGGATCTAATGAGAATCTTTGGAGCAAGCAAATTAATTTCAATGGGTGCAATGTGAAAACTGTAAATTATCAACTTTAATAATGTGTATGTTCATGCATAATTTCAACATAGATTTTTATGATTCTTTCTTTTTGCAAAAGGGTATGCCTTTCGGTAACAAATGGCGTGAAATTTAGTTGTGATATAATGGGTATCAATGGAATTAAACGTCTCAGTTAGTGCAATGTGAAAATCTTAATAAACCATCTTTAATATGTTTATGTCACACATAACTTCGAGATAAGTGCACTGATTTTGATTAATCTTTTTTTTTTTTTGCTACAACTGTGGTGATTTCTTGTGAGCGCTCTATTTATACACTTTAACTGTATATAACTTAATAACGTTAAATTTAGTAGACAGGATTAACGACATATAGATTCCCCCCCATATATAACTTTATTATGTGGAAATCATTAAAATTTCAGTTTATTTTAAAGGAAACAGAAAAATGATTCCCATGTACATAAAAATTAATGTGCAAAAAAAAAAAAAGTACAGAGATTAAGCACCGTTAATTTACTTAATAAAACAGTTATTAAAATATCCGAATAATATGTATTACAATTCATTGCAACGTCTTGTCTAAAATCAGTGTTATTAAAAAGTTTATATATATATATATATAGTTATTCGACTTCAGTATTCCAGTACAAAATTTGATTTGCTGGTTTAACCGGATTGCTTTTTTGGTTTCGTTTAATCCGGGTAATCTAGGTTTCCTGTAGTCAAAATCGGAACGGGAGATACTATTAAAAACGAGTCTATTCGTAAAATAAATAGTAAATAAATAGCACTTTTTAAAACTAAACGTTTCTTAGAATTCATAATCGTTAAGGAAAGTCTAGGTGACTATATGATACTTCACATTAGAAATGTTAATTACTGGTATGTGTAAATAAGTTCAGAATATGTACGCATACGTAAATTTGTTATATCCAACAAATTGAGAAATTTTGTTACACAACAAAATTAAAAAAAAAAATTGAAAAATCGAGAATAAAAAGTAGGTTTCACGCCATTTCAAAAAGAAAAGAATATTGGTTCACTTTTTATTATCTGATTTTTTTCTTCCCAACATACCTTATTTTCAATGTAGAGTAGAGCATCCCTCCGTTTTACAAAACCTTTTGAAATGTGCCGACATTTAAAAAAAAGTTGAGGGTGGATAATTTGATGGTAATAGCACTCAGAAAAAAACGAGAACTTTTTTGTTGCTGTTCCTTATATTAAAAAAAAATTAACTCCCCCGCTAGAATCACACATGCAAGTGTATATACTCTATATTATCAAAGCCGTCTTGGTTTGATGCGCATCAGATCATCGGGTCATGAAGATGGATGCAGGTGGAGACACATCACGTACTTTCAACTGGAGTATCTCCACTGGTTTTAATCACTGGGTGGACACTTTTTGAAACGTCACGATATAGAGACAGATTTGTGTCGATATATATATTTTTTTCTAAAAAAAAAGAAAATATCTGGATGACCACCAACTCTTTTTAACATTCACTCTTAACACCCATCTTCCAACTGTTTTGGATTCTGGAAAAGCGTTCCAGCATGAATTTGAACGAAAGAAATAATAGTAAAAAAAAAAAAAAAAGCATAAAGGAAAGCCAAAGAAAAGAAAGGCCAGAACTGTAAATTTCAAAACAATAACATGAAATATTACATATTTGGAAAGAGGAAATAATCGCATTAACAATGGGTAAATAACGAGTAACGGAAAAGACATCTAACTTAATAACAAGCATAGCTGGGCAGATCTACTTAACAATATAAACATCTGGTTTCAAAGAAGCTATAACAAAAGAGTGGAAATAATTTTTCAGGGCAATTATTTTCAGCTCTCAGCTCTCCCCTCTCCCGCGTTGTCAAAGTTCTAAAGATGATTCTGAACTTTAAAAAAAAGTTTCGAGGTTGTCAACCCTAAAGTTTTTAAATAACAAATATTATTCCTATCTTCAGGGATAATTAAGTAACACCATTGAGATTGCAACATTAACATGTAATAAATGTTGATATCTTTAGACGAACCGTGAGAAAAAGAACAGTGTATTTCTCAGGGGTTCTATTGGAAATGATTTAGTGGCAGTACGCTCATATGGATAGTTTTGTTTTAGATATATTACTAATATATAAAAAGAACGCGCGCGCGTGTGTGTGTGTGTGTGGCAACATATTTATGCATAGAAAATATTCACCCAAGGTCTCAAAATTTTCTATGCAGATATTTGTTTACTAGCTAGATCTAATCACGTAAGAAACCGTTTCTTCCATTTCTGACTCGAGGTGGGAAGATTGAGGACGGATTCACATGCGAAAGTCGTTCAAAATGTACATAGTCACTCAGAATCTCCTCAGGTTACACAACGGATGCACACGCTCAAGACGTTCAAAAAGAAAATTGTGATTCAGAATTCCCTCAAGTTAGACAATGGATTCACACGTTCGAGACGTTCAAAAAGTACATAGTAACTCAGAATCCCTTCAAGTTAGACAAACTACAAGGTATTATGCTGTGTTTCATCTGCTGCACACTGTTCCGTGCGTGCGAAGAACGGGGATTCCGAGTGAAAATGAAATGAAATGAAACGTAATCTTTGAGTTTTACGTCCCACGGTTATGCCGGTTAGGCTAAAGGAGACGGTGATGATGAGTAATGAATGAAATGGTAGAATGAAGAAAGTGGTAGGAAACGGGAGAACCCCGAGAAAATCCACGCACACGGTGTTCGTCCACCACAAAGTTCACTTGGCAGGGGCTGGGATCGAAGGCGAGACCCCAAGCACCAGAGATGAACGCTCTAACACTGAGCCACCACGGCCCCCAGGGATTCCGAGTGACTACTAATACTGAAGGAACTGCTGATAGTACTTCGATATAAATTTTTTTAGAAGTGGTGTGATTTTTGGTGCAATAACTTACTACCCCTTTTGCCATAGCAGCTCATACCTTCCAATTTGGCATTGATAGTTATTCTCAAAATGTATGAAGCTGCAACATATTCCTAACTATATTTTCAGATTTTAATGTTGTTTGTACTTTTCTTTTTACATACACACACACACACACACACACACACACACACACATATATATATATATATATATATATATATATATATATATATATATATATATATATATATATATATATATATATATGGTGTTAATGAACTATACCGACAATCTGTCAGAGGGGATTTGTATAAATAAACGTCATGTATCCCATGCAATTTTAATAAATAATAATAATAATAATAATAACAATAATAATAAGTTTTGTCTCCTCGCCTTTCCTGAATTAGCATATAGTCTATCCATTCAAGATTCACATCTTCTGAACATTTGGAAGTGATGTATAGTTTTTAAAGTAACTTAACCCTCCTTCACACACAGAAATTGTTCCAGTTGCAATATTTAGAAAAACTGCAATTGTCCGTACTTCAATATTATTGAAAAAAAAAAAAAACAGGAAGGGTTTCAAACCCTACCAACCTCCTCTTCGATACGCCACTGACCCCCCCCCACACACACACACATACAAACATCCATACACTAAGAACACAGGCGCTAGCTACTAGACCAGACCAGTTGGGAGGGGTCAAAATATAGAATGTAAAAAATAATCGACGTTTGGTGTTTTCACTTGTAAATTGTATTATGCTTTTCATGTTGTAAAAGAACAAAGTAGTTACATTAAACTAAGAAAAGTCCACCACTTAGAGTTTAAAAGGCCTTAAGCTCTTCAAACGATGGTTTTTAATTGGAAGATCTATGCCAAACCAGTTTTATAGCCACTTTTCGACTGGAGTTTGCTACTTTTTTTAAATTCAAGGTGTTGCATAAAGAAGTAAAACACACAAGCTCAAATTAAACCCTTCCATCGCGATGTCGTGTTTTGGGTTTTCTAAAATCAAATTTAACATGATACTCTTACATAGATCATACTAGCAGTGAAACTCTTACGTTTATTTATGAAAAAAAAAAATGAATAGGCTTACATAAATATCATACTCACGGTTGAACCTCTTACGTTTATTTTAAAAATTTAGTATAGGCTTCACTGATGCAAATCTCGGGGGATGAGTTAGATATTTGCCCGCAATCTTGGAACTGAGGGTACTGTCCCCCCAATAATCCAATTTGAAATATGTTTTTCATCTACATTGTGGATGAGGATCAGTGTGAATACCTAAGTAGAAACATACCAATTATAAATATGCATGTATTCAGATTTCAGAATGGGTTCACGGCACTGATTTTTAATACTGATGTATGCCACTATTTCATCTACATCACCTGATATATAATACACAACAGGTTCACCTCAGAAATCAGATTCATATTCCGTAATATGATTCTCATCCTCCCTCCCAGAATAAGCCTCAAACCTCAAAACAGTATTAAAACAGAAAAAAAATGCACATGAAGACGAAAAGTTAGTTCAAGATCGCATTCGCAGTGCATGGAAGCAGGTACGCACTCAGACAGTGGCGTATTTAGAGCTTTTTTTTCGGGGAGGGGGCTATGCACAACATGTGAATAAGGATTTATATTTTTCCTTTTGAATTGTGACAAATTTTAATGAAGTTTTGTATATAACAAATTTATTTCGAGGGACTTCAGCCCAATAGGCAACCCCCAAATACGCCACTGCACTAAGATATTTATTTCGGGGGGATTCAAATTCAATATGAGGTTAAATTATATGAAAATATGTAAAAGCACCCCTAAAGTTAGACTAAACTTACAGAAAAACATGCTACAAATTTTATGCCTATTTTTCTCACAACTTCATGGGTTGATTGCCCTGTGCTGTAGCCGCTCCATAAAATAAATATAAGCTTCAGCAATTATTATAGTAGTAAGCAATTATTATAGTAGTAGTATAAAGCCAAGCACTGTATTTTTTGTTTCTGATTTTTTTCTTATATAACATCGATCGTTTTCGATCCTTTTTACAAACCAACTCACTACAAATTCTCCATATATAGAAATTGACCCCTCCCCCCTATAAAGAAGAATTTTAAAAAAAATGCTAGGATGTTTATTTTCAATAAAGAGTTAATACACTGAATTTCAGCTCCGTAAGTTTAACGGCTTGCGAGATACTAATTTTTTTTTTCCGCAAAAATTCGGATTCTCACTACCTCCTTAGGATATTATGCATTATAATGAAAGCAATATAACATCCTAGTTTGGATTAAGGCCTAACTATATACCAAAAGTAGTTTAATTTGACTTTGCAATTTGATCGAGATGGTCAGGCACACATAGTTACATTCATTTTTTAAAAATAATTTATATATTACAGTGATTCAAAAAAGTATTTTTTCCAGTAGTTAGCTCCTTTAAAAACTCACAGGTCTCGAAAGCCAAGTAGTAGTATAAGTCCTATTGCTATCATTACAATTAAAAATATCAATATCCAAAAGTGCCTGAAGTTCTTTTTTCACTTGTTTAGATTTACTCACCTCAGGTAAGTAGGCAGAAACAAATGGGAAAGGAAGGGAAATGAAGTAAAACGAAGACAAATTTACCAGTCTTCAGAAGATACTGTCTATAATTCAGTGAGCAGAGTAGGTAGGTAGATCATACTGTCGGTGGGTCGCAGTGGGTGACGGTGGGTGGTGGGTCACAGTGGGTCATGGTGGGTGGTGGGTCGCAGTGGGTCACGGTGGGTGGTGGGTCACAGTGGGTCACATGCTGTTGACCCACGACCCACTGACCCACTCAGAAAACCTGACCCACTTGACCCACTGAGTTACTCCATCTCTGGTCCGGACCCCAGAATTCACGCCTGTGTACGTCCCTGAGTGGAAGCTTCTCTGTTGTGGCAAATGATCTGTCAATAGTGACAAAATACCTATGATGGTGTGTCCTCTAATTCCTGTAAGTTTTCCTTTTTTCAAAAAATAAAATAAAATAAAATAAAATAAAATA
The DNA here is from genome assembly GCF_964235325.1 of Thermobia domestica. Lineage (NCBI taxonomy): Eukaryota > Metazoa > Arthropoda > Insecta > Zygentoma > Lepismatidae > Thermobia > Thermobia domestica. The sequence goes on along the minus strand of NC_137466.1, from coordinate 144,703,360 downwards.
ACTAACAGCAATTTGAAAATTTTCGTCAAGATTGGTATAATATCTTTATTGCTGATTGTACATTTATAATGCAGTAATTAAGAAGAGAAATCCTCAGTCCGGACAGCCGGAACAAGGTTTCGAATTCCGGACCTCAAGTACCTGAAGCGTACATAAGCTAACTATTGGATGTTATCTAAAACTATTCTACACACAATTATACTTTATTATACATCAACATAAGCTTACAGCAAAAAAAGCCTGCCGTGAGTGGAGTACGTAACTAAATACCTTTGGCGGAGGAACTCTCTTTTTGTGAACGCCTGTTGAAGTGTGAACATTTTTCAATTGGAAATTTGTACTTTTGAGCGGACCACCACCGGCGTTGACCTATGAGTCAAAGAAGCGAATTGAAAGCAATAGTGAGCAACAACTAAAGGTATCCAGACAGAAAGGCCTCAAACTCTGTGGGTGGATATTTTTTTTTTCTGTTAAAAAAAAGCCACCTGTTTGTCGGTCGGCAAAACGGAAAGAGCAACAAAAGACTCACAGACTATTGAAGTCCAAAAATCGCCCACAAGACCAAAATTACTTCCACTACATGACCTCAATAAGGTGTTTTACCTTTACTTAAAGAAAGAAGTCTTACAGGGAGGTTGTTACTATGTATTATTATCAATATTTTTCTTTTCTCTCGCGCACCATACCGGTAGATATATTTCACATGCACAATTTCTTCCAGCGCTGGGAGAAGCGCTTGTTGAAAATGACTGCGGTAGAACTTGCCAGCCTCCATAATGTCTGACAGGTCAAAGTGAAGCCGACAGTTTAGGACACAGGAAGAGGCCCTTCAGTGAACAAAATAAAAATTCTGTAACTACCCTTTATGCAATGATCTCTTGACTTTTGTGAGTTCTTTTTATCCCTCTTCCGTCGTACCAAAGGGCTTTTTGTCATCATTTCGAAGGGTCTATACTACTGTTCGTAGAAGACTATCTTTTCTGGTCGGATCGGCAAAGCTGATAGAAATGAGCACGAGGTTGCCTGAATTTTCATGTTGGAGGTCTCTTTTCTTCCTTTTTACTTCCTTTTTGAGGGGGTCAAAAGAATATCATGAGAAGTCATCACTCCCATTTTAGACATTTAAACTGTTACCACCCTGGTGCTAAGATATATGGCTTTTTTTTTTTTTTTTTTTTTTTTTAAGTTTTAAAGATCTGAAAATTTCATGTTTACTAGTTATTTGAGAAGGCGATTTATATTAATGCAGATATTTTACTGTTCCACAGAATTCATTTGTTTCATGGTATACTTAAAAAATAGGAATACATCTATTATCACGGTTACTGTTGCCATTGAATATACTGCAATAATCGAATATATGATATTTGGGATAAATATCGCCTTTGGTATAAGCTTATTAGCATTATCCATAATTATGCTGAATATCAATGTTCAGTATTCCAAATGTGTAGCCAAATAAGAGAAAACTTGTTTAGAAGATATTCCAACGAAAATTTAAAATGTTTATTTGTTATTGAATTTATTGTATTTGAATGAATCGAAATTAGAGCGAAATTAGAGCTTTTCGTGTTATTAAAAGATGAACATATTCAATCTATTATATACTTAAATAAATTATTTACAATTTTGATTCATTATTATGTAGAATGCATTTCAGATGCACAGTATTTAAAGAAGTAATTTTAATTTAACTTCACACTGCAAAAATACGTGATTATATTTCCAAAAAACATGTGATAATTAATTTACTTGCCAAGTCGTGATATAAGTAATTTCATCTAGCTAAAATTGTAAAACAAACCACACGTTTCATAGTAAAAATTACATATCTAGTAATTAGATTAGATTCCCTAGAAAATATTTGAGTGCTATCTATTAAATCAGTGCCATTCAACCGGGGTTACGCGTACCCCTGGGGGTACGTAATCTTAAAATAAGCATATTTCCAATATTTACTGAATGATCATAGTTGAAGAAAATTTGGAAATTCCCCATGTTAATTTTTTAGGATGTGCAGTTTATCCTCTTGTAAATAGTCTTTTGATTAAAACACTAATTGTCCTTTTATTGGGATCCATTTGTCCCCCTTTTTAACCAATAGAACATGTATATTAAGTTTAATAAGTTCATTTCGATTTAATTTCTTTTAAATAGTTTCAGGGGTACACAATTGGATAGCGAACTACAGTATGTCCAGGGGCACGCGAGAAAAAAAGGTTGAATAGCACTGTATTAAATAATATGTTTAAATCAATAAGAAACTACAGTGGAGTACCGGTAATCCGAACAGGTCTGAGAGGAAAATTTTTATTTAGTTATTTATTATGGCGAAATACGCAGTTTTAGGAAAGTAATAACTTAAAGGATGACAGTAGCTCCCAATCTCCTGACCGCTGCAACGTGAACTACATTAAAATAATAATACATTTAATGGAAAGATTTGTAACTACTGTACGTACTGTATGTACTTGGAAAAATAAAGGCATCAAGTTCGTCCAACATTTTAAACATTTTTCCAGTACAATATATATACTGTAGTCAGAAAACGTGTTTTGAAATACTATAAGCTATGTATTACAACACAATAGATCCGTTCATCCGCTTCAAACCGCGATTTTGCTGTTATTCGGGCTAATCCGAACAATCATGTAATCGGAACAGGGTTCGATCCCAATTAGTTCAGATAAGCGGGAGTCCACTGTACTTATATTTCAAGCAATTCCTTTTCTTTAAGTATGTTCTTATTGGCACTACAAAAGAAATGTCATATTTACAGTAGAACTAATTGGGACAGAAGTTCACTATAACTTCCGGTTTCAATACATTGTGAGCGGGAGGAATGTGAGTTTGCATAATATGAATAAATTACCCAAAATCATTAATATTCAAAATGCAAATGTGGGAGGAATCTTAATATTTAATCTGATAATTACGTTAAATTTCTGTAACCTCCTGCCACAAAGTTAATTTACTAAAATTAGTCAGTCGGTAGAGTCTTAGATTGAATAAATTTAAAATTTTGAAAAAGATAAACAAGATTCCTGTTATGCATGAAACTCTGATTTACAGGTTACTATGGTTTTAACACCCATCCTGTATGCGAAAGACACCCAAAATACGCTCATCGTAATCACGATCCATAGATAGACCCAGCTTCTGGCCTGAAAAGCAAACAAGATAGACAAAAGGGTAACACATTACCTTGCGGCCAAACTGCAAACAATAAAGAAGTCAACATTCCAGTGGTAATCCTGTTTTAATGCACCACTTCCGTAATTCCAGATGCACACAAATATTATTACAAGAGCACTCGCGCGCGCGGTCTCGCTATGAGACCTGAGAAAAAGAAAAAAAAAATATTTCCTTTTAATATTTCCTTATCACACTTTGAGCTCTGAATTTGTTATCGTTCGTGCACTTTTGAAGTTAAGGCGCCGCGCTCTTCTTGCTTGAAGTGTCTCTGGTTTCACTATTGAATGCACTTCCGGGTCGAGTTTCTTCCAATGTTGTGGACCATGCTCCTTTCCCATCTGTTGCGCTGCTAGGCTCTGCCAACCGTCATGTTTCCTCTGCCATGGGATTTCAGTAACACCAGTGGCGGTTCAAAAGGGTAGTCCTTGGTGTGATAAAACTAGAGAATATGTTTATATACGAAGAAAGTTCTCGCTAGTCTATCATCATCAGACACACTGACGTTCTCTTGCATTAAACCCGCCTACTTAATACAAGCCAAAGGGCTCAGTTCTTGTATTAAATGGTGTTTAACTAAACTATGCTATGAGATAGCATTGGAAATGGCCTACAGATTCAGGCATTGAGTTTTTCTTCAACGATGTGGTTACTAGCTTGAATTTTCACTATCAGTAACGTAAACATGTGATACGGCGTGTGACGTAAAATGGCACAAAATTAGTACCGGTGCGAAGCACTTTACAAAATATAGGGTAAAGCATTGTCTCTTCCCACTAGTAAGTTGTGATACATGTAGCACTTTGTCTTATATCACTTTTATAGACTTTTGTAAAACACCTTTTTGTAAATATTAGCGGTATCTCCTACTCTCCCATTCCACCACGAGAATGTTAGTTCAGAGTAAACGAGGAAATACCGTAGTTAAATTCACTATTATTGCCCATTTCAAAGCACACACGCACTAAGGATATCTTTGTACTCAACGAACTATTATTGCTAACACATAGCTAAATGTTACAAAGTCTCACGTAACTGACGGTTACCACGACTACGAATTTCAGTGTTCGATGCTCACTGTATCGCGATTCAGGAAGAACTGTCCTTTTCTGGTTGTCCCGAGTAATGTTATATTCTTTTGCGGTTCATTGTTTCTTTCAACTGCTGGGTTGGGCCAAACCAATATAGCCCGCTCCACTGGAATAGGGGTGAAGGTGCATCCCTCACCTGTGAGTTTCCAGTGACCTAAATAACTCAAAATACTACACTTTTTCATGTTCTTTTCCACTTTGTAGTTCACTTCAATTGCATCGTTGAATGTCACTATGTGTGTAATATAGCTTAATAATCAAGCTTCAGTTTAGTATATAGCACTCACACACACTGCGCTGTATTTACAGAAAAAAAATTAAAATAAACACCAAACTTATTCAAACTTCGTCACTTGACATGTTTACTTAGACACCTTGACAGGTGAAGCCACCTATCGGCGACACCAGGAACTGTTTGAACAAGTGACATTGAATATGGTAAATTACAGAAACGGATGCATTGAAGGATTGTGTTTTCTGAGTTGATTAATGAAGTTAATTAAACAAATTAAATAAGCTATACAAAATGCAAACAAATTAAAATGACTCTAGACAAGGCTAAAGTAGCCTCACACATGATAATAAACATAATATAACTGGTTGGAAGTTCGCTTCTCTTTTGCAACAGTATTGCATTCTCGGCTAGATTTAAAAAAAAAACTAAGGTATGTGTTAGTCTCTCCGAATACCTTCCATAACCATTAACCAGGCCTAAAACTGGTATTAGTACAAGCCAATTTTTACAAAACAAAATATATATATCGAGCTACATATGTCTAAAACTACGGGAACACCCAGAAAGTTTATTTACATAACATAACACATATTATCATACAAATCATATCAGCGGAGCGGACGATAGCTATATTTTGACAGAGACATCTAGTGGATGTCCCGGAACAATTACAAACAACGTTCTAGACAGCTACCACTCTAGCTCAAGTGGACTCGTCCATAATTTTGAAATTGTCAACTTCTCTTTCTCTGAGAATGTTCCGTTGGCAAAAGGACGCTTCAAGAGTCTAACACGCTAAAAAGGGGAGTGTCTAAAAAAACTAGCACCTCTTTGTATCCTGTATTCTCACATCGATACGCTAAAATTTTTATGGTTTTTAAAGCATTGTCTCCGTAGGATCTGTGTCTCGGTAGTGATAGTGCATGCTACTACCTATAATAACACTAAGAAATGAGACTAGCTATCCCTCTAAGCAAAACCTGAAGCTATTAGGTTTTCTATCCTTATGAAGATGGTTACATTGATTCCAAAATCTTCTACGACGTGGGAGTCCAACGCTCCGTTAAGCACACATGCTTTCTTTAAGTCCTTTTTTTTTCTGTGAGGCTTTCTCTGCCTCTGTGCAGGCAAACTAGCGTATCTAAAATATAGAATTTGCTATCTTCTTCGAAGTTAATATTCGTTAATATCAAAATATCATTGCTTCACTCTGAAGTCCTGTCCTGTTGTTCATTACTATTCAGTTACATAACACAATAAACCATATATATACATAAAAATACTAATAAAAGTTATATGCTACCGCTGATAAGTATTTAAATATCAATAAACTTTATATGCAAATCCCTAATTAACTTGAAATAATATTCATAATTTCACGCAAAAAATTAAATATGTAAATCATCTTACAACACAGTTCATGTGACGTTCACATTTATTCCCCTCCTAAGGAAATGCAACCGTTAATCGCTTAATCGTTGCATTTTCTCAGAAGAGGTACCAATATACTTTACGTAAATCACATACATATTCCGTATATCCTAACTTTACACAAGATTTTCCCAAATACATCAATATATTCTGACACTAATAAAATAGTAAACTAAACACTAATAACAAATAAAAATAATCCCTAACATGTCATAATCACTTTATACTCATCATTCTATACGAAATTCATCTCTTTAGGTTATATCATGATTCATCTGTAGTATTACACTCCGCGCAACAACTCTCTTGAAAGCCAGACGTAAGGAGGTGCGTCTGGGAGTGTATCTTTCTTCTTCAGCTCTCCATCCTTTATGACGTGCTGTGTTTACTTCCTGCCTCTCCTACGTCATCAGGACAGGTGGGTCCTGAGGAGGCGTGTCTTCACGCTGCACGTATTTCTTCAGGTGAAACACGTTTCTCTTCATCAATACTTCTCTAGTCTCAGGATCACCGAGCGTGCAGACATTATTCTGCGCAGTGGAGAGTGTCAAGTAAGGTCCCGTGTAAAGGAGCATCATCTTTTTGGTAATGCCAGAGAAAGCGTCAGATTTGGGAAAAGCTCTCACCAGTACCAAATCTCCAACCTCGAAACGCGCTGGCTCGCGACGTTTATCGAAGGCCTTCTTTCTTCGCTGTGCTGACTTCTTCAGATTACTTGCTGCTAGCTCGACATAATATTTCAACGATTTGTGTCTCTCTACTTCTGGGATCTCGAATAATCTCGCCAATTCTCTCGATGGTGAATCTCCCAGGTGCACTTGAAATGGACTTAGACCAGTCGACAGATGTACGCTTGAGTTGAGACACTTTTCGATTTTCTCAAGATGTTTGGGCCATTCCCTCTGCTTGTCATGGCACAATTTTCGTAACATTCTCACTGTCGATTTTACACCCACCTCAGCCATATTTCCTTGTGGATAGTACGGAGTACTATAGATGGGCTTAAGGTTTAAGTCCGAGAGTTCCTTCTTCCACTTGGCACTTGAAAACTGTGTCCCATTGTCCGTCAATATGATCTCAGCAGACGGGCACAGTTTCAGGAACTCCTTCAGCTTCTTTAACGCTGTGTCTGTGGTGGCCCTTCTGCACGCATACAGTCCTATCAACTTGGAGAAAGCATCCACGCATACAAGGATGTATGACACGTTGCCTACCCCCACAGGGAGAGGCCCCAACCAGTCCAGGCATACAATGTACCCAGGGCGGCGCACTAAAACAGGGTTCAGTGGTCCCGAACGATACATGTGAGGGTGGGATGCTTTCTGGCACAAACCACAGGAAGCTGAGAATTTCTTTATGGCACTCCTCATCTTCGGCCATACAAAATATTCAGTTAACATTGGCACAAGCTTGCTAGCAGACAGATGTCCTCGCTCATTGTGGTAATATTCCAACAATGGCTGCACAAGCACTTCCGGTATGCAAATCCGTAGACCGGAACGGTCACGTTTACATAGCCGTCCGTTTGAGAGCAAGTACTGGTGGTTTTCGCTGGCTGTTTTCCCTGAGTTTTCCTGGTTCTGCAGCTTTCTCTTGACGTCGCCAAATACAGGGTCAGAAGTTTGCAGCTCTGGCAACACTGCAATCAGTTCCCTTAACTGACTCGGAATGTGGGTCAGTATTGTCATCAGAGATTCATTTAACACTAATTTCTTTGCTTTATCAAATTGAACCCCTGTATTTGGTGGGTACCTGGAATGGTAATCACTTAAATTGTCCTTAGACTTCACATACTCGAACTCGAATGTCAGCATATTCAAAGTTAGTACCCAACGCATCAGACGCTGTGACGTAAGTCTACATAACAGCAGAAAACGTATCGATTGATGGTCGCTGCGAATTTTGAAGAAATTGCCTACCAAATAGTGCTTAAACTTGCACACGCCATCAATTACACCAGCCATCTCTTTCTCTGAAATTCCATAGTTACGTTCTGCTGCATTGAAGATGCGTGACGTCATTCCTATTACACGGACCTCGCCATTGTCGTCCAGTTGGTAAAGATGCGACGAACAACTTACATCGGAAGCATCGCATTCCAAAATAAGTTGTCTGTCAGGGAGCGGCTTCTTCAGCACTACTTTCTCTCTGAAGACTTCGCGTATCCTTTGAAACGCTACGTCGTGACAAGGCAACCATTGATATTTCACTCCCTTCTTTAACAACTGAAACAACGGATATAAAATTTCTGAATACTGTGTACTGAATACTCTGTAGAATTGACAGTACCCAATAAAACTTCTCAATTCTTTCACGTTTCTAGGTTTACGAAATTCCATAACCTTCTCCAGTTTCTCCTGCGACTTCTCAATTCCAGCAGGCGAGAGGTCATAGCCAAGAATGGAAATTCTCCGGCGGGCAAATTGACACTTTTTCAATCTTAAAGTTAGGCCACCTACTTTTAACTTCCCTAATACAATATCAAGATGGCGTAAGTGCTCATCAAAAGAAAATGACGATATGGTTACATCATCAACATAATGGCCACAAAATTCACGACACTCATTCCCGAGAATGGAATTGATCGCACGCACACATGAAGCTAAGCTTTGCTTGGTCCCAAATGGTAGCTTCTTAAATACATACGTAATTCCGTCGTGAAGAAAACCTAAATATTTCTGGCTGTTTTCCTCAACTAGAATTTGTTGGAACGAATCCACTGCATCTAAACTAGAGAACCAACGCCGTTCACATAAATCTTGCAATGTGCACAGTGCAGGGATTGGTTGATCGAATTCTGAGCGCGTAATAGCACCAAGCTTACGCGCATCCAAACAAGTTCTCAAGGTCCCATTCTTTTTCGGAACAATTACAAGTGGGCTTAGATAAGAAGTGGGATGCTTCTTTATTATACCCCATGCCAACCAACGATTAATGGTGTTAGTAACAGCCGTTCTGTGTCGAAGAGGATAAGGATACATCCTTGTCTTCATGGGTCGATCATCGGTCACCTCAATGGAATGCTGGTAATCCCTAATGGTACCGGGCTTCTCGTCAAATATGCGTCGATGTTTGTAGAGCACGTCGTACAACTTTTGCTTTTCCTCCCCACTCAAATCCGTATACTTTTCGACATGATCTTTGATATCGTCGGGTGTAGCCTGGGTTCGAACCTTCGCCCATTCCTGTGGCGAGTAAACAACATTCGCAAGTTCGGCTGCAGTTGGGAACTTCCCATCGTCCAACTGGCTGCGCAGGGTAGCCAACTCTTGCTGGTGGCCTCCACCTGCTGACGCTCGCTCGAACTGCTCTGTAGTCAGCGGTCCTCTCCTCGACACGCACATACTACCAAGTGTGGGATTCTCACAATCAACCACATCCTCTTCGAACTCCCAGGATAATTTTCTTATGAAAAGGTCTTCTTCCTCTATTTCAATGTCTCGAAAAGAAACTTCTATATGGTGGGGGTGGTTAAGCAAAAGGACGTTTCTCTTATAGTCTAAAATCGCTCTACTTTCTACAAAGAACTGTGAACCCAAAATGAGTTCACGGTTCAGCCCTTTCACTACTATTGCCGAAGTATAGTACTCCTTTTCTGCAATCACAAGTTCTAACAATACTTGACCGATGATTGAAGCAACGGCGCGGCCGAACGCTGAACTAACTCTAATGTTTGATGACTTGATGAACGCTGGTGGGGGGTCTCGCTTACGTATTTCTTCCCAACATTGCAATGAGATAGCTGAGATACTCGCGCCACTATCCAATAATGCCAGAATTTTACTATTAAATAGACCTACTTCTACCTCGGGAAGTGTTACTAGGTTATTATTAGGTAGCTTTTCGGTCGAGCTTTCCAATAGGTCTCTAAAGATCGCATTCGTCTCGTCAAACAACTTTCTGTTTATTTTAATTTTGTCCCCATTTCTCTGTAATAACATTATTTCGGGATGACGAATGTCGTTATTTCCTTCACGATCGAAATGTGTGGTGCTAATTATACGTCTACAAGTTTCACAATCCCCATTCTCAAGTGTCTCTACAGTTTTCACTAATGTCTCACTACTTTCTTCTTTTTCTTCTTCTAAAACATTGTTATATTCAATAACACAATTACGCATATCCTCAGAAATAGATTTCGCCGGTTGATCCTGAATATTCAGTACGCCAGTATTCAAGTCACCGCTCTGAGAACATGCGGACAGTTCTCAGTGGCGTTGACTAGTTCCAGGGCTGTTCGCACGTGAATTCCCACGAGACGAGACTTGTCTCGAGGACTGTTCAGTCCTTTCATTATGAACTCGGAGCTCATTAACCTCCGCCGCATAGTCACTGTTTCTATTGTTATTGCGTGTTTGTGCGTTGCCACGACCCCTATTCCTTCCACGTCTTTGTCCTCGATTGTTTTGATTTCTCGTTCGAGAATCTTCAGTGTCACGCTCCTGACCACTGGAATTTCTCGAACGCCAATTGCCATTATTATTGCTATTTCTATCTCCATTGCCTCTTCGTGAACCCCTATTGTAATAAGGCCCATTGTCCCTGTGGAACCTCCTGTTTCTAGTGGGGTTACTCGGCCTACTGTTTCGTGGGGGGGGGGAAGATCGTCCTGAATCTTCTTCTTCTTCCTCTATAGTAAGTGTATTTATTCCCCTCCTATTGTTGTTGTTACTTGGTGGCTGGTAAGTGGACTGAAGCTCACCAACAATGTTTAACAACTCATCTATAGATCTAGGTTTCGATGAAACAATACATCTATAGATGGAGAATGGCAATTGACGTGGAAGAACTCGCAAAAGTACCTGGGGAGGTAACGGGGGGTCGAGAATACTGTTGGTGTGCAGTAAAACCAACAAGTATTCTGTCGGTTTCTTGTTTCCCCGTGTCTCAAAACGTGACGTCAAAATGGAGGCGCGGAGATTAGCAAGTTTTTCCTCGCTGAGATAGGCGTTGATGTTTTGAGGAGGGGGGGCAGCCTGCTCGTCTGAGTTCTCACGCCTGGGAAGCTCAGGGAACTGTCCCGCATGGCTCGGTCCAGCGACCGGGGTGTCAACTCTCTCATGCGAGACAGAGGCTGTGTTTTGACAGCTGGAACCGTTTTCTCTCACCGACTCCTTTAACAGTTCCAGCTGTTCCTCCCATCTCAGTTCTGCTCTGCGTAACTTGGATTGTAAATGGCCCACCGAACTATCCATCGTTGCTTTTACTCTGTCAATTTCTGTAGAAACGGCGGCTACATTTTCCCCCACTCTCTCCATGTCACCACGTAAATGGTTGACATCTCGAGAGACCTGAGCGAGATCCGAACCAAGGACCTCAGAAATCTCGCCTATCCTGTTTTCAGTATGTGCCTCCAGTTCGCTGATTTTATTCTCGGTTGCCTCAACTGATGACTTTAATTCTTGGCAGGATGCTGTGATCTTGGATTCCAGAGCTTCCGCTGAGGAATCGATCCTTGCCTCTAGCTCTGTCACATTTTGGAGCATCTCATGCCGGAAACTGGCAGTGATCTGCTTTTCAACAGCCTCCAACTTATCTAGCATGGTTCTGCTAGCGTTCTCCTGCCTACTTGCTAATTCCGATAACGTTCTTTCATGCGTCTTTTCTTGATTTTCTAATTTGTTCGAAATTTCGGAAAGTGACTTTTCGTGATTCTTTTGTTGTTTCTCTAACTTGTTTGCAATTTCTAAAAGTGATTTCTCTTGCTTTCCTGAAATCTCTGAAATTTCTAACAATGTTTTCTCTTGTTTCTTTTCCTGCGATTCCAATTTGCCTGATATTTCTTTCAACATGCTAAACAGTGACGCGAGACACGGGTCAGTTACAGATGTGACTTGCGCTGAGGTGCTAGGAACCGGCTCCCTAACCTGCTCCGATTCATTAGCCCTCTCATTACTAACGGTACCTTCTCCAGGCGGAACTACTTCCTGGAGAGAGGTGTTTACATTTCCTACCGCATCGCTCCCGGTGTCCTGAGACTCCGATGGAAATTCCATTACTTGCGCAAATTGTTCGTCAATGATGTTGTCGCCTACAAAGCCTTCCATCGCTCTAGCTTGTCTCCGCGTTAATACCATCAAGTGATTATGAACTCTAAATAAACAACTATGTGCTCTAATATGCCTAAACTGAATTCACTAAATGTTATTCCCCTCCAAAAAGGTTTAAAATTTTGCAACACACTTCAACAAAATAAATGCATATGACACAAAAATAATACACACATAAATAATAAACTTTCTGGATGGCAGCGCGACAACCTGAAAGAAAAAAAGCACATCTACTGCTACCCGCGTCTGGCTTGCACTAAATATCGTAAAAACGTTGGGTATCTTTCTTTTCTTGTGGCAACATTCTTTCTTGAACAGAAAATTGAAAAAGAAAACAAGACTTTACTTTAATTCTCTTGCCACAACATTTAATATTAAAAGCAAAATTTAGCAAGGGACATTTCTAAAAACAAAACATACATCCAGGATGGTGTGTGTGTCGTGCCCCACGCGCACGGCAGCCAAGTTCTTTGTGAGCGGGAGGAATGTGAGTTTGCATAATATGAATAAATTACCCAAAATCATTAATATTCAAAATGCAAATGTGGGAGGAATCTTAATATTTAATCTGATAATTACGTTAAATTTCTGTAACCTCCTGCCACAAAGTTAATTTACTAAAATTAGTCAGTCGGTAGAGTCTTAGATTGAATAAATTTAAAATTTTGAAAAAGATAAACAAGATTCCTGTTATGCATGAAACTCTGATTTACAGGTTACTATGGTTTTAACACCCATCCTGTATGCGAAAGACACCCAAAATACGCTCATCGTAATCACGATCCATAGATAGACCCAGCTTCTGGCCTGAAAAGCAAACAAGATAGACAAAAGGGTAACACATTACCTTGCGGCCAAACTGCAAACAATAAAGAAGTCAACATTCCAGTGGTAATCCTGTTTTAATGCACCACTTCCGTAATTCCAGATGCACACAAATATTATTACAAGAGCACTCGCGCGCGCGGTCTCGCTATGAGACCTGAGAAAAAGAAAAAAAAATATTTCCTTTTAATATTTCCTTATCACACTTTGAGCTCTGAATTTGTTATCGTTCGTGCACTTTTGAAGTTAAGGCGCCGCGCTCTTCTTGCTTGAAGTGTCTCTGGTTTCACTATTGAATGCACTTCCGGGTCGAGTTTCTTCCAATGTTGTGGACCATGCTCCTTTCCCGTCTGTTGCGCTGCTAGGCTCTGCCAACCGTCATGTTTCCTCTGCCATGGGATTTCAGTAACACCAGTGGCGGTTCAAAAGGGTAGTCCTTGGTGTGATAAAACTAGAGAATATGTTTATATACGAAGAAAGTTCTCGCTAGTCTATCATCATCAGACACACTGACGTTCTCTTGCATTAAACCCGCCTACTTAATACAAGCCAAAGGGCTCAGTTCTTGTATTAAATGGTGTTTAACTAAACTATGCTATGAGATAGCATTGGAAATGGCCTACAGATTCAGGCATTGAGTTTTTCTTCAACGATGTGGTTACTAGCTTGAATTTTCACTATCAGTAACGTAAACATGTGATACGGCGTGTGACGTAAAATGGCACAAAATTAGTACCGGTGCGAAGCACTTTACAAAATATAGGGTAAAGCATTGTCTCTTCCCACTAGTAAGTTGTGATACATGTAGCACTTTGTCTTATATCACTTTTATAGACTTTTGTAAAACACCTTTTTGTAAATATTAGCGGTATCTCCTACTCTCCCATTCCACCACGAGAATGTTAGTTCAGAGTAAACGAGGAAATACCGTAGTTAAATTCACTATTATTGCCCATTTCAAAGCACACACGCACTAAGGATATCTTTGTACTCAACGAACTATTATTGCTAACACATAGCTAAATGTTACAAAGTCTCACGTAACTGACGGTTACCACGACTACGAATTTCAGTGTTCGATGCTCACTGTATCGCGATTCAGGAAGAACTGTCCTTTTCTGGTTGTCCCGAGTAATGTTATATTCTTTTGCGGTTCATTGTTTCTTTCAACTGCTGGGTTGGGCCAAACCAATATAGCCCGCTCCACTGGAATAGGGGTGAAGGTGCATCCCTCACCTGTGAGTTTCCAGTGACCTAAATAACTCAAAATACTACACTTTTTCATGTTCTTTTCCACTTTGTAGTTCACTTCAATTGCATCGTTGAATGTCACTATGTGTGTAATATAGCTTAATAATCAAGCTTCAGTTTAGTATATAGCACTCACACACACTGCGCTGTATTTACAGAAAAAAATTAAAATAAACACCAAACTTATTCAAACTTCGTCACTTGACATGTTTACTTAGACACCTTGACAGGTGAAGCCACCTATCGGCGACACCAGGAACTGTTTGAACAAGTGACATTGAATATGGTAAATTACAGAAACGGGTGCATTGAAGGATTGTGTTTTCTGAGTTGATTAATGAAGTTAATTAAACAAATTAAATAAGCTATACAAAATGCAAACAAATTAAAATGACTCTAGACAAGGCTAAAGTAGCCTCACACATGATAATAAACATAATATAACTGGTTGGAAGTTCGCTTCTCTTTTGCAACAGTATTGCATTCTCGGCTAGATTTAAAAAAAAAAACTAAGGTATGTGTTAGTCTCTCCGAATACCTTCTATAACCATTAACCAGGCCTAAAACTGGTATTAGTACAAGCCAATTTTTACAAAACAAAATATATATATCGAGCTACATATGTCTAAAACTACGGGAACACCCAGAAAGTTTATTTACATAACATAACACATATTATCATACAAATCATATCAGCGGAGCGGACGATAGCTATATTTTGACAGAGACATCTAGTGGATGTCCCGGAACAATTACAAACAACGTTCTAGACAGCTACCACTCTAGCTCAAGTGGACTCGTCCATAATTTTGAAATTGTCAACTTCTCTTTCTCTGAGAATGTTCCGTTGGCAAAAGGACGCTTCAAGAGTCTAACACGCTAAAAAGGGGAGTGTCTAAAAAAACTAGCACCTCTTTGTATCCTGTATTCTCACATCGATACGCTAAAATTTTTATGGTTTTTAAAGCATTGTCTCCGTAGGATCTGTGTCTCGGTAGTGATAGTGTATGCTACTACCTATAATAACACTAAGAAATGAGACTAGCTATCCCTCTAAGCAAAACCTGAAGCTATTAGGTTTTCTATCCTTATGAAGATGGTTACATTGATTCCAAAATCTTCTACGACGTGGGAGTCCAACGCTCCGTTAAGCACACATGCTTTCTTTAAGTCCTTTTTTTTCTGTGAGGCTTTCTCTGCCTCTGTGCAGGCAAACTAGCGTATCTAAAATATAGAATTTGCTATCTTCTTCGAAGTTAATATTCGTTAATATCAAAATATCATTGCTTCACTCTGAAGTCCTGTCCTGTTGTTCATTACTATTCAGTTACATAACACAATAAACCATATATATACATAAAAATACTAATAAAAGTTATATGCTACCGCTGATAAGTATTTAAATATCAATAAACTTTATATGCAAATCCCTAATTAACTTGAAATAATATTCATAATTTCACGCAAAAAATTAAATATGTAAATCATCTTACAACACAGTTCATGTGACGTTCACAACATAAACAGCCAAAACGATAGTAGGTAGGGACATGATATTTTTTTGAATTGGTTTAGCACCCTAATAATACATACCATCTTTTTTCTTAATGTAGTATTCAAACCGGAATTTGTAAAATTCAACCACTCCCGGTATGATTACCATAGAATATAAACAATAGTAAATATATAATAGATAACAAAAAGCGGTTCCTGTAATCAATTAAGAGTCCCAAGAATACATTCCATACTACTTGCGGTTTTAATGTTGACTATTATAGAGTAAAAACGGTTCCAGATAGCCAAAAGCGCTGTTCTGCTATCAAATAAGAGTCCAAAAAGTATATTCCAACTCCACTCTAATCTCTTTATTAAAACCGGAAGTGGGAAAAATCAACCACTTCCGGTTTTAACGGTGATCGTGATAGAGAGAAAGCGGTAATAGAGAGAACCGGTTTTCTGCAAATAATTAAGTGTTCCAAGAAGACATTCCATCTCCACTCTAATATCTCTACTAAAACCGGAAGTGGTAGAAATATATTACCATTTCCGGTTTCAATATTAATTAACAAAACGTCACGTGCTGCACACGTGACATTGCTAGTTGTTTTTTTATATGGATTCAGCGTCCCAAGAACAGGCTCCATCTCTGACCTTATTTCTCTTTTAAAACTGGAAATTATAGACGTTATTTTCGATTTTCGTATTGAATTACCATAGCTTGAAAATGTATCATAGTATCACAATATGAAACAGAACCCATTGCTATTCGTAACGTAATATTTTTCAGGAAGTTACTCGAACATAGGTTTTAAGATATGCAGAAAAATTCGCAATGCAGAAATGGATTCCGAACTCTCTCTCTCCCATTGTGTGTATAGAATTCATATCTGACTATTCAAAGGTAGTACTTTAGACTTTAAAATAAGAGCTGCTATTGTCTGTTGTTGTCTGAATACCTTCAAGCAATAAGATTAGCTTGTACTGAACCTTGAACGTGGTACGGAAGAAAACACGAATGGTGCAAGTATCTTGAAATTCAAGAATGAAGTGATTTTTTTTTTTTTGTTCTCTCTATTGTTTTTAATTTAGCTTCTGGAGTGTAAGGGCAAGAGGCATCGGCTTGGGTGGCCTTCCAAGAGACACTTACAATTAGAGCACTAAGATGGCAGTACACGTGACCCCCTGAGGAGGTCAAAGGCGTGGTAGGATCCTCCCGTGTTTTGATGAATCAAAATATCACTTCAAGCCATAATAACTGTTCCGAATAATCACTAGACTAGCAGTGACTTGTGATTTGGAACTGTGACAGAATTGAGCTTAACGAAATAAATGAGTTATAATTACTTAATTAAGATAGTAAGGAAAGTCCATAGTATAATACTATGTTGTATCTGATTGTCAATTGTTCTGTGAATACTTACAATCAGTGATGCACTCAGAAGTGGCTGTCTCCAAGGCCAGGAGATAAAATTGTACAGTACGTGTTTATTGAATAATATTATTGTTCTCACTATATCCTCTCTTCCCCTCAAAGATCTGGTTTCGCTATATGTTACAATTTACGTATGAGAGTTATTTGCAAAAGGTCCGATCTGACCTACAGACTTTTCGAGGGGATCTACGCTATGGTTCACATTAGAAAATCCACATGCATGATGAAAAAGTACCACGGTTAATTTCATAACAATCGAAGTTATCGAGAAAATCCGTTATGCTCCTGAAAACCCCTTAACAAAGCTTTACTATTGTGCTTGTAACAACAAATACAAGAACTTCAAAAAACAGTTGCCAATAAATAATGATTGCAATACTTTAAGACGAATTGTGGCAATAAATGAAGAATTGATATAAGTAGGCCTATATCACTCTATTACAGAGGTACATTTCGCCAGTCCCCCCCCGCACCTTGGAATTTTGAAACAAAATCTGTGAAAACTTTTGCGGTACATTTCAGTACAAACGTAGTACACACTATTGACATACATTTTATCTCAAAATTCCATGGTGGGGGGCTGCCGTTTCCACAACCCCCACTTTAAAACTCTTATAACTTTGTACCGGAAGTGGTATAACGAAATTTGTTGCTGTACATTCCGGTAGAAACGTAGCACAAATGATTGGCATAGGTTTTGTTTCGAAATTCCAGTTGGGGCCTGGCGACGTTGTTCCTACATGACTGTAGGAAAATCTCGCTGTTGAGCGGTTTCTAAAGACACATCATGTGCTGTACAGTATTTAACTAGGAAAATATAACTGGAGTTTTGTCACGAACAACCTTAGAAATGGCTTAAGTTTAGAGTTGCCCCTCCAGTCCAGAGTTGCCCTTGGACTTTGCAATATACAAAAACTAGTGCTTAAAGTATTAAAAATTGGTACATTTCACTTAACTTCAGTACTCCGTGGTCTTCACAAAAATTTAAAAGGTTTTCTTCATTATTTTTGCGCATCTGTTACACCTATTCGTCATATTCGCCATATTTTACAACTACCATGCTGCTGAAACCTTCCGCGAGTGCTTCCGCATCCGGCAAATAGTACTAACTTCCACATATCTTTTCTCGTATTAAACATAACTCTCCTGCCGAAGTTACATTCCTAAACATCAAATAAAAACTTCAAATTATCATTTCTTACCTCATTTCTCCTGTAAATTTTCCTAATTTTTATAAAAAGCGGAGGGGTAACTCTAAACTTAACCCTTAGAAATAGAGTAAAACATATAAAATTAAATTATATAAGCTAATTAGTAGAAGTGTACGTGTATATTCCTTCCACGGGAAAAGTAAGGTATAATTGGATTGGAAACAGCTAATGCTCATTTTACTGCTAAGGAGTGATCACGCTTACTTATATTTCTAACAGCTCCTTTTATATTAATTTGAGAATTTTGAATCCAATGGAACTATATTAACCAACCAAGATCTTATGACTTAATATTGTAACGACATCTTTGTATTTTCAGCGTAATTCTAAATATCTTTTATTATACTTCTGGGCAATATGTAATTTTAAAAAATGCACTAATTAGTTAGAAGAAGAAGAAAGAAAATACGAAAAAGAAATAGAATCAAAATTGATTCTACTATGTTAATTTGATGAGTTTTGTCTGTAAGTTGTCATAGCAATGTTACATAAAAATAAATGATATAATAGTTCACGAACCATCATTTAAAGTATGTATGTATAATTAAAAGGTGTATTTTATTTCAATAATTGTGTGCCACCATAAAGCTAAGAAGTCTAAACGCAATGTGGACTGTTTTGAATGAGTTTAGTAATGTAGTGAGGATAAGAATATGACTGAGGACCTGTATATAACGGGTTATGCTGTTACGATCGGGTGACTTTGGGGACCATTTGCAGCAATTGCCATTCACCGTTGTGCTCCTCGAACCACTGCAACCCAACATTGACCTTGTAACAAGGAACATTATTCCTGTTGCTGAAAGATCTCATTCCCATCTAGAAATATGGTCGGCATGAATGAGTGTGCGTCATCAGCAATGACTTGCCGATAGCTTGGAGATATCATTATGTCCTCCACGATTTTACTGTACCTGTGGCAACGTTTTTCAAATCATAATACCAACCCAATCTCCAGAAGTGGCCTGTCTTTGTTCTAATGTGCACATTTCGGGCCTCTGTTCCCCTGGAAGACAACAGATTCTGACTCGGCTACCAATGTGATAAAGGTAGAATGGTGATTCATCGAACTACGTAACGTATTGATGGAAGGTACAGTGATGAACATGTACTCATTCGAGTCGTAATCAACCATCCCGTGCGGTTTGAATATCGGCATCATAGAACCATATATAATAGTGTACGGTGAACTGTGTGCTCAAACACATTAGTGCTTTGTTCACTGTTAAAATCTGTTAATTGTGTCTTGTTTTGCGCGCTATTCTATTTTAGCAACATCAATATTCTACCACTACTACTCCCGACCTATTTAATGAGGTGTGGCCGCCTTACATGTTTCCACATCAGCTCGTGAACACCAGGTAACTAGCCCTGTTTGCTTGATGCTTGTTCCCAACTGTCAAGCTATCATAATCTTGTCCCTATCAAACTCTGATACATCGCCGGTCTTCCTCATTCTAAGTACAAGCACTACAGTGACTGATTGAGTAAGAACCCTGTCCCTGTCTGATGAACGGCTCTGCTGTGCCCTGTCTTTTCGTACAAAAAATAGTGGTCATAATAGTTTGGCTGGTGAGTGTATTTCTAAACTTATCCATCCATCAGGTCGCGAGAAAAATGACCCCAAAGTTATGATATAAAGTATGTTAATATATATACCAACTTTGAGATCACTTTTCTAGTGATCTCATAGACAGGGATGCTGTTTAAAAACAATTCCATTGCATTCAGTGTCCTCAAATCGTAACAAAAAACGTATCCAAATATGGGCACTTTTGACTGACATAAGTGGTGTTTCTAAGGTCAAACCTTTGAGGTCATTTTTCTCATGACTCCATGGGAAGATATATTTTAAAAATAATTCCATTGCATTCAGCATATTTTAATTTATTATTGTAAAAAAGGCAATTAGAAATGTAACCAAATTTGATGACTTTTACCATTGGCATAGGCAGAATTCAAAAAACCCATATTAGATGTTCTACTTCTTGTGGCGTCATGGACAGATATGTTTTAAACTAATCACATTGAATTCAGCATTCTCTGATTAGTATAAAAAGTGTGATTAGGAATTTATCCAAGCATGGGCAATTTTTACCAGTGGACTGAGTGTTAGTTCTTTGAATATTATAGAAATTGTCCCACTTTCTCTCTTTCAGAAGAGAAACGCTGAAAGACGTTTTCGGTCATTTTTAATGAAGAGATTGTGTGCCGAATTTCACAACTTCAATTACGGCAAATCTCCACGTTAGACACTTTGTGAATGAAGAAAGAGAAATTTGAATATGATAGGCCTATTATAGCAACTTTCCTCTCAGGAAAGGACTTGTCGGAAGCTCTTAAACGTGCATTCTCTTATTTCTAATGAATAATTGAAATATAGAATTTCACACCTCGAGCATAAACAAATTCTAAACATTCAGCACTTTTTCAATAAATAATCGAAAATTTCAGTATCGTATAAGGTCTACCGGAAAATTCTGTTCGTCTTTGCAACACTAAAATCTTACATGTACTTGAATGCCCTTTCATAATTAATAATTTCTACGTTAATATTATACGTAATGAATTTTTACTGTATGGATACTGAGTAATTTTCAAAATGGCTATTTCTTCTTACGTTTATCAGGATCTGTGACCCTAAAAAAATGCCTATTGATGAAGCTGATTATTTGTCATTGTATATTGTATGAGTTCTAGCAGAGAGAGGTGCAAAGGATGCCTCAGAATTCTTAATATGCTGTGTTTGGAGAGGGAACAGTATCTGAACCAGACGTGCAGAAGATATTTGAAAAAATTCAAGATGGGAAATCTAACGGTTGAAGATAACCACGCTCCGGACGATCTTCCGTGTCGAAGATGATTCGTGGTCTTCGTAATTTTTTGATAGGAGACTTGAAATTACACAGTACTTTGGTATGTATTACCAACCAGTTCCTGCCCATATCAGAGAGTTGAGATTTGCTAAAAATTACTCGAAATGGATTAATCATGAATGTCTGAGAACGTGTGACTATCAGTTCTTCTATCCGTGTTAGGCATAGACATGAACCATTTCTAGACGACCTAGTAACTAGGGATGAAAAATGGATCACCTACGAGAATGTGAACAGGAAGGAGCTTACTGTCAATTAGGGCAGCCATTCAGTCTACAAGGCTTAATTCCAAAGAAGGTATTGTTGTCAGAGAGGTGGGATATAATTGGACCAATTCATTATAAGTTAATAAAAGCAAACAAGGAAATCAATTCTAAGAAATACAGCCTTCAGTTGGAAGCCTTAATAAAAAAAAAGAAAAAACGGCCAGCTGTAGCAAACAGAAAATATATCGTTCTGTTGCATGATAGTGCAAGACCTTATGTTTCTTTAACGATCCAGCAGAAAATAGTGGAAGTTGGTTTGAAAGATTTAAGTCACCCACCAGCATATACACCTGATATTGCTCCCGCAGACTACCATATTTTTTTGATTCTTGAATATATCTTAAGTAAGAAAGAAAATCAGTAAAATTTCTAGACTTTGAAGAGTAGACAGTCTACAGAAGAGAGAATGAAAAATACCACCCAGATGGAAAACGCGAATCGCCAGGGAAATTATGTAAATAATAAAATAGCTGTCAACCTAAAAATAACGTTGTTTTCATACTGGTATGTAAAACGAATTGAACTTTATGAAACTTTCCTTCTTTCTTCCTTTAGAAGGGGGAGTTTAGAAGAAGCAAAAAACACACAGTCTGTTATCCTTATTTAAGAGTTAATATACTGAATTTGACATCTCCAATTAAGCGAATCCTTACATTCGACACTTCCTGAATAATAATGAAGGAAAATTTGGTTGATTGGTTGATCTGTAGTTAAATATTTCGTTTAGTACCGCATCTATGAGACATGGATATGGAGCTACATGTTAATATGGGATATGTACCACATGAACTCTCACCGGGAATCGAACTTGGGTTTCCCGCGCCGAAAGTATCTATGGTAGCCAATGATTACGAGGGAGTTCAAATTGAAATGATATTATAGACATCCCCTTTCATTCCTTATTATTATTATTATTATTATTATTATTATTATTATTATTATTATTATTATTATTATTATTATTATTATTATTATTATTATTATTATTAAGTATTCTGCCTTTCGATAGGTTCTGAGACTATTTTCTTTTTTAATTTTTAGATTCGGGCCTGGAAATGTTTCTTCCACGTTTCTCGAACTTCAGCTTCCTCTTTTAACACCCAATATTTTCTTCTATTTTTCATATCATCTATCATTTGTGTTCTTCTTCTTCCTATTCCTCGCTTTCTTTCCATCTTCCCTTTTATTGCAGTATGAAGAAGACAATTTCTTTGCAAAATGTGTCCAATCCAATTGGTATTCCTACGAAGGATGCTGGCTAAAAGATCCTTCTTCTCTCCTATCCGTTTTTAAATATTTTCGTTTATTATTCTCTTTCTCTTGACCATTTTATCTTCTCCATTTTCCTCCAACACCACATTTCGAAGCTCTCTAAATATTTCTTCTCTAACTTCTCTAATGTCCAAGTCTCTGAACCATTCAGTCCAATGCTCCATATATAGGACTTGAACAACGTCTTCCTAATGAGTGTGATTTTTGAAGACGCTGAAACAAGCTTATTTTAATTAAGAGTTTATATCCAGAGGTTCATTCCGCCAAATTAAGCAAGTTCTCATATTTGGTGCTATCTCTATAAAGGAAGAGAAATTTGAATATTATATTTAAAAAAAAAAAACAAAAAAAAAACTGTGCTTTCTTCTCTCTTTAGGAGTGGAATTTTTGAAACCGTTTAACTACTCATTTCCTTATTTTAAATTAAGAGTTTATATACTGGAATTTTACACCTTCTACTTTAGCAGATATTTACATTCGGCAGTTAGTGAAAGAGAGATTGGATATTATAGAAATGACGCCATTTAGCCCTCAGGAGCAGAATTTTTAAAACGCAGAAATACACATTCCATTATTTTTGATATAGAATTCCTCATCTTCAACTTAAGCGAATTATCTCATTCTGTAGTTTCTAAATAATGGAAGAAAGAGTTTGAGTATTATAGAAATATCCCCTCTTTTTCCTATTAGGTGTGAAATTTTTGAAATCGCTGAAACATTGCGATTCTTTGCGTTTAATGTTGAGTCTATCTGCTAATTTTCACCTGTCTACCATCAGGGATTCATAAAATACTCAGATTTTGGTAGAATATTTAACTCCCCTTCACTTAAAATTCCATTGGACACGCGTTTCGAAAATCCTTCCTCAACCCTTGCTCTCGTGACAAAAGAAATATTCTGTTCAAATTTCACGTTTCTACATATTGTAATATGGTCTGGGCGACAATGAGTCAGATGTTTCTACTCTTATAATAGTATACATAAATTTCTTTTGTGATTAAATTCAATTAAGATCCTTCAAAACATCGATTCTAATTTAGGTCCAAGAAATTTTCTTCGATAACAATAAAATAAAGACAATGTTCTTCAAAATTGCTTTAGTGAAAGACTTACTAATGTTCACTACTTTCTTTAAATTTTAGAAGAAATTGAAAGAGAAAATTACTTTAAAGATCTCCAAAATCGTAAAATAAATTGATTCGTAAAACTGAAATTTTAAAATAAATTTGGTATCATTGAATATGATGAAAGCTTTATTATGAATTTATTAAATTTCTAATATATATATATATATCATGGCCCTCCCATGGGTCACGCCAGGCCCTACACTCGAAGCCTTATGCCGTAGAAGGCAAGAATTAAAAAAGAAAAAGATCTTATTTCTAATTCATTCTTGGGTATCAAGCTGTTCATAGATTATGAATCACATTTTGTGGTAAGACAGCTTTAAGATTGTATACTACTAATGCCGCGGAGTACACTTATCATAGGATATTATGTGAAAAAGTCGAAGTTGACGCAAAATATTCATGGGGACATTAAAATTCTCATCTACATCTCTGTGACCCCGGAATTTTGCCCTAGGCCCCATAAATGGACCGAACAATACTATATATGCACACACACACACACACCACACACACATACACACACAGAAGTGAATCCGGCCCCTTGAAGCCCAATTTATACTGGATAAAAATAGCTCATATCGTATGTAATCGTACTTTACAATGGATAGAAATACATATCGATACATCTACTCCCCCTTCTGATCAAATATTGAATCAGCTTACTCTTGTATATAGAGGAATAGTAGATATACATAAGTTCCACCAATATTAATCAATTCTGAAAATGGTCTGAAGCTTTAGTAAAATAATTCTTATAGTCCCTATGATCTCTTGTAATTATTGCTCACTTCAAAGGATAAGGCTACTTCAAATTTCAGAGATATCACTGGAGCAGTAAAATAGAACTGTAACCGATTCTATGGCTTTAAAAAAAAAAAAGTCACTGAAGCCCTCGGAAGGCATATAAAATGATGGACACCTTAAGGTGCCACCCAGTGAGTTAAAGTCGGAAGAACAAAAAGCGATGGCCTCAGGGGTTAGTCCGATGAACAGGTGATACTTTCATTACATCTCATTCAATGGGTATGCGATTTCGCTTCTGTTTCCTTCTCCTTCTTTCTCCTTTCTTTCGTTAGTTCCTCTTCTTCGTATTAGATTCATGAACGAACTAGAAAATCTAACGGAGACATTTCGTGCAACGAAGAGAGATATGTAATTTTGCCAAAACAACACTGCAGTTACGCGCAATGATGATGCACGAATGGAAATTACTTTTTCCGCCCACTTTCTTCCATTTAAACAGAATAGTATATAAAAAGAGAAATACAGATTAATGAGATATTGCAACTAAGGAGATAGAAATTCTAGATATGTGAATATTAATAGGTGAATAAGATTACTTTCCTGCAGAGGAAAAATACAGGGTCGTAATTGCATCCAAGCAAAGAGACTAAGAAATTGCAACTCGAGAAAGTTACAAAGATTTTATTTAGTCATCTCTCTTAGTGATCTAGTTTTATCCTATTGTTTTACATAGCTCCTGTACATTTAGGTAAAGTATCGTCATACAACAGTTATAATAATTAAGAACTTCAGACATCCAACGTAGAACTTGCCTAACACTGGATAACTCCTTCTTTGCCCTGGATAACTGCTTAAAATTCTAATTGGAAGTTACTCCATGGAGGTACTGTATTTCCAGCAAAGCATAGGGATGCCTATTTCTGTTTTTTTTTTTTAAAAAAACCTTTCGGTCACTCCCACATTTTAAATAGGATTTAAATCTGTTCAGTTTTCAGGTCAGATGAAATGTGACAGGATATCTGAATGCTTCTCAAACTATATAAAAATGTTTTGGGCCCTGTGAATACGAGAGTTGTCGTCTGATAAAATGGATGTCCACTGGATATCATTGGAACTTCCAAATAACATGCTGGTTAATGTTCATATTCACCTGTATGAGTATAACCTTAAGGCATGGTACGAAAATCACCCGAATACCCATCACAAGAATCCCCTCTAGCTGGAACCACACACTGCTAGTGTAATGCATCATTGTGTTTTTGGTGAGCTCGATGCCTTGCAACCTTGCAATAACAAAATGCAGACAAAACTACAACTCTTCAGACCACACAACGCTTTTTCATCCCGCTCCAGTCCAGTGTTTGTGCTCGAAACCATTAGTGTGACACGCAATTTTATTAGCCACAGAGCGAAGTGCCCTCTTTTGTAGTTCTCGACTGCAAAAGTCCCTTGTATGATATTCCGTTCGCAATGTTCTTTCGAAAATTGGTTGGATGAGTCTGCATTCACAGATTTAGAGGTCTTGTTAGGTTTGAAAACGATTTTTCTCGACTAGGTGTGAAATTTGTCGGTGATTCCTCTGGGTTAGGATTTTTTTCTGCTACGACAGCTCTAACAACGTTTTACGTGGAACGCGTGTTAGATCATTCATTTTTGGAGACACAATGGGCTCTCCGCTCTAGTATATCAACAAATCGAGCAACTTCATGTACGTCCATGGGACGCTTAAACGCAACTATCCTTTTTAGCTATTCCGTTATACAGTATGTTTGCTTCGACACATCTTCACGATCTGTTTCCGTACAACTGACTACTACAATCTCTTCAGTCGTGTCAGCGGTAATGGGTCATTTAGTCACATGTTTCCAGTCAAGAGTTACCTACAACGATGTAAATGGACTCTTTGCTTGAAGTTTTAATATTCCTTTTCAGACATTAAGCTGTTAAAAAAAAAAAAAAAAATTACAATATAACCTGCGATCCGAATATACTAGCACCTGAATCAAACTTGGGACAAGTGTGCACTTGGGTTTGCTAATTTTAACCTTAGGAAGCAATACTCTGAAATGTTAATCGAATCATGTGTTTCATTTGATGTACTGTAACTGCTATTATTGTGCCGTTTTTCTCTATTTGTTAGGAGTAAGATGTATATTTGGTCCAGTGTTGACCTTTTGCGCCTGAAGTCACATTGATTGTTAATGATTGTGTGTTACTATGGGGTTAAAAATACTGTTGTTTGCAGAATGTTATTTGGAATCTTATAGCAGGTTAGCAGTAGTAATATTTCTAATTAATTAAGAAGTCAGCTCTATTCCCTTTCTTAAGGAGCCATAGCCATTTCCAAATAGCGACTGGATCCGCTGCATCCATCGATGAAAAATATGCCATTTTATAGGACGCTTCTAGGAGAACAAGTATCAACGGCTTCAGAAATTAAAAGTCAAAAAAGTCTAAAGTTTTTTTCTTTTAATTCTGATCTATTTCAATACTTCGTTAATGGATCAAAGCCCAAACACTTCCACTTTGAAAGGTGTTGGCCTTGTAACTGATAATATTGAGTATCAAATTCAAGTGGCGTGTATGTCGTGCATCTATAGGTGAGCGTATTGATCATTTGTGAAAATTACATAAGCAAAAATTTATATTCAAAAATTTACTCTACTGTTCTATGTTAATTTGTCCGAAAATAATACCTTTTGAAAGCAGATATGTGTTTTGATACATCCAAGGGCGCCTATGTTGTGGTTTCCAAGGGGGGCAAGTATAAGCGAGTTCAAGTTTCCAAGGGGGAGCAAGTTTCAAATATAGTTTCAAATTTTGCTGTAATTAATGTAAAAATTCTATTGGGTTTTCGATATTCCCAAGTACAATTTCCTCTTAGGGGGGCAAGCGCCCCACCTTGCCCCCCTGATGGGCGCCCTTGGATTATTCTCTGAATCAGTTCATTACGAGTGTCATCTCTTACTCGCATGCAATATCTGATGGACTAAATGTCTTTATAATTGTTGTATGTACATTAATTAATGCGATTTATCCATAATTTCATTTTTTTTTTTTTTTTTAAATACGACCATCAGGAATTGAAACCCGAGACTAAACGTTCGAAAGACAAGTCACTAAAGAGTTCGAAAGACAAATCACACAACCAAATTGAGTTGAAGTAAATCTTTAAGTTTGAAAATAAGATTTTTCACAGTGTAAATAAATATTCCTTGTACGAATTCCATTCAACCGAGATGATGTAGTTTTAAGTCTTGTGACAGTTATTTTATAAACTAACACACACACACACATACACACACACACACACATATACACACACACACATACAAACACACACACACACACACACACACACGAGTGAAACTTTTCAACATACGTAGCACGCATCTTCAATAGAGTTTGTCTTTCAAGTTTCTTAAGAAATTTAATCCTTTTCAGTGAAATTGACTTTTAGAGGCCGTTTAGACGTTATGATAAATCATCAAGGGTAGAGATAAATTTCAGAAATCATAACGTCTAAATTAGTTTATCTCATGATATCTCTCCTGCATATGATACGATGCGATAAGTTCGACATGTTCAACTTATCGCATGCAAGCCAGGTATAGCCCCCCGTAGAGAAACAAAGGAATGAATAGGTCACCGCTTCCAACCCTCCTTGGCTGCCAGCTTCTTGGAAGGAAAGCGGGAAATATCTGGTTAAAAACAGGTTTTGTTAAGAATTTGCTTATACCTGTCGTCCAGTGGTTTGTTCTTTTGACAAAAAGGAAAGAAATATCTTTTCCCCGGTTTCTGTTCATGAAATGCGAAGAGACTTCCAAACTACGAAAGCTACAACAAATTAACCGCTTCAATTTGGTTTGCTTTGATATCTGAAGTTTAACCTCGGCTAAAGCAAAGGTAGATCCATAGTTTAAAATGAGATAAAACCGACTAGCACCGGGAATTGAAATCTGGACCACATACATCAGAAGCGACACGTCCTTGATTGAAAGCCTTTTCATGTCTTCGAAACAAGTCATTATAACCAACCAGAGATGGCCAACACATCAACCATGGTCTCTAGCCTACCGGCAATCGTGAGAGGTAGCCCGCGGTGGTCTGTGTCACACTATCTGTATCAATCAGTCTCGATGGACTGATTTCTAGTTTCTGATAACAAATGAACGTTTCTGAGAAAATAAAAATGAATTAATTAGGTTTTTAAAAAATATTTAATTAATCTTAATTTTATTGTTCGTATTTACTTCTTCTTTACTGTCCATCACGTCCTCATTATTAATCTATATTTTGATTAGTAGATCACTAGAGAATTCGGAAATGAGAAGTAGCCCTCAAACCTAAGAAAGCCTAGCCACCCCTGTTGTAAACCTATTCAATATTGTTTTCTTTTCAGTTCTTACTCTGGTTTGTCAATCAAGCGCTTTAGTGCTTATCACATGTTATTATAATCAATTTCGAATTCCAAAATTGTATATAGATACTTCATAATTAAAATTTTGAATTTTGAATTTATGTATAGTTATTTCATACTTACTTTACTTCTATATAAATTGTATTTTATTTTAAATATCGTATTAAAATATTTGAACCAAAAGTCACCGCGTTAACCATTATGTTAGTCGGGTTAATCTTCTCCCTAGAACTTCTAAGATTATATGTAATAACATTATATATATATATATATATATATATATATATATATATATATATATATATATATATATAGAGAGAGAGAGAGAGAGAGAGAGAGAGAGGGTCTCTATATATATATATACAATGATTAAATGAGCGCACACAGTAAATTAGAAATTTTATAATGTAAAATTCAATTAAATAACAATGTACTTGTAATTATAAACCATCATTATATCCACCTGCCATTTCGTCCTCTGTCAATATGTCCACTGGCCACTTCCTCCATTAGTTTGGGCTGAAATATTTCCTGCTCTTTTGACCACTCTCAATAATATGTTCTTCTGTTATTTTCTGTGTAAATGATAAGAAGTGACCTAGAAGAGGCCCTGATACCGTATGGTATGGTCAAATTAAGAAGCACTGAGGAATGATTTGAAAGAGGGTTGCCCAAGATGGAATGTTCTGGAGAAATGTTGAAAGATCTTTATCAAACATTGGATTGACAACGGTTGTAAATAATAATTATCATGATTTTATATAATATTTTTGATTCCCCAGATAATACAGATAATTCAAATTAAACAGAGTTGTTAGATTGATTTTCCATCTAGTATAAAATAACTTATAAATAAAAATTTATTGCCATTGCTTATAGCCTACCCAATTTGCAAATATATTACAGTGCAGTGTCTTCTAAACGACCCCCCCCCCAAGTTGTAGAATTCCTCTAACGATTTTTGAAAATACCTGCAACAAAAGTTAAAAAGTCATGAATATCCCCTAGAGTGTTAGATTCTCCTCAAAATTAACAGAATTAGACAAAACACTGCTGGTGGTTATTTTACAACTTTATCTCACAACGCTTGAAGAGCTTTACATAGTTCATAGTTCATAGTTCATAGAAATGAATAGTCATAGTTCATTTCTATGCTCAAAGTTAATGTTCTAATTTGCAGTTATTCATTGAGAAACTAATACTGCAAAATTCTAAACTTCGGAAATGAAAAATCAAGTAAAATGTTTTGTTTTAAATATATTATATCTATATCTATCTACATTATAACTCACAGCGTTATTAATCTAATTAATGCGCTTATCGTAGCTCCAGTATTCGGTTGCAGGGACGTAAATAAGGGGTTCGCGGACCCCGCATTGTGGGGGGCCCACACCATCAGGGAGCTCAAAATTGTGAAGTGGGACGTAGAGAAGGGGTCCCACTCCACGCTGTCTACGGGAGAGCCCCAAGCTTTTAGACGCCACTGTTCGGTTGTGCCATTTGTTTGTATGGCTGGAGAAATCAAATTTATGTCAAGATAAATTTGACTTCCAGTCCTGGTTTTGGAGAGTCGCTTGAGTAATCAATCACATTGAAATTAAGATCAATGTACTATGTCCTTTGGCCTAATTTTATCTCCCCCCAATATAGATTATTTAATTCGCACACTGGAAGGAGGGGCTATAGGGGCTCTAGCCCAGCCTTGACGCTCAGGTATACACTGGATAAAATGGGGTTCAATTCTGATTTACACTGGATAAAGCTACAAATTACGATTTAGTCCCTTTCTTTATCATATCCTGAATCCGTCACTGATAGAGCATCCTTTTCAACAGTACCACTCATTTGTCCGTATTATACACCAGAAACTGTAAAAAATCGAGGAAAACCGGGAGATTTTTCGATTTTTTCGAAATTATTGCGTCCTTCTGGCCCGGGCTTGGGTTCAGGTAGGGATATGTTTTTTTTTTCTTTTTTTTTAAACGTAGTTATGTAGACAATACGTGTGCAATATTTCAATCCTGTATCTTGAAAATTAAGGTCGGAAAAAATTTTGGAATATATATATATATAATATACTGTTCCATAATTCATGCAATTTTCTACAGCACTGGGAGAATATGAAGTTTTCACACTATTAATGTAAAATTTGACACTCTTATTGAGAAATATCTTAATGTTTTGAATTTCTAAAGAAAATAAGAGAAAATTTCTGTTTAGCCCCCCTTTTGGGGGTGTAAAAGTTCATTTTCCTTATGGGAGATTCAATGTTAAATTTTGGAAGCAGTTTTCTCCAATAATTATTCGTAAAGATTTTGGGGCAAATGAATTGTATTTGTTACAAAATGCAAAAACACTCATTAACAAAGCTAATAAAGCTGTCTCAAACATTATTTTGGGAAGGCCCCTCTTTTGGGGGCAAGGGGCGTAAAAAGGTGGTGGGTGATGTGTTACCAAAATCCCAAAATTTATTTTCGGTGTGCCAGTAAGCGTCAGGTTAATCACGAATGACACAGAATTAATGCTCCAATGCTCCTTGCATGTGCCAGGGACTTATATGGGGCTATAGCCCCCTCTCAAAAATAAAAAAACCTCCATAAATATCCTTAGTAGGGACATACGACAAGAAGGTATTTTTTGTTAATTGATGTGAAATTTGGCGTCATTGTAGCAAAAGAGTATGCGTTTTTCAAATCTGGAATGATATTTTGGTAACGCACCGTCTTAGGGGGGCACAGGGGGTGAATCAACAGATGATGGATCTTTATAACAATTCAAAAGTTTGTTCCGGAAATGCCAGTAAGCGTCAGATTATTCACAAATGTCACAGAATTAATATTCCAATGCTCCTTACATGTGCCAGTGACTTATATGGGGCTATAGCCCCCTTTTAAAAATAAAAAAAATCACCATAAATATCCTTAGTAGGGAAATACGAGAAGAAGGTATTTCTTTGTTAATTAATGAAAAATTTGGCGGCATTGTAGCAAAAAAGTATGCGTTTATGAAATCTGGAATGTTATTTTGATAACGCACCATCTTAGGGGGGGCAGAGGGAGCGAAGCATAATTTGGTGGATCTTTATAAAAATTTCAAATTTTATTTTGGAAATTTCAGATTAATCACAAATGATACAAAATTAATATTCCGATGCTTTTTGCATGTACCAGTGACTGATATTGGGCTACAGCCACCCTTTCAAAATTCATGTAATTTACGATAAATATTCTTCGCAGGGACGTACGGGAAGAAGGTAAATATGCTTTACAATTAATGTGGAATTTGTCATTATTGTAGAAGAATGTTTTGATTTTTTTTTTTAATCTTGAATCTAGTGTAAATGAATATCGTCTGTCAGTATACCAGATTGAGGATATAACTTTGTTGTTTTGGCATCACCGGAATATAATCAAAGATTTTTGTGTTTTTATAAAACAAATTGGACTCTTTTTATAGCATAAAATCACACATACAAGTTACCTGTATATTTTCTGCCCACTTAAGCAAACCAACTCGAACACAAAATGACAATGGAAAATGCCGCGGGTATCACGAACGAAAAAATCTTAATGAGAAGTAATATTTTAAAAGTTAAAAGTGTAATAGGTGACCTTTAAGTTTCAATAATGTTTTCTTTATTCATAAAAAAAGCGTATATTTTCCCTACTTCTTCCACAATAACTGTATGATCCCGCTTTCCACGCAGTAGCTTACTCGTATACTGCACTTGTAAGCACGTCAGGAAATCGTATACTACGGACACATGGTTCTTATAACCGTGTTTCTCTTTTCAATTTTTGGCTTTATCATTTCAAGTAATTCTTCAAATAATTTATCCGACATTCTAAAATAGTTCGTGTACATTATACTGTCTTCAGTCCTGATTACCTGTACGAGGTTAGCATGAATCCCATGTCCGTATCGTCTTCTAATCCAATCTTTTACCCAGACTTTTCGATTTATTTTCTTTTTTAAACATAAATACAATGATACCATTGCCACGGACGTGATAAAGCTAAAAGTTGCAGCATCGCTGTCTTCCATTCCAAGGTCTTTATCTCACTACGGCGGGAACAAATTAGCGAGAAAGAGGAATTGTCCTTTTCTGACTGACACGGTGCTCACACATACATACACACACACTCACAAACAGCGTGGTCATCTTTTGTTTGTCTAGAAGACACTCAAAGTTTCTGAAGTAGTTCGCATAATCTCCGAAAGATGTCAGACCCTATTGACCATGTGCTAGAGATATCTACGGAAAATATCGCTGTATGTAAATAGAAAATATCTCACCTGCATATGATAAAAAAATCTCTACCCTTGATGATTTATCATAACGTCTAAAAAGGGCCTTAGAAAGTTAATAAGATTTTCCAATCAGCAGTAAAGAATCAACATACCAAGATGTCTTTAGATAGTAAGCCTACTGTGTACTGACAAGAGATCATCATGAAGAATTGAAATCCAGTACAGTAACGCCACATGACACTCAACGTAAAATGGTGGGTAAGAGAAAATAAAGAAACGTGTCTGCATTTTGTGCGTGTGTGTGTGTGTGTAAAAGAGGTATTGTTTGTTTATCTTTTTCAGCCCTAATCCTTCCCTACGGTGAAGACGAAAGTGATACCATCAGAGAGAATATACCTTTATTAACTGGACACTCTAAAGGTAGCTGTCAACAATGTCTTCTCTACAGCTTGAAGCCATGCTTTTGTCAACTTTTTGGAAATAGTACTTGTTTTATTTTGAGAACTGGATTTTTTTTTTTTTTTTTTTTGGATCGTGTTTGTGTTGTCGAAGCTGATGACCAACCGCTACGTCAGGTGTCAGGTGTTGTTGACAGCCATTTCACGTTTCTTGTCCAGTCTCCAAGGGACAGTACTATTCATCCTGCTAAACATTTTAGGAGCATTCCCCGGGGTGTCTTCAAGAGAGCATTCACTATGATGGCCAGATTTTGCTCTTCTGCGTAAACGCTTTAAAACTTTCAATTTCTTTAGAGACTTCTCAATCAATCGAGATTCTTCATTTGAGATAATTTAAGAAGTCGAGGACAGAATTTGGACATCAACTTCGAATCAGTCATCATCATCATTTACCCTAATAGCATAGAAAATAAAATGTAGTATTCAACGATAATTTTTAACATGACTTTCTGGAATGATAGATGCTTTAATTTGGAATGTGCTATTCATAAACCTTCGATTGAATCAATACCAGGGAAAAAAAGGAAAAGAAAGAAATAATTAATTTGATACTGTTGTATTACCATTAATATTAACGATTCCACTTTATTGTTTTTTTTTTCAGTATAGGAAGACTAATAAACATGAAATTATATTTGAAATATTCAAAATATGGAACATTAATTACGACATGTCATCCAGAGAATCAAGTAAATGAATGTTTGAACTTGAATAACGGACATCTTTATCCCACCAGGTCCGTATCCAGCCCAAAAATTTAGGGGGGGGGAGTATAAGTTAGGGGGAGGGGCGACGCAATCATATTATACTTCATCACCATATTATAGTTCATTTGCAAGCCTATCATGACATTTTATAGGGGCCAACCAAAATTTAGGGGGGGGCGGCCCCCTTGCCCCCCGTGGATACGGGCCTGTATTCCACTATGAAATTCCGGAGTAATGTTGCAGAGTTGATATTTTGGTTGCTTCCGGGTTGGTTTGATCCGGAAAAAAATAGTAATTCAAGTGACCCAGGGACCTATTCCATCATTGTGTGTATCATCTTTCGACAGTTTTTTTTTTCAAACAAAACATGAGAGTATTTCCCCATTGTTACCAATGCCCTGAAAAACAAACACTGCGCAAGTACACAACATGATTAAGCAGGCGTGATTGAAATTGTGATGAGTGAATCATTATTAGATACTTGGTACTCCAATATTACGTACACTAGCACAAGTATCATCCAATAGATAGAATGTTATTATGGTAATGGCATTAGCGAAATGCAATATTTATAGACCAGGTGTTACGCAAAATACTTATTTCTTGACAGAGATATTATAAGAATGAACGTGCTGAAGTTCATTTGGGGATTCTTTGCTTCCACTTCAGGAAAATTTTGCTGTATATTGCCTATCTCAGTATTTACTAATTGGTTATTGGTGGATCAATAGAGACCCATGAGATCTCACAACTTAAAGCAAGATATAAATAATGTCATAGGCCCTCTGTATGTATGTTGTACGCTTATAACATAAACAGAGATACGTATATTTAGTTGTTGCTACTATTCCTGCCTACCTCTCAACTACTATTACTACGTATAATATACCAGAATTCAATGGTATACTTGTTGAGTTGATTTTAGTTTGGCGTCCTTTCAGCAGCGAGGCTATATGAGACGTGGACCTACTGATTAACGTGGAATTCGAACCACATGAGCTCCCGCCGGGAATCGAACCCGGGTCTCCCACGCCAATCAATTGTATACGACGGCACCTTGACTTAACTCTGAACTTATTGTGAACCACTGACTCCTCTTATTGCTTAATTGCCTATTCTTTGCATTTTCTTCAAAATCAGTACATAATTGGAATAATTAAATACATTTCTTCTTTAGAGAAACAATTCTCATTTCAAAAAAAAAAAGAAAAAAAAAGAATGTAACTTATGTTCTGGACAGGATCAAATATTACCCCCATGAATCAGTGGCGGATCTAGAAGGTAAAAACTGGAGGGGGGGGGGGCAGCCAGTACCCAGACTTTCTCTCTCTAACTCTATGGCCTATGGAACCCGGAGGTTAAATGCCGCGTTCACAAAAGCTCTCCACTGACTTCTATCCTTATTTAACTGCATCCAGTTTCTACTTCGTATTCCAAT
Organism: Thermobia domestica; assembly: GCF_964235325.1. NCBI lineage: Eukaryota > Metazoa > Arthropoda > Insecta > Zygentoma > Lepismatidae > Thermobia > Thermobia domestica. Next base: position 144,667,580 of record NC_137466.1, on the reverse strand, counting down.
CTCTGCGAGATCCATCTTAATATTGTACTCCCATCTGCGCCTAGGTCTTCCTAATGGTCGTTTTCCGATTGGTGTTCCAGTCAAGACTTTGAAAGCGTTTCTACTTTCTTCTATTCTAGCTATATGACCCGCCCAACTAAGCCTCCTAGACTTGACGTCCCTAACAATTTTGGGTAAACCGTATAAATTATGTAGTTCCTCGTTATGAAGTTTCCGCCATTCCCCATTCCCGTTCCTCTTGGGTCCGAATATTCGTCTCAGGATCTTGTTCTCAAATACTTTCAGTCTATGTTCTTCCCTCAGACTAAGCGACCATGTTTCGCAACCGTACAGTACAACAGGCATGATTATCGTTTTATATATTTTAAACTTCAGATTCCTCGACAGAATTCGCGACGACAAGAGATTTTGAACCAAATAGTAACACGAATTCCCTGCTTTTAGTCGACATTTAATTTCTTCGTGAAAATGATTTTCCTCTGTTAATATTGATCCTAGATATTTGAAACTATCCACTTTATCAAAAGTATTATTTAATATTTTAACGCATCCATAATCTGCTGTATTACGGTCCCAACGCACTTCCATGTATTTAGTTTTCTCTGCATTTACTTCTAAACCCATATCCCTGCAAGTGTTTAATAAGATCTCTGCATTTCTTTCTATTGTTCTCCTATCATCCTCTATTAAATTTACATCATCAGCATATGCCATAACCTGGTGAATACCGTTCAACTTGGCCCTGGTTGCTATCTTTGATTTTCCTTATACCGTATTCCAGAACATAGTTAAATAATAATGGCCACAACGCTTCTCCTTGTTTCAGGCCATTTTCGACGTGAAAGCTCGTGGACAAAAATTTTCCTACCCTGACTTCACTTTGGGATTCATTTAAACATATCTTAATTAATCTAATTAGCTTTCTCGGTATTCCAAGTTCTGTAAGAACGTTGTATAATGTTTCTCTCCTAACTGAGTCGTTCGCCTTTCTAAAATCAATAAATAGTTAATGTACCAGGGTATTGTATTCCCACTTTTTTTCGAGTATTTGGCGAATTGTAAATATTTGGTCGATAGTTGATCGATTTCGTCTAAATCCGCACTGATAATCACCAATAATTTCATCTGCGTATGGGGTTAATCTTGCTAATAAAATATTTGAAAGGATTTTATAGGATGTAGACAGAAGAGAAATGCCTCGATAATTTTTACAGTCAGTTTTGTCGCCTTTCTTGTGAATTGGAACAATGATTGATTCTTTCCACTGTTGTGGCAATTCTTCCTTGTTCCAGATAAGGAGAATGAGTTTGTATATCTTTTTCCACAATTTTTCGCCTCCAGCTAAAATTAACTCAGCCGGAATTTCATCTACACCCGGAGATTTGTGTTTCTTTAATTTCTTTATAGCGGTTTCTACTTCTATTCGGTTGGGTTCTGGAATATACGGTTCTGCGATGTGTATCTCCTTTTCTCCACGCATACTAGTTTTTGGTTGCGTGTTAAGCAAATCATCAGAGAAATTTTTCCATCTATTTAAGATGCTATCCGTATCAGTGAGAACTGTACCGTCAGATTTCTTTAATATATAAGCACGAGGTTGATAACCTTTCTTAAATTCGCTGATCCCCTTATACATGTCCCGAATATTGTTATTATTACTTTATCTTCAAGTTTTTTAATTTTAGCTTTCAAAAAATCGCGTTTCTTTGTTCTAAACGTTTTGGAAGTTTCCCGCCTGGTATCTGCGAAATTTTGTGTAATTTCATTTGGATTTTGTAGCCAATGTAATTTTGCCTGTTTCCTCTTCTCTGTTAGTTTAATGCATTCCTGGTAGAACCATGGTTTGTTCCTACGTATTTCCGCGTGTCCCAATTTTTCTTTTGCTGAAATTTTAATGCTATCTCTAATTTCAATCCAAGTATCCTCAACACTAGTGCACTCCGAATTTTCTAAAGCCGAGAATTTATTCGAAACTTCAATCTGGTACTCCTCTCTTACCTGGCTCTCTTCTAATTTCTTTAAATTGAATCTCTCCGTTCTCGGACATTGAATATTACCTTTATTCAACGATAATCTCTCTCGTATTATCGCTGCTACCAGGTAGTGATCAGTGTCACAATCAGCCCCTCTAAATGACCGGACATCAATTGTGCTAGATTGCCTTCTTCTATCTACTAAAACGTGATCAATTTGATTATGTGTTTCTCCGTCTGGTGATGTCCAAGTGTATTTATGAACGTCGCAATGTGGGAATTTTGTACTCTTCACGATTAGGTTTTTGGATGTTGCAAAGTTCACGAGTCTAACACCGTTGTCATTACTTTCCTTATGCAGGCTTTCGTTCCCTATAATCGGTTTGAAAATATACTCTCGTCCTACCTTCGCATTGAAATCCCCTAATCGAATTTTTATATGGTATCGCAGGAGTTGGTCAAATATCCGTTCCACTTCTTCGTAAAAACTTTCTTTTATATCGTCATCCTTATCTTCAGTTGGGGCATGTACATTTAAAACAATAAATCACACCACCGTCCCTTAAGAGTAATAAAAGAAAGTCTGTCAGTAACAAATTCAACCCGTTTAATTGCTGGTAATATTCGTTTGTGAACGAAAAACCCTGTACGTAACTGGTGATTTTTATTTCCTTCCCCATGAAAGAACGTGAAATTTCCGGAATTCACAGATTCATTTCCTTCCCACCTAACTTCCTGAATTCCTACTAGGTCCATCCTGTATTTCGCTAACTCACTCGTTACGGAGTTTAACGCGCCTGCCCTATAAAGACTTCTAATATTCCATGTTCCAAATTTCATGTCTATTTTCTTTTGCTTAGGTCGTGACAGTCCGAGGCTTTTGTGAATTTATTATTATTATTATTATTATTATTATTATTATTATTATTATTATTATTATTATTATTATTATTATTATTATTATTATTATTATTATTATTATTATTATTTTAACAGGGTGAGGTTGTTAGCTTTACGCAAACCCTTAAGCTGGAGGACCACTCTTAGTCGGCTGTCCGCGACTGCTTATTCAGTATATTCGCAGCTAACCTCTATATCTAGAAGCCTTCTCCTCGATCCTCAACCTGAGGACGCGCCATGCCGTGATGACAGGATCAGTACCCAGACCATGATAAATATATATAAACTTTCAAAAACATATAAATAATAGCTTAAATTATTTTGTCACTGAAAAACTAGGGGGCCTAGGTCCGCCACTACCATGAATAAACAAATCGCTACGAGAAATATGAGCGAGTTGTTGCAACTAATAAGAACACTCTGAAAACGAACTAAAATTGTTCAAATGTGAAAATATACCAAGTAAAATTGATCTGTCTCTTCTTTTCTGCTTTGAATATGTCCTTATTACTTCCCTTGAAACAGAAAGATTGTTTTAGATTTTTAAACTGCTTTACGAGATCCAATACATACTTTATGTAACGTTATTCATACATCTTCGAACTGCTGTGTGAAACAATCTGAAAACCGTTGAACTGCCATATGAAGTGATAAGATGTAAATCACTTCTTATATGTACACAGAAATAGTGTCATGTTTTTTTCTTTAATTACTTTGAGATAGCTACTTTAAATCACTCTTTCTTCAGACACATATAAACCCAAAATCAAACAGAATTTTCAATATTCTTAGGCTACCCCGTAAGTCTATACCTATTCATATATTTTAAGTATCGAGTGTATATGTAAGCCGTTGAGCATTTTCATTCATATTATTAACTCTCGGTCGAAAAAGTACAAAAGCCTTTTCAGGCTAGCCATTGTGAGTGAGGTTTTCCTGATTCACATCATTCAAATGCCGGGATGGTACCTTACATAATAGTTCCATCCCGCTTCCTTCCTACTCCATTCCTTTCTTCCAAACCAATTCCCCGGACACTGTGATCGCTAAGGGACATCATCATTCTTACGTGATGGGTTAACATGGCCATAGATGCCGAAAGCCCAGAAATCTAATTCCTAATCTTAATCATTAATAATATTACGCGTCGCCATGTTCTATGAGGCAATATTTCAACATAGCAGGTTCCTACATCTATATATTATATTATATTGTTTAAATATGCCTATGAGAACTCGCTCGTGGCTAAGCGATTAGCGTACGTGCCTTTGGTGTGCGAAACTTGGATTCGATTCCCGGAACTCATGCGGTTTGAATCTCACGTTAAACTATATTTCCACGTCTTATGTATACTCGTTGCTGAAAGGGGAGCTAAACTCAAAATCAAATTGAATCAAATTAATTATGCCTGTACGTATTATAAATTTTGTGTCTGTTTTTCTTTCTTTTAATAATATATTATTTAAGCTCATTTACTCTTGAAGAGCGTATTGTGACAAGTACATGAGTACATGGACGCAAGACTGTGGGATCCGTTCTCGAGGGAAACTAGTGTTTACGGACGAGTGCAATTTACCGTTCGAGCAGGGACGTACGCAGGTATTTATTTCGGGAGGGGTCTAAAGTGTTTCGGGGGGGTCAAAATACAATTTGAGGCTAAATTATATGAAAATTTCTAAAATTGCAACTAAAAGTAGACTACATTTACAAAAAAGTCGGGATTTCGGGGTACAACGACTTATCAAAAAGATAGTCGTAAACCTGGTTCGTTTGCTGAGGTAAAAATTCGAAGTGGTAGTATTTCTTTGACATTAAAAATATTAGCTTCGATATTTAAATACCATTAATCTCACCTTTTTAATAAAACTGACAACGTCTACAACCGATGTTAAACTGGTTTATTATTTGATATAACTTATAATATCCTTTTCTTAAAACTGTTAAGTACACAAATTCACTGACTAGGTAACCATAAAACATGTCCATAGCAACAACTATCCCATAATAATCTCTTACATATATTAAAAACATTCTTCTTTTGTTAATATGAAATGAACATTCTACTAAGTATAGTGCATATGTATGAGTACTTTCTGCCCAAGGTACAGGTAAATATTACACAAACCAAAGTATTTTGTTGTATAAAATGTCGCTCGACAAAGGGACTGAATATAAAAGTCATGAGTAGGCTTGGCTTTTATCTTCAAGAACCACTGGTCCGTTTACATTAGTGTTTTTACATTGAATATGTCCATCATATTTTGATCGCACCTTGTATATCTATTCATTATATTTCACATATACACATATATAAATACATTCATAACAAATCTTTCATTTCATCAATATTTATCTTTAATTACATTAATTATATTTATTTCATTATTATCCATTATATTATTAATATATTTCCTTATTAAAATATCGTCGCTTATTTAATTAGTCGTCGCAGGGTGCGATTTCAAAAAATGTAAAGGACAAACGTGGATTACAAATAATATTAATCTTTACGGGCGCATTAAATAACAAATAAGTCAGATGTTACATTTAAAGACATACATAGTGGCACTAAGATGTTATAATAAAGAAGAATTTCCTTCAAGGTAATCGTTGGATAATTGATTTTATAGAATAGAGCTTCTTTTTAACATAATCTTTGACAATTAAGTTTTCAACACAAATCAATCTAATATAAATAATCTTTGCTTTTAATTAATTATAAATCGAATTATGATTCTTCACATTAACAAGAAAGAATAAAAATCATTTGAAAATTAATTTTCCAGTCTACCTAAAACTCTATTTAAGCATTTCAAGTATTTTTAAGAATCGTTTTCATTATTGATATTAACACATAAACTTAAAAATGAAAATTTACAAGAATCTACAACTAACATGAATTTAACCTAATTTCAGTAACGGTAATCAGGTTACGTTCGTACTTGCATACGGTTCTAATAGAGTACACTGTACTGCGCTATCATGATTAGGTTCTACATTATGTGGTACATATCTTTCATCGTGATTCTGACTTTGGTATGAAGTCCCATCTCTTGATCTCCAATTACGTCTATTCACGTAGTTCGCTGCATTTCTGGAATTTCGCTCAGTACTTCGATTATTTTTATATCTATTGCGGTGGAGTGATCTGACATCATAATTACCATGATTAGTTAGGTTAGGCGGAGTCCCTACATAACCTTGTCTATTTTGCTCATTTTGATTGCTAGAGTATACTCGGCTTAGGTTAGGTTCTGTATTATTCACACTCCGAATATTTAAATTCCGAACAGGCACCAAATGATCTGAATTATTCTTATTTTTACCTATTCCTGATTGTGGATTCATGGCATGGTATTGAGTTTCGTAGCATTGGACAAGCATCAATAAATGGCTGAAACTCATACACTGTGTGGAAAATAAGATCTGTTGCAATTTAAATGGAAGCAAATTTCGAATCGATGCTATTATTCTCGATTCCGATTGCAAAGGATTAACGACCTTTAATTCGTTGTAGACATTTACAACAAATTCTACAAGAGATTTGTGCAATCGAGGATTGAAGTGTTGATTTCTAAGGGTGGCATCTCTATTTGCCAGCAAAAAGTCATTTTCATAATTTGCGATCAATGCCGCTTTGAATTCCTCATATGAACTAATGTGATCACGTATTGCCTTAAACCATAAGGAACAAGGTGGGAGTAATACATGGGGTATTAATTTCATATATTGTGATCGATCGATAGACATTATATTGCATTCGTCTTGGAATTTCTCTAAGAAAGAAGTAGCATTCTCATTACACTTACCACTGAATTTGCTCATAGCTCGAATTTCACTCATTTTAACACTTAATTTGACCTTCTTTTTCTCATTCCTTGTTCTTGTTGAGTGATAGTTCCTATCCGTGACATGCTGTGCCGTCACACCATCTATGTTTCGCTCATCAGTACTCTTCGGACAACTTTCTTCTAGTATAATATCTTCATCAGACCCCGGCGAAGGCGAGTTCATCTCTGGTGAGTGGGGAAACTCAAAGCTATCACTACCCAGGTTATTACGGTAAATGTTGTCTTTAGCCTGTAACGTTCTAATCTCTTCCTGAATAGTAGCTAACAACTGTGTATTTACACGTATGTTATTAGAGTTGTTGCTGACCTGGATCTTTTGCTGTTTAATGGAAGATTCTATTACTTCTAAATCTTTTTTTAAAGCACTAATTTCTTGGTTTTGTTGATTGTGCTTTTCTTGACAATCATCGGATATCCTTTTTAACTTTTCCTCGAACTGTGAGGATATGTCGTTCACCACCTGGACAATTGTCTGTTTCGTTTCATCTGATTTCTGTTCTATCCGTTCTATCCGTCTACTTAATTCTTCATATTGCTTGTTAGCTTCGTCAAACTTCAGTTCTATCTTCTGTTCCATGGTCTGGTTAGCTTCGTCAAACTTCTGTTCCATTCGTCTACTTAATTCTTCATATAGCTTGTTAGCTTCGTCAAACTTCAGTTCTATCTTCTGTTCCATGGTCTTGTTAGATTCGTTAAATTTCTGTTCCATGGTCTGCTTTAATTCTTCATTTTGTTTGTTAGCTTCGTTGAACTTCTGTTCCATGGTCTGCTTTAATTCTTCGTATCGCTGGTTAGCTTCGTCAGACTTCTGCTCTATGGTCTGCTTTATCTCGGTAGACATTTGCATCATTTGTCGCTGTAAAGCTAACAAGATATCTTCCGATGTCAATCCTGGTATTACACTAGTCTCATCGCTGTCACTAGTATTTGATTCCTGCAGCATTGTTTCGTTGTCCATTTTTCTTATGATTACTTTACCACTTCGTAATACGGTTAAGTTCGTATTCATTAAATGTAGTATAAAAGTAAATTCAATCTTACTCTTCTTCGGGAACTGAATTTACAAAGTCCCGGGTGAGGTAAACCAAATTTTTACAACGACTTATCAAAAAGATAGTCGTAAACCTGGTTCGTTTGCTGAGGTAAAAATTCGAAGTGGTAGTATTTCTTTGACATTAAAAATATTAGCTTCGATATTTAAATACCATTAATCTCACCTTTTTAATAAAACTGACAACGTCTACAACCGATGTTAAACTGGTTTATTATTTGATATAACTTATAATATCCTTTTCTTAAAACTGTTAAGTACACAAATTCACTGACTAGGTAACCATAAAACATGTCCATAGCAACAACTATCCCATAATAATCTCTTACATATATTAAAAACATTCTTCTTTTGTTAATATGAAATGAACATTCTACTAAGTATAGTGCATATGTATGAGTACTTTCTGCCCAAGGTACAGGTAAATATTACACAAACCAAAGTATTTTGTTGTAGGGGGGGGGTCCGGACCCCAGGACCCACACCCTGCGTACGCCCGTGCGTTCGAGTAAGGCACGAAATGTTTACTTTTTGGCTAAAGAGAATTCTCATTATTTTTAACGAACTTCAATCCAGCCCTCTGCATGTCATCATGTAAGCAGCACTTAATGTGCGTCATGTTATTGAACCAAACTTCTTTAATGGGCCAGTAAGCCATACCTCATATCTCAATATGTCATAACAATTGTTTAAACTGAAACTCGATCTATAACATGGAGCTAACATAAATAGGTTGTGGTTATGAGACATTTCCACTACTCACAAAACGGCCCACAAGAAATCCGGACTTGACAACGTGTCTGATAACTCTTTTTCGGGATACGTAAAGGGCATTGTATCAAAATAACATTATAACTCCAATGGTGATATGAGGGCAGTTGTTACTGCTGCATTTGTCTTTCAGAACACGACGTCGAATCATATTGTGCAGCAAGAATGAGGGACAGCATAGAGATACACTGGACATATAAGGTGTAGGATAAGGAGATACGGACCTCCCCCCACCCTGTAGAGTGATTTATTAGACAAACTAAATACGAATGAGACACAAATTAAACACTTAAAAATTATACTCCTTCTCTCTGTTCAGAGTTTGTGTTCGCATCCAGGCTTTAACGGAATTATCGGACGTATGTTTACTTGCTACGCCTGTCTCTAAACAATCAGGCTCTTCGAGATTGCTTAAACTCTAGTTCCTTTCCATTAAATAGTATGTTCATTATTGCAAGTTAGATTTGGAAGCCTATTTCACTGTCTACATCTTGAAATATAATTTCCTATATACCAGGCTATTTTCCATATTTTAAATGCACTAACATCCGGTCTATAGTGATATCACAAACAATAAAGCTCGTTTTACATTTAAATATATCCTACAGCAAGAATGTTGCATGCGTACAGTGACTTAACACTGTAATGCAATGCGAAAAAAAAAAAAAAAAAAACAGAATTGGCTAACACACAACAACGAAAACAGAGTTTAAGAAACAGTTATTCTGTAACAGAACGTGTTAGAATAGGATACCTCCGGAGTGGATGTGATGAAAACTCGAGATGGCTATTGTAGTGCGTTTTGTGGTAATGGACAGGTTGGATGAGATGGCTGATTGTGCACAGGGACAATCGACGTGTCTCAGGAGGTCACTCCAGTTGGCCTTTCAGAAGAACAGCAGGGACTGAATGTTGGTCTCCCCAGGGAGCTGACCACTCTCTGAAAAGGGGTCTTCAAGGTGTGAATAGATACCTTTTCATTTAGTGTCACGACTCTTTAAAAGGTGATTTCTTTTTCTGCTTATTTTTCAGATATTCCGATACACCACTCGTCACCTTGTTCCAAGAACATCTATTAATACTTTCTTTTCTTCATCTTTTAATTCAGTTGCCCATGATGCGCATGTATTAAAATGATCCTTAATCATCTATTAAGCTAATTACTACAAAAATTAAGGAATCTACAAGAAGAGATAATTCTTTAACCAATTGAGCAAAGAGTTACAGTTGAAATACGAATACAATTTACAATTTTACCTTTTACGTCACACGTTTATACTGTTTGGGCTAAAGGAAACGAATGATTAATGAAACGAATGACTATAAAGTATTTTGTGGAATGAGAATGTGAGAGAAAAAGAGAGAACCTCGAGGAAACCCATGACCACAAAGTTGTTCAAGACAATCTTGTGTGAACGCCCTACTACTGATGAATCTTACTTTCCATGAAACAATAACTTGTACATGTTTAATGAAATTAAACTTTTTGATGCATACACAATATCTATGATATTATGGACTTATTTCCCCCCCCCCAAAAAAAAATCCATGTAGTAATATGTCGGAAAATAAATACTAATTTATATGGAAACTGAGATTGGATTAGAGTTTACAATCCCTTTCAGTACCAAGGCCATAGAAAACGTGGAACTTCAATTTATCGTGGAATCTCTTACAATGTAGTGTATCTTAAAGCATTCCTTCTTGTATGATATATATGAGTCAAACACAAGCTTATCCATACACTATCTTAATGTCTTGTGTGATATTTCAGCTGATCCCCTATTTTTTTTTAGCAGTATATATATACTCAAGGGCGGATCCAGGATATGATCAAGGGAGGGGCTAAACCACATTTTGCCGTTTTATCCAGTGTAAAGCAGGATTGAAATCCATTTTATCCACATATAAATTATATAAATTATATAAATTATAATCTGTGTCACGGAGTTTCAGTGGAAGAGAGCTCACACCTTACAAAATATCCTAGTTCGATCTCCGGCTACGCAATTTTGTGGTGGACAACATCGTGTTCGTGTGTTTCCTCGGGTTTTCTTCGTTTCCTCCCACATTCGCATTTCACCGATCATTTTACAATCATTCTGTTTTATGAACCGCCCGCCTTCTTTAGCCTAAAAGACAAAAATAGGGCATACAATTATAAACTTCATTTTTATTTATTTTATAATCTCTAAAACAAGCAAACTAAAACTAAACTAACAAGAAAATTAAAGCAAAGTAAATCATCCTATATAAATTCAAATCAGTTACATGTGAGCCGTTATCAAAATCAATCTTTCAAATCATTTAATCATCCTGGGAACTCAAATAAAGAGATAGATTAGATGATTACAAATTACCTGTCCGAAAACTAATTATGACTTGATTATGCAGAATCTAGCTTTCATCTTAGTTAATATTCCTACGATAATAAGGCACTTTTTTTTAAAAAAAAATCTTAAAGTAGTGTTCAACAAAAGACATACTGTATTAAAGTATCTGGTAGGCCCTACATGTACTCTTCAATCAGATGCCATTGGAACTTTTCTTCTTGTGCAATTCAAAGGAATGTCAGCGTGGCGTTGGCCACATATGTGGGTACTAACTTCCTTTGGTAACAGAAACATTAATGGAGATAAATGACCGTATTCATGTACAGCAAAGAAAAATATATTTGACATTTAGAGAAGAGGGGAAAAACGTGTCAAAGAAAGAAACGGGGGTAAATATAGTGCATAAGGTTCATGTGATAATACTTCAATAAAATATTATGCAGCTTGAAAATAGTTGAAAGTAATGAAAGAAGAAACGTAAAAAAAAAAGGACCTGACAATCATTTACAAAGCATTGAACGTTTACTATTATCCTTAACATATTTTTTTTACGAGCCTATTATTTTCTAAAGGTGAGGTCAGTTAATAGGCATCTTTTCTTTTTCTTTTTCGATAGCATTTTTACGTCTTTTTACGTGTAAGTGCCTGACTGTTTATGATTTGACGGTCATTTCATCTGCTACCTGGGCCGCTTTTTCTCACGGAATGTCTCCAACCGAAACAAGTGTTGCCAATGGAGGGCAACGTATAATTTGACGGGCGTCAAGATAAATACAAGGAAAATAGTCCTTTATTTTTACAGTATACCTTATATCTTACAGTATGTAAATTAAGTTATCTTCTTTTCTTTCGTAATTATTTCATTTGATATAATAGATCAGATCGTGCAATTCAAAGGGTTTATATTAAATTGAAAGCCTCAAGATAATTCTATAAAATTGTTAAATTTTAACAAAAAATATTCTAAGATGGGATATGCATTAATCAATAGATCTAATTGGGCTGAACAAACTGATAAGGATGATTGTAAACCCTCATAGTAGTTTTCGAGAAAAAAAACTAGTCTATTCCTTATATTTGTTAATCAAAAGTTCCTATTTTTCATTATACAAATGCATTGTTCAAATAATTTTCGTTATTTCAATATGATGCTCAAACTAATTTTGTTATAACAATAAATTACTCGAACTTTGTTAGCTATCCCAACAAATTATTTAAACCGTTATAAATATTTTTTAAAAAAATATTCGTTAGCTATTTCGAAAAAAAAATGTTCTAATCTGTTCATTAATGAAATAAATTATTCGAACAATATACCGAAACAAATTATTCGAACAATTCTAACAATATTCGATTGCCTGATTACTGGGAGTTTACACAGAGAAAAATCAGTTGTCAGGACAGCAGTATATTATACAAATATACGGAATCCATAAGTTTACTACGGATATCTGTACGGAACATACGTTATCCATATGCTACATACGTACTGCCCTTTCCCCCCTTAGATGTTACATCATACCGCTGCAAGATGTCTCCGTATATTACATACGTAGGCCCTATATCTATGTTACATGCATACATCTGTGTGTGAGATCCTAACTGCCTATATACATTTCTTGGTTTCATACGGAAATTACATATAGATGGAACACTTATACGGAGAGTATTATCAAAAATACATTTTCAGTTACACATTAACTGGCAGACGTTTCCTATAGTCGTAAGTTAAGTCTAAAAGCTACAGGATTTACTCATGTAACCTACGTTTTTACGTACGCCACGTTTTGGGTAAGTTACTTGTAAAAATGTAACGCGTCACAAGTTACTTTACTTTCTCTTAAAATGTAATGCGTTGCTAACACGCTACTTGCCCCAGATAAGTAACTGTTAACCTACTCCGAAATTAATGCAAGTAACGCGTTACTTTTAAGTCCGAAACTTTGAATATGTATAAAAAAGATCTTCAATTTTCTCTACTACTACTACCACTAGCATTATTATTATTATTATTATTATTATTATTATTATTATTATTATTATTATTATTATTATTATTACACGTTCTGAATCGCTTTATGTAAATGCAAGAACAAATTCTTTATTTCACAGCTATATGAACATTTTCTTATAACTAAAATGCCATACTGCGTTACAAAAAAAAAACGGCTGCTGATTATTATTCTGCTAACAAAAATTATATAATAATAACAATATTGTTAAGCAAAAATAAAAATAGACAATATAGAGAAGTATTACACTACAACTAATAATAAAAATGAGAACACATGAACTGAAGGTGAATCAAAACTTACCAGTAATTCTAAAATTGATACATGCTTTTTAAAGCTATAGTTATTCTAAATACTATAATCAACGAAACTCTAGAATATGCAAACTGATCTTAAAGAATTCAAATATTACACAATCAACAAACTATTTTCTAGTAATAAAATAGGCCTGCTCATCAGTCACAATTTATTCATATTAACCTCTTACTGTATATCGCTAATTATTGCACCTATCAAACATAACTGCAGTATAATATATACGTATATAGGGCCGGATCCAGGATTGTCTAAGGGGGGGGGGTGCAGCAATAACTATCAAAATAACCAATCATACTGAAACTCTTCAAAATGACATATGACAATATTCTTTACCCCTGACAACGCTGATACATAGAACGGGGGGAGGGGGGGTTTAAGATGGTCGCAAGTGAAATGGAGAACAAAATTGTCCTTCTCTGCTCCTACCTTCTATTTACTTTCCTATTTTAAAAATGTTATATTGTTTTCTTTGGTGAATCCTTTTGCTTCAAGTAAATCAACTTAAACTTGCTTTTGCAAAGCTCTGCTTTCTTTTAAACCCCAAACGGAAACATAATGGCAGAAAGTTTCAGAATGTATTGCTATTTTCACTGCTAGCTTCTCATTTTAGATAGTGTATATTTACAACGAGGGTGTGTGTGTGTGTGCATGTGCACCTTTGCACCCCCTAAGTGTTGCCAACCAATTGTAAAAATGAAAAAAATGAAATGAAATCTTTGAGTTTTACGTCCCACGGTTATGCCGGTTAGGCTAAAGGAGACGGTGATGATGAGTAATGAATGAAATGATGGAATGAAGAAAGTGGAAGGAAACGGGAGAACCCCGAGAAAACCCACGCACACGGCGTTTGTCCACCACAAAGTTCACTTGGCGGGGGCTGGGATTGAACCCGGGACCCCAAGCACCAGAGGTGAACGCTCTACCACTGAGCCACCGCGGCCCAATTGTAAAAATGAGAAGTTGTAAAACAGGTTCCGTACGATGAGACGTTTATACACCAAGCTTGGCAGAAACATCGCACGATACTATATTGAAAAGATGTTGAGTGTAACCGTCTCCCAACTAGTCTAGGTTGTCAGTGTTGCCAATCTATTTTAAACATCATAATTGGTTGGCAACATTGACAAACTGGGATCCTTGGGAGAGGAATATGCACACAGTATAATTTCTCTAGTGACGAATTATGTTTGTGGCACGTTTCATGGATATCCATCCAGTGGTACAGAAACAATCTGCCACATTGTATTTACAATTCGTTGGCAACACTGACCAAATGGGTACGTCTGGGTGCAGCGTGATAATTGTCAAACCCTTGGTTGATTCACGTTCTAGGAATGAGCCAAAAAGGAACTTGAACTGTTCAGGCGCTTATGCGTGATGCATCGTAACATTCATTTTTACTTCTGTTGTATATGTCATACATAGGGTCACGATCACCAACAAACATGCCCCTTGTAGGATCAATTTGCTGGTTTGCCCGTGATTTGGAAAAGGTTTCGTACTTCTCAAGGTAAGAGCTTTCTGACGATATATAGGCTTTCCTCAGGTACTTGGTCCGGATATGGAATCATCCCTAGTTAGTGAAACTTATTTTGGTTGGCCTGGTTAGCAGTGAGAATGCATCCGTTGCAGTTGGAGAAAATAGCTATTAAGATCAAAGCACGACAGAGAGTGCTCCAGTGCATTCTTTTCCAATGTAGTGTGTTTGGCTGCTCTGTCGTAACACTCGTTTCTCGTAACACGCTGGTATGTCCCGGAATAAAGCACTCAGCAACAACACAGTTCTGTTGCTGAGCTGATGGCATCTCACAAGAATGTTTTGTACTAAGGCATGTTTAATAAAGACATTCTGTAGGCAGTCTGTGCAGATAGCTTAAGCACGTGACGCAGCAAAAGTTAAAGCGTATGATCGAGAGCAAGCCTAACTGCTGTTAGTTCAGTAGTGAACACTGAACACAGGCGATTCAGACTAAATTTCGAACTGTCCTCGTCCGTGGCGAGAGCATAACCAAAAGGGTCCTCACTTTTCGAACCATCTGTATAAAACACATAAGTACATATTGTAGTACAGTTCTAGTAACGCTCCAAACTCTTGTTGCTATTCCTAGGTACTAATGTTGTATTTAATTTGTGATGGTAACTTAAGGTCGAGCCTTGGTAGAGTCAACAGACATGGTGGAAGAGAACAATTATGTAGTAAATAAAGAAAAGGCTGCACTGTGTCCGGTGAGATCCTCATAAGCACGAAGCCTGAAGACTTACCGTGTACCTTACACAGTTTAATAAGGAAAATGTTATTATACAAATTCTGAAAAGTTTATAAATGTATTGTTAGATACTATTCTTGATATCCTTCAACTATGTTTTAACAAAAAAACTAATGTGTATTTTCCTCTATGAACAGCAATATAAAGTTAAGGGAATTTTAATTATTAGTATTTTAAAGATATACGTATATTGGCATAAACAAAAGCTAAAAAAAAAAAAAAAAAAAAAAGTGTCTTTCAAAGAGGACAAGTGTAGGGTGAGCAGTAGAACGTTATGTCTATTAAAAATAATCCCCACTTAGAAAATATGGTGGGCTGTGGTAGCTCAGTGGTAGTAGATTGACCTCTGATGCATGAGATCCCTGGTTTGATCCCAGCTCTTCCCAAATAGGCTAGATAGTGAACAAACACCATGTATGTGAATTTTCTCGTAGTTCTCCCGTTTCCCCCCATTTTCTTTGTTCCACTATTTCACTCATCCATTATCACGATTGTCGTCTCTTTTAGCCTACATGGTAACCATGGGACGTAAACCTGAAAGATATAATTTCATCTGAAAAGTTTAAGAAATGCTAATTTAGACTATCAGTGGTGACAGACGCTCCAAACGTACCCACTGCCTTAAACACAACCGAATATGAAATTCCCAATATATCTATCTAATTTCTCATTTATGTAGTATAAGTCATTTTCCGAGAATCCCATTTTTGTTAGGACTCGTTTGCATTGCGATGTCTTCGAGCCCTGTATCATCACTAAAATAGGTGCCTCACTTTCAAGTTTTCTTAAATACTCTTAATTGTCTTCGGTAGACAGCTTTCTTTTATAATTTTCTATACCTTTGCCCTTTGATAGACGGGTCATCTTTAAAATTTTGGATTTTTAAAAATCTTTGGTAGACAACTTAGTTTCAAAATTTCCGATATTCTTAATTGTTTCTCACTATCTTTGATAAACGTTTATTTCTGAAATGTTCCAATTTTTTTATTATCTTGGGTCGGCTGTTTGGTTTCAAAATTTTCATTGTCTGTTATAAACACCTTACATTGAAATTTTCAACATGCTTCATTATACCATTAATAAATGGCTTACTTTTGAAATTTCTGAGATTTTTCACTGTCTTTGATAAGCAATTTACATTGAGTGTTTTTAAGAATTTTTTCATTGTCTTTGGTAGGCAGCTTACGTTAAAATTTTCAGTATTTTTCATTCTCTTTTATAGATGGATTCTTTCAAGCTTCTGCAGATTTGTCGTTGCTTTTGAAATTTGCGACATTATGTCGTGTTTTTGGCGGCCAGGAAACTATTTTTTTTTTTTTTTTTTGCCTTAGACGATTGACGACTTGACGATTTGTTTGTTAGACGATTTATTTGTCAATTTGTTGATATTCTCTATTAACGTTGCTAGATGGTTTACTGTTGAAAATTTTGATATTCATTGTCATTGGTAAACACTTTACTTTTGATTTTTTTTTTTAAATATATATTTTCATTATATTTCGTAGACAGCTTATAATTGAAATATTCGATATTCATATTGATTTAGCAGATAGCATACTTTTGAAATTTTTGGTAATTTATATTATTTTTGGCAAACGTTTTAATTTTCAAATTTTTGATATTTTTAATTGTCGACGGTTGACCTTTGAAATTTTGACATTTTTTATTGTTTTGATAGGTACCTTATCTTTGAGATTTTCGGCGTTTTCATTGTTTTCTGTAGACGCTTTAATTTTTGAAAATTCACAGATTTTCCATTACATTTGATAAATGGCTTAGTTTCAAATTTTGGAAACTTTTCGTTGTCTTGAATAAAAGGCTTTTTTTTCTTCTTCAAAAATTTCGAGGTCTCCTTATATTGTAATAAATGACTTTTCTTCGAATTTTTAGAGATTTTACTGAGATGTACGAATTTAACTCTAAATTATACATTTCCTCCAGACAGTAGATCATAAAGTCGCTTACTTGTACAAACATTTGGACGTTTACTTAGAAGATGTGGATAACATTACAGTTATTACATGATTATTTTGAACTGTTAAACATAAAAGCACGTAACTTAATAAACGAGAACTTTCTCGTAAACAAAGTATGAACATTTTTTATTCATTTGCACGAGTTTTAGAGAAAGGCTGAGAGAAAAGGGAACTGAGCTATTTTCATTTTTCTTCTGATCCATTGAACATAGTGGTACGAAGCCTGATATACAAGGAATTTTCATAACACTTGGAAATTATAACCAGAACCTGTAAATAAATCTACTGTAATCATAACGATAATATATTTTGAATTAATGCACAGAAAGGCACGTGATAAATGAGAGCATTTCCATAAACACAGCATGAATATTTCATTCACTTGTACGAGTTTTGATGGAAGATTAAGAGGCAAAGGAAAATTTAATTATTCCGTTTTTCTTCTAAACCGTTGAACATAAAGGTATAAATTGGACATCTTAGGGAATTTTCATAGTACTAACATCTACTCTGTTCATTTGACAAAGCTTTGAAATTCTAACCAAAAAGTAATCTATAGTGATCTAAAGGGATTATGATTACATTTTTTTTCTTTTCAATGTTCTACAAGAAGGCTAGAAGTTTCGGAAACAAGGCTATTTTTCATGTTGAGAATACCAATATCTAATTTACTTATATAAATTTTTGGAATTCAAAATTTAATTGGAGAAAAATTAAATTAAAATTTTAAATTTAAAAATGAGTGTGTGTTTGTTCGTTATACAAACACACATCGTTGACTTGGCATACTTCAATATAACTTTACCAAAACAACCGTAGTCTGAAAGAGACCGTAGGTCAAATAGATTTTTTTTCGTTCGTATTCTAAGGGAGGAAAGGGGGATTAAAAGAGAAAAAGTTAGTTTAAAAATTATGTAAAAAAAATCTCATGAATTCATAAGTTAAGAAGATGATACTCAGTATATAAACTCATTTTTAGAAAACAAGTTGACATACACATATGAATTATAATCTGAAAAACTAAGGTAAGACAACCCTAGGGGAATGGGTAGGGGATGAAATGTAAAAATAATCGGAAACGACCGCTATTACTGTCGAATCCATAATTTCTGGGGTTGCTGAGATAGATAGTGACACACACATTGGCTTCTAATTTAAGTTCAGCTCACATCGGAATAAAGAGGGTGACGGAGTGAAAATAAAATGTGATAATTCACCAAGATTAGTGTAGTATTCATAGCTTTCGGGGTAGGTAAGCTGATTGGGGTTAGTTATAACGACGTTTAACCCCTAAGCTTAGTGAAGATCGTACGTGTCAACAGGCCTGGAAATTGACTGGGATAACGCCAAATACTTCTGCTCGTCGTTATTAACTCTATTCAGTTATTTATTTATTTATTTATGAACACGGGTAACGCCTACGCTTTGCTCTTCGTTAGTAATTCTACTTAGTTATTAATTTTTCAAATATTGTGTAGAAACATTATTCTTCAAGCACTTCAGCTAATAGTTTTACAAAAATCCTTAGATCTTGCCTACCAGTTGCACATTGCAAGTAATATTCATGAACGTGGCAATACTGACCACACTAACCAGAAGAGGTCGTGGGATAACTGCAACCAAAAGAAAGAAGGACAAAAATGAGGTGACGGCGGAAAAACGTTTGAACCATAACTTTTTTTTTTTATTGATAACAATACTCTTTGGAAGACATCACTCAGGAGATACAAAAATGAACAAGAATTCTTCTTTTCGTGGGCTCCATCGTCAGAGCATTTTGACGGCAGCGATTGTAAGATGATGTCACTTCATCTTTGAAGTTCTTGTGTTAGCTGCTACTCGTTCACTTGAAATTTGTTGCTGTTGTTGCATATCTGGTACCTTCCCTGTCAAAAAAGAAAAGAAAAAAACTTACATACATAAATAAACCCACTTTAAAAAAATAATAAAAAAAAGGATGGAAAACATGAAAAAGAATTATGAAGAAAATATTCGAAAGTCTTTCTTGCTTGTCTTGGCCGAACGTGCTGCCTCAATGGACACGCTAATCTAGTGACGGTGCATATAGTGACGACCTCATGAAATAATTGCTGGTCGCTCGTAAATCATACGACACATTCACTTATATATATCTTTGAAGAGACAGAGAAAAAAGGTAAAGATAGGAACTCCCTTCTGAAGACAAGAGAAGAAATCGAAGACAAGCTGGGAATTATTTAAATCTAATTACCACACACACAAACACACACACACAAACTCACACTCACACAGAGTTCTTTTACCAAAAGAAATCAGTCTTTCTAACTTTTTTCATTCTCATGATTAAATTTTTACACTTACCTACCTACCCACATGAGATCTCATAAATTTACTACCTTTCCTTTTACCAAAATGAAATTTCATTTGGTTTAGAAAAGAAAGAAAAAAAAAGTATCCTACAGTTTGGTGTCTGACTTCTCCAATAACAACCAAGCAACAACCCTTTCTGCCAGGAAAAACATATCCAATATGTATTCATCAGCACACAACAGAATAGAATCCACCTTCTTTTCTTATATGCAATGTGTGTGTGTGTATATATACATGTGTGGAGAGGTCAAATCCCACGGAGTCACCTTATGTCATCTGGACCGACATTGATGCATTGCGTACTCTCTCACTACTATCCATTGGGTTTGGGACTTCCTGCCATCGCAGCGGGGGTTCGAACTGACAAACAACAGGCTATACCACCACCCATAAGGAAATCACTATTGTTGGTTGGTTTTAAAAAGTTCTCCGAAAGCAAATTTGAAATTGTAAATTGAAAAAAAAAACTGTCTAATAAAAAGGCTTACCACGAAATAGCACAAAATGTCCTTTCATTTCATAAGATAATTAACCCCATTGCATGGCCTTTTAGAGCTTCTCTTTGACTTCCGCCTTTATGTCCATAACAAAGTCCTTTACCGCCCAAAGAAGCCTGTGATATGATGCATTGAATATCTTATGATATATGAGTTCAACATGTCGCTGTAACATATATTTTCCTTTCTGAAAGAATATTTTTGGAATGATATATACTCCGAATGGCCAGGGTAGCCCTGAACGATTTTTGAATATAAAGTAGAAGTCATATCGCTGGGAGTCATAGGAGTATCTGAGGACATATCCACTGTTATCTCATGTTGTATATACATGGTGTTCATGGTGTATGGACATTATACACACACAAAATCTTTTTCTTCTAAATATTAACTGACTTCAACAAAAGTTTCCTAAGATTAGAAAGTGATTAAGGTGCTAAACAGTAGAAAATAATTTATTTCTAAAAAAACAGAAAATAATTTGTTACTAAAAAGTAGAAAATAATTTTTTTTACCAAAAAGCAGAAAATAACTTGTTACTAAAAACAAAAAAAAATACTAAAAAGCAGAAAATAATTTGTTACTAAAAACAGAAAATAATTTGTTTCTAAAAAGCAGAAAATAATTTGTTACTAAACGGTAGAAAATAATTTGTTACTATTATGTAAAAAAAGAAATGAAATCTGTGCAAGCCAAACAAATTAATACCTAATACAAAATTAGTTTCAATGATAATTTTAAGAAGAATTAATTTGTTTGGTTTGGCAAAGAATTGAAAATAATCAAAAAATATTTTCTGCTTTTAAGCGCTTTATTAATATTATTATTTTCCACTTTTTACCACTTTTATTATTGTCTAACTTTTAGCGCTCTGTTGAAGTAAGTTAAATTCTTTTTAAAGATTTTATATTCTGGTTTCTATTGTGTTTCTAAAGTCGATTATTTTTCAAGTTTATTTAATTTTTGTACTTTTTCGTTATCCCTGTAATTTAGTTATATGCCTAAATTAAAGATAGAATACTAGCTTTTTACAAAGTGGAACCTAAAGGTAGGCTTAAGAAACATGCGTTTTTTTTTCACAGTCTTTCATTCCCATCCAGAGATGGGCGGGCCGTAGAAGGTTATGCCTTCTCTTGGCCGGAGGTTTGCCAAAACAGGATGTACTTTAACAGGAGTGAGTTATTATGTGCTTCTACGTCAGATGAGGAAGAATATGTAGCCTATGTGAGCATTGTATAATGGCGTCAGCGGTGTATAGATGCGAGAAACCTAAGTCGGATAGATGTATGGGTGGCGCTGATATATAAGTCGAGCAGGATTGTAATCGGCACTATCAGTTTCTCGTTCGTAGATTGCTAGAAGATGGTCCACCGGTGGGTAAGCTCTGCGTGGTCGTGTGGGAGTTTGGTCAGTAATTCAGCTATGATTGGATGATTGGCTGCTATGTGATTCAGAATATATCGAGTTCGAAGGTGGTAGATGTGCGCTAAGAGGAGAGTCATAGAGGTATGGCTATAGACAACGGCGGTAGGTGTTCTGACAGGTATGGCATACGCTATGCGAATAGCTCGGCGTTCAAGAACTTGGAGGCGGTCATAAAAGTGTTTATTTGCGGAGAGCCACGCAAGGTGTCCGTAGGTAAGAGCGAGACGGACGAAGACCTTATAAGTATGTAACAAAAGTGCGGAATTTAGGCCCCATGTTGTCCCTTTGAGACGACTGAGCAAATAAAGGCGCCGGCGTATGTTTTTCTCCAGATGTTGTAAATGTGGTCTCCAAGTAAGGTGACTGTCGAATTGAACGCCGAGATATTTAATGCTTTGACTTAAAGGTATGGGTGCGCCCATGACATTAATATGTAAGCGATCGGGATTTCGTGTTGGACAGAACTTGTTTTTGTTAGGCCCGAAGAGCGTCATTTGTGTTTTTAGTGGATTGATTTTTAGTTTCCAACGGAGGCACCATGCAAGTAAGGTATCAATTGCGGATTGGAGCTGAATAGAGACGCGGTCGACAGATTATCCCAGAGCGAGGTAGGCTGTATCGTCCGCGTATTGGAAGGCGTGAACAGGTGGTGCTGGTATGGGCATGTCTGCAACATAAAGAATATATAAAAGAGGGGATAGCACTGACCCTTGGGGTACCCCTGCCTGTAATGTAAATTCTGCAGATCGTGCGCCATTGATAGATATGAAGGCACGCCGGTTAGACAGAAAGTTGGCTATGAGGCGGACGCAAGCAATAGGCAGGATTTGTTTTAATTTATAGAGTAATCCTTCATGCCAGACTGTGTCGAAGGCACGCTCTATGTCAAAAGAGATTAAGACCGACGGGAGGCTTTTGTTGAAGTGGTTAACTAGAAGTGATGATAGTTTAAGAAGTTGGTCGGATGTGGCGTAAAAGGGACGGAAGCCGGCTTGAGTGTGTGGTAAAACATTACGTTGTTGTAAATAGATATGCAGC
Source organism: Thermobia domestica (assembly GCF_964235325.1). Classification (NCBI taxonomy): domain Eukaryota; kingdom Metazoa; phylum Arthropoda; class Insecta; order Zygentoma; family Lepismatidae; genus Thermobia; species Thermobia domestica. The sequence continues at coordinate 144,644,819 of NC_137466.1, read as the reverse complement.
CGTTTAACGAGTATTCGTTCAAATGTTTTACTGAAAGCGGAGGTTAAGCTGATGGGTCGGTATGATGTGATTTGTGTGGAATCTTTCCCCGGTTTCAGAAATACTATGATGTTGGCCAGTTTCCACGTAGAGGGAAAAAAGCCAGTGGTTAGGATTGCTGTATGGAGCAGGGCGAGCAAGGTATGGAAGAGCAGTGGTGCCTGCGATAGCTGTCGATAACTTATTTTGTCAACACCCGGGGAGGTGTGACGTCTATTGGAAAGTGCAAAGTGGATATCATCGGTTGTGATAGGTGCGAGAAGACCTGTGTGGACTATTGGCTGTGGTGTAAAGACCGGTTAGAAAAGCGGGTGGTTTGGAGTACCTGCTTCGGCTATATGCTGATGAGTAGGATGGCTGAAGAGAGGGTCAGTATGAGGTGTAAAAACGGTCTTGAAGTAATCAGCGAAAGCCTGGGCTTTGTCTTCGTCAAATGGTGGAGCTGCATCGTGTACGAGGATAGGGTATTGAGTGCTATTATTTTGGAAAGTGAGTCGTTTGAACTGGGTCCAAAATCTGGCTGGGTTATGTTCGTTGCGCAGCTCGTTACAAGAGTTACGCCACATTAGTCGTTTCTTAGCTGTTATGTAGGATTTGACCATTCGTTGGAATTGCAGATGTAACTGGAGAAAATGTGGGTCGTTGGTTCTATGGTATTCCACTAGATATTGACGGGAGCGTGCCAGCGTTCTGGGTGGAAGAGGAGGCCGTGATGGATGAGCCGGTTGTTTTGGGACCGCATGGTCAGTAGCGCACTGTATAGCATTGGTCAGTGTGTCTGAGAGCAAGGTTATAGAATCCGCATTGTTGATGTCGGTAGGGGTGCCTTCTAGAGTATTAGTGATGGAGGTTTTATATTTCTGCCAGTCTGCCCGATGGAAATTGTAGGTAAGACGTGAAGGTATGGGTGCGGTGTCTCGCCCAGGGTGGGTGACCGTAAGTAGGACTGGGAGATGGTCACTGCCTATGGTCCCTAAGACTTCAAGAGTAGAAGATGAGACTAAGTTATGAGAGATGAGGACAACATCAGGCGTAGTACCACTAACTGGATTGGTAGACTGTGGGAGCGGCAGAAAAGAGGCTTTAGTGGTGAGTAAAACGTCCTGAAAGCGTTGTTTTTGTTCTACGGTACGGGAAGCGTGGTTCAGATCTGCCAGGAGTACATAGCTCTTAAAATGCATGTCAAGATACGTTATAAAACGATATGGGAGCGGCTGGGTGGAGCGCACATATATAGTGGCGGCTGTGATGATTTTAGCAGGAAAATATAAAGTGGCGATGACGCTCTCCGGGTATGCATCAGCGGGTGTTGGTATAATATGTCGAAAAGGTAATGAAGATCGCACAGCTACAGCGGCGCCACCCCGTGCGACGTTTTGAGGTAGATCAGAGCGTAGTAGATGAAAATGTGGGAAATAATAAGGTTCTGAAGATTTTAAGAAAGTTTCATTCAGTAATATGGAGTCAACGTGATACGCTGTAGCTGTAGCTTCCAAAAGTGTTCGGTTCATAGATAATGAACGGACGTTTGAATAGAGAATGCGGATCGGTTTCCCTCCCATCGGTCTACTATTCATGGTCAATTTCCGGGTCGCAATGAAAATGGAAGTAAGTAGACAAGCCTGAATAAGTTGCAGCCATGTGAATGCGGAAAATATCTATGTCAGCCTTGGTGGCATGAGTGAGGATGGCTTCCCGCTGGTATGGAAAAGTGTTCTGCAAAACAAGAGTAGTAGTCCCCGACGTATATTGCGCCGAGTCAGCAAAAATTTTCTCGATTCTGATTGGCTGAGATAGGTCACGTGACGTTAGGCCCCGCCCACGCGGGAAATTCAAATTTTCAGGTCACGTGGTATGACGTCATGAGTCACCCTGCGGGGAAATCCCTCATTCTCTTTTATGACCGGGATTTTTGAAATTTGTTTCCTTTTACGGGTAAGATGAGTGCTTTGGTACCTTGATTCTGATTGGATGATAGAGATCACGTGATTTTAGGTCCTAGGATTTTTGAAATTAGGGTGTCCTTTCTGATGTATACTTTGGTATTTCGATTCTGATTGGTTGATAGAGGTCACATGATTTTAGACCCGCCACACAGTGAACAGGTTACATGGGAAAACCCCTCACTTATTTGTTTTATTTTATGTGTAAGATGCGTGTTTTGGTACCTCAATTTTGATTGGTGGATAGAAGTCACATGATCTTAGCCCCCCCCAGTTCATGAGGGAAATACAGAGCGATATGACGGCGATCCATCCTAGACCGGGATCTTAGAATTTAGTTCCCTTTTTATGGTTATGTGTAAAGTTCCCATGAAGGGTTCAACCTCCTCCTTAAATAACCCTTTTTTGGTATCATGATATTGTACTGAAGTTTACATTAAATATTATCGTTCTCTTTGGCAGATAAGATGATTACCAGCTTTCTTACCTTGATGGAGATCCTGTCCTTGAATTAGTAGCCTATGTCTCTGGAAGTAACAATGGTGAAAGAGGGTTGTCGCTTGTAGATTTCTTATAACACATTGTTGTGAGTTTAAGCGATTTTTTAAACGCTCAGTAAGCGCTTCAATTATGGAAACAGTGTTGCCAGATTTTTCTTACCTAAACTGCTCCGATTCTTTTCGAAACGGTTCCGCAGAGTGCAAGAAATTTTAAACTAAAAATTTTTTCGAACTAAAAAAAATTTGTAACTAAAAATTTTAAACAAAAATTTTCAAACAAAAAAAATTTCGAACTAAAAATTTTGAAACAAAAATTTCAAAAAAATTCGAACTAAAAAATTTAAACTAAAAACTTTCGAACTAAATTTTCAAATCAAAAAATTTTCGAACTAAAAGGAATTTAAAAAATTTTCGAACCCAAAAAAAATTCGAACTAAAAAAATTAAAAATTTTTTGAAAAATATTTTAAACTAAAAACTTTCGAACTAAATTTTCAAATCAAAATTTTTCGAACTAAAAATTTAAACAAAAAATTTCGAACCAATTTTTAAAAACAAGTTTCGTACTAAAGTTGTAAACCACATTTGAAAGTTTTCAAATCCAAATTTTTTTCGAACTAAATTAAAAACCAAATTTTGGACACTAAAAAATTCTTTAATTATTTTTTCGAACAAAATCATGTAAACCAAATCTTGGATATATTTTCCACCTTAAATTTTCAAGATTACCATTTATTTGAAAACAAGTGTTCAGGGTTTCAAGAAATAATAAAACATATTTTTTTTCAACTTGTTGTATTTTAACGAAAGGTATGTGCTCTTCTCATACAAGTTTATTAACATAATAAATACAGGATCTAGTTTAATGAATATGTTGGACGTGTCATCATCTTCGAATGTTGTAGACGTATCCTGTAAAGAAAAAGAAGAAACGACGGATTACTTTAAGAATTTCTTTTTTCTGAAACAATAAAAATGAGTCAATATTGATAAGAGAGAAATAAAACTTACTCGTAAATGATGGATCTGTTTAGGCTCATCTTCCTCCTCGGGTACATTTCATCCACTGATGGATGTTTACGAACTTTTTCTGGGTACTGCATTTTTCTTGGTGTTGCTGCTTTATGGTCAAGGTTCCTCCTTGGGTACGAGATGACTGCATTTCTTCCACTGATGGTGATGTTGATGATTTATGAACTCTTGTGGGTACTTCATTTTCTTCTTCTTGGTGTTGCTGCTTTGTGGTTAAGGAGTGGAAAAAGGAAAAGGAAAAAAGAAATGGCGGCCTTATTGGGTATTTACAGTTTTTTCTTCTTCATCTTCTTTTTCCAGTTCCATCTTCTGTTTTTTAACGTACCCGTACGGAACCGTATCATAAGAATTGAATTCTTTAAATCGACGTTTTGTGTACTGGATACTGTACATTTTTTCTTCTTTGCGTGTGACGATGGTATGGTCTTTGGTCCTGCATATCTTATGGGGGATAGTGATGGTGACTTGTCCACGGCATTGATTTGTAATCATTTCTTTTAGCGTATTGAAATTTAATTGTTGTCCTGCATTGTAATTTAATGTAAATCCTCTAATTTTGCATATGTAACTGGTGACGTTGGTATCCGGATTGTATATTTCTAGGCTGTAATTTTTTGGTCCTCCACTGACAAATGTTTTGATGTATGCTCGTGGTCCGTAAGATTCCATCTCATTCGATAAGCATCCCAAGTACGTAGAAGGTTCAATGGTTGGCTCCCCGGGCTTCTCCGTAAATATCACAGAATCCGTGTCGAAATATAAAACACGTTCCTGCAACATTTCCAGGTACTTGTACAGTTCCAGACGTGCCTGACATGTTGTAAATGCACCTAACACGACATTGGTGTTTCGGTTTTGAACAGGCACATGTTCATTGTACTCCCAGAACGCATACAACATCGTATCATTGATGGGTACAATTTGATGGAGTTTAATGTCGGGGGAAGTGAGTTTTTCATAAAATTCTTCCGGCCGATCAATAATTGTGGTCTGGCTAAAGTTTGATCTTTGGCAAAGCTTTCCCCATAATGAGTTAACACAAAGCTTAGATAAACTTCTTCGTGCAGGATTATTTTCAATTTTGGACGGATCCAATGCAATACCTTCACGCTCCAGGACGGTTTGTATGAATTTTGATTTGTCTTCTTCGGTCACACAGGAACTAGGCCAGCCAGACGCTTCCATTTTCGATTTCAAAAACGTATTGATATATTCCGTGAACAAGCCACCTGTTTTCGTGATGGGATCATATTGTTCAATGTCATAATCCCAAATTTCAAAAATTTCCACTGGTTGATATCCTAATTCTATTGCTTTCTGGATTTCATATGATACCCATGTTCCAGTGAGGCATCGCTCCTGGTCGTTGTGTGTACACGTTGCTGTAGGGTCTGGGTTCATTTCTTCGGCACACGCAGCACACAGTGGAAAGAGTAGTTTCTTGTTGCATCGGTAAGGCAGGAGACCATGATAAAGATGTTGACTTGGTAATATCGACATTTTGATTAGACCATTGACTTTATTTATTGGTGGTATATTTTCATCACCCTGTAGATAAATTCGTGGATGGCCTACAGGGTATTTAGCACACTTATTTATGTAAGGATAAAGCGAGACAATATCGAAATATTTTATTACTTCCCCCGCTTTTTCGTCGACTTGGTGGTACAATTTCACGCAATTGGTCCTTCCTCCAAAAAAACTATCTCTTGGATTTAATGGTCTGCGGTTCATGTACGGGTGATTCTTCAGATACGTCGCCATTGCAGGATTTTGTTTTAAGAACTGATTAAATTCGCACTCCCACATTTCATGTACAATATACCCCAATTCACGCAGTCTTGCATTTTTTCTTTGCGTTCGTTCATAACGGAATTCCATGGTGTCTTCTGGATTGCTGTAGATGGGCTGATTACGGCCTGTAGTAAAACATACTTTACACCCGTGATAAAAGCAGCCAGCATGCTCGTAGACGTGCTCCTCTAACGTCTCAGGATCTTGGTAGTAGCCATCAACATGGAATCCCGCAATAAACACTTCTTTTTGTCGGGCCGCATGTAAGATTTGTTTTCCTTCGCTTTTTTCAATGTAGGTCAGCCATTGCATTGCAGCGATCGATTGGGTACTTCTCCATCGATAGCCATGTGCCGGTAGAATTCCAATGGTGTTGGGTTTGAGGAAATTCCTGCGGAATACTAAATTGGAAGCACTTGCAATCGTGATCGTCTCCAAGAAGGGATTCACTTTGGTTTCTGTTTCAAATGACGTCATAAACGAAACGCATGCTTGTCGCAGTACATTGACATCTTGAATACAATACTTGAGAATTTCTTTCTGAAAATCAAACGTGTCATTACGATGATCGTTGTACCACTGCATGAACTTGTTTCTGTCTTCGACGGCCATTTCATCTGCACCATAATACTTCGTTTCTGGAAGTGGTCCAATATACGATTGATTCTCCTTGGTGTTGAAGAAATGCGGGAAGTAGCCTTTGGTTGCGGGTAAATTGAACGCTTTTGACAATTTACTTAATGCCATAGGTAGGAAGTTCAACGAGTCAATGAACGTCAGATTATTCAAGGTTAAACTCAGTATCTTGGTCCCATTTAATATGACGTCAGGTCTCCATTGACATTGTTCTACCATGGTCTTTAGGATAAAATGTCCATCGTATCCCTTAGCGTTGTGCGCGACACAGAAAATCCTATTTATATTGGGACGACGTTCCCGCAAGTACTGGAGAAAATCATAAACTGGATCCTCTCCTTGGAAAATATGCTGGCGCTGACCACACGTACTGCAAGACTGCTGGATATTATTGTTTTCAACACATGCATAACATACTTGTTGTGCAACCAATAAATTTGGAATGTGTACATACGTATTATCGCCAATATTCATGTCCTGCATAGATTCTATATCATAGAATATCAACAAGGCTTTCTTTGCGTGCATGAGTGAAGGAACACCAGGTTTCAAGCATTGGCGATCAGGAAGCATAAAACATTGATGCGATCCCGGAACAATCTTCTTACAAACATTGCAAAAGATCTCATTGCAATCATGAAGGCGTTGTCCAGTATGCACAAAAGAATAAACTCTGTAGCATTTAGTACATTGCTTCACCATTTTGCATACAGGTTCCCCACGATGATATACAATATTACTATGATTATTAAAACATTGTTCGCCATAAAATTGACGATTGCAGTCGTTACACAGCACTAGCGTTTGGTTCTTGTCGCATAGAGGTCTCTGTAAACATTTGGAGCACGTTACAGGACAATTTTTCACATGTTCATTGCGTTTACTATACTTTTTATGGCACGCCTCACAGTAGAAATTGGTTGCAAAACAAGCAGTTAAAGATTGGATGATGTCAAAGTGGCCAGCCAAACAAATCAAATTTATGGGAGTGCGATTTTCGTCGTTGGGCCCCTCGTACATGATATCACGGCCTGAGAAACTAGTATACACTGTAATTTTATATTCTTTGAGGTATGACTGGAATTGTCGAATTTCATTTACACTGGCACCATGATCCAAATTCACTCCTGCATTTGCACATAATGCATTCACTTCATCGTCCACAATACATTTTCTCTGATGTTGATACTGTGTATATCGTTTCACATCTACATTCTTGTATTTTTTCAGGCCAATAGCAATAACAAGGGCGTACGCCAGGCACCTTGAATCTTGATTTCTTACACGTACAATCCCTCGTTTGCAACGTAACAATTCTTCATTTTGAAGTACTCCTTGCCGCAAACCGCCATAGCCACGTGGAATATTCACACGATGAAAATGCACGGTGAATGGTTCATGCAGGAGAAATGCATTGTTACTTTGTAACACTCTTTCGAATGAGGCCCACATCGTTTCCAGTGTCAGGTTTTGTGCTTGGCGAAAACTCACCCAAAACGGTTTATTCGTGTTGCGTGGCGATATTACTGATAAACCAACCATCGCCTCATCGTCGACATTGGCTAACAAATGGTCCAGCATTGCTTGGAAACTATTATGTACATACTGTATGATATCGGTTCCTACGGGCGATGCGTTGAATTGAATTTCGAGCATTCTGCCCTCGATGTTAAATCGTCTATAATGACGAGTGATTTCATTGCGCACAGTAAAACCCGATTCGGCCATGGTTAATAAAAGGAGAAAACAAACAAACAGGTACAATTACGGTAAAACAAATATGTAATGGGAAAAAGGAATTGAGCAGCGTGAATTTACTACAAAAGAAAAGAAGAAAGAAAAATCTTAATCACCAGATAAACAGGAAATCATAACATTTATGATAAATTCTTAACTAAGCAATTCATGTAAAGGTCCTGAGTTTGATTCCCTGGCGGTGGTGTTCAGAATCTCATTATGAAAGCACATGTACTAGAAATCAAAGTTTTTTTTTAAATAATTATGTTACTGAAATGAGTGTTTTATTGCTGTCAAACTCGAGACCATTACATCAGCATTTAACTGACCTATCATTCTATAGTGATAAAAAGAATGCATGAAATGAATAAATGTTTCATCAGTACTGAGATGTGATAAAGCACGCGTAAGCATTTTTTTTTTTCCCCACTCACAACGACCTTTAAATGATGCGTTTGCAAGTTGAAGAGATTCATCAAGCATTAACGATACACATACGTAATTGTCGAAACAAAATCTGTATAGCGTATTTTTTTTATTATTGTGACTAAGCGGTTAGCGTACATGGTTCGGACGTGGAAGGTCCTGGTTCAAGCCTCGGTGGGTTTGCTTTCCACGTCGGGGCATGTCAAGCCTTTTCTGTAATTTAATATTCTCATGCGTTATCATACATTCTTTTCAAAACTAAGCTAAATGGTTGACGTACACCTCATAATACATAAACGTACATAAATCGTCTATAATGACGAGTGATTTCATTGCGAACAGTAAAATCGGATTCGGCCATGATTAAAAATGAAAACAAACAAACAGGTACGGTAAAACAAATATGTAATGGGAAAAAAGGAATTGAGCAGCGTGAATTTGAGTTGATTTTTTGATTTTTTAGTTTAGCGTCCCTTTCAGCAGCGAGGCTATATGAGACGTGGACCTACTGATTAACGTGGAATCCGAACCACATGAGCTCCCCGCCGGGAATCGAACCCTGGTCTCCCACGCCAAAGGAACGTATGCTAACCGCTTAGCCCAGGAAATCATAACATTCATGATAAATTCTTAACTAAGCAATTCATGTAAAGGTCCTGAGTTTGATTCCTGGCGGTGACGTACAGAATCTCATTATGAAAGCACATGTACTAGAAATCAAAGTTTTTTTTAAAAATAATTATGTTACTGAAATGTGTGTTTTATTGCTGTCAAACTTGAGACCATTACATCAGCATGTAACTGACCTACCATTCTATAGTGATAAAAAGAATGCATGAATGAATGTTTCAACAGTACTGAGATGTGATAAAGCACTCGTAAGCATTTTTTTCTACTCACAACGACCTTTAAATGATGCGTTTGCAAGTTGAAGAGATTCACCAACCATTAACGTTACACATACGTAATTGTCAAAACAAAATCTGTATAGCGTAAATCTTTTTAACCACATATTCATGTACTCGTGGCTAAGTGGTTAGCGTACATGCTTCTAACATGGAAGGTCCTGGTTCAATCCTCGGTGGGGTTTGCTTTCACACATCGGAGCGATGTCAAGCCTTTTCTGAAATTTAATATTCTCATGCGTTATCATACATTCTTTTCAAAACTAAGCTAAATGATTGACGTACACACCTCTGGCCTTGGTTCAATCCAGGGGCGGTTGCTCGAATATCACGTTAAGCTGAAGGGACGCTAATACTTTCAAAGGGTATCGAACCATATTATTCTCAGGCATAGTTTCTGAAATTTTGTAATGCATTCTTTTCAAAACTAAGCGTACACATTTTTCTGGCCATGGTTCAATTCCCGACGGGAGTTCACATTCAACATTAAGCTAAAGGGACGCTAAACCATATCATTTATCGTGCTTACTTCTAATGTGTGGGGATCCTGATTCGTACTCCCACTTTCCCATTCCACTAATTTCTTCATAGTCTAAATATTTCGTACTAAAAGTAAAACAGTGTATTCGTGATCCGCCCACAAATATGAAATAAAAATGATTTTCGAATCTTGTGTGAAAAATAAAATCTCACTGAACTTACCTCAAATTCAATGAACAAAAAGTCGGTGCAGTAAAGCTTCTTAAATAAAGACACTTTTCAAGAACAGACCTTCTCACACGATAGTTGAGAGCGGTGTAGGATTTGAAAAATGAAATTTAGATTTTTATTTAGGTCGCTGCGAAAACGATGTCATCATCAACCAATCAGAAACGTGGAAATTTATAAAATGACATCACAACGAACCAATCAAAACGCTCGCTGCTTTTGTCATGAATCACGAACCAAAACGATGTGTAACAATCGATCGTGACGTCATTCACGTTTCTCAATAGTTACAACATCTAGTATCGCAATTCCGATGCCAATTCCCTTCTGCCAGGATCATGTCACTACTTGTCGTAACTGTGACGACATTTCATTTTCCTCATATTCCATACGAGAATGTCAATGTTTGCTTTTTTCATGAATCATGTTGACACGTTCGTAGTAAAACTAAAGTAATGCGATCCGCTGACGTTTGCATTTTCAATCATATGTGCTTCTATGTCGTCACACAAAGAAGTCTATCAGCATTTTATTTTAATCCACGAACGGAAGCGTTACACTGTCAGATTTATTTTCTTAAAGTATATGTGTATCCTTTTCAAGGACCATGGTTCGAAACCCACCAAGCATGATTAAATCCGAATTCATTCATAGCTAAGCGGTTAGGATACACATCTTTGGTTTGAAAGACCTGAGTTCGATTCCTGGAGAAACATTTCTTAGGATTTTTCTAAAACTTGTTTCAATTTCTAGTTCGAAAATTTTAAAAGTTTAGTTCGATAAAAAGTTTGATTTGAGAAGCGTTACACTGTCAGATTTATTTTCTTAAAGTATATGTGTATCCTTTTCAAGGACCATGGTTCGAAACCCACCAAGATCGATTAAAACCGAATTCATTTAAGCGGTTAGCATACACATCTTTGGTTTGAAAGACCTGAGTTCGATTCCTGGAGAAACATTTCTTAGGATTTTTCTAAAACTTGGTTTAAATTTCTAGTTCGAAAATTTTAAAAGTTTAGTTCGATAAAAAGTTTGATTTGAAAATTTTTAGATGTGATTTACATCTTTAGTTCGAAACTTTTGTTTTTAAAAAATGTTTTAGTTCGACAAAATTTTGTTTCAATTTTTTTAGTTCGAAATTTTTTTTGGGTTCGAAAATTTTTTGTTTGAAACTTTTTTGTTTCAAAATTTTTAGTTCGAAAATTTTTTGTTTGAAAATTTTTGTTTAAAATTTTTTAGTTACAATTTTTTTTAGTTCGAAAAAATTTTTAGTTTAAAATTTCTTGCACTCTGCGGAACCGTTTCGAAAAGAATCGGAGCAGTTTCGGTAAAAAAAATCTGGCAACACTGTTTCCATAATTGAAGCGCTTACTGAGCGTTTAAAAAATCGCTTAAACTCACAACAATGTGTTATAAGAAATCTACAAGCGACAACCCTCTTTCACCATTGTTACTTCCAGAGACATAGGCTACTAATTCAAGGACAGGATCTCCATCAAGGTAAGAAAGCTGGTAATCATCTTATCTGCCAAAGAGAACGATAATATTTAATGTAAACTTCAGTACAATATCATGATACCAAAAAAGGGTTATTTAAGGAGGAGGTTGAACCCTTCATGGGAACTTTACACATAACCATAAAAAGGGAACTAAATTCTAAGATCCCGGTCTAGGATGGATCGCCGTCATATCGCTCTGTATTTCCCTCATGAACTGGGGGGGGCTAAGATCATGTGACTTCTATCCACCAATCAAAATTGAGGTACCAAAACACGCATCTTACACATAAAATAAAACAAATAAGTGAGGGGTTTTCCCATGTAACCTGTTCACTGTGTGGCGGGTCTAAAATCATGTGACCTCTATCAACCAATCAGAATCGAAATACCAAAGTATACATCAGAAAGGACACCCTAATTTCAAAAATCCTAGGACCTAAAATCACGTGATCTCTATCATCCAATCAGAATCAAGGTACCAAAGCACTTATCTTACCCGTAAAAGGGAACGAATTTTTTTTAAATCCCAGAGCCTAAGATCACGTGACCTCTGTCAGCCAATCATCAGCGTGGTACCAAAGCATTCATGTTACCCATAAAAGGGAACGAATTTCAAATATCCCAGGGTCTAAGATCACGTGACCTCTGTCAACCAATCATAAACACTCATCTTACCCGTAAAAGGGAACGAATTTCAAATATCGCAGGGTCTAAAATCACGTGACAGCTATCAACCAATCAAAACACACATCTTACCCGTAAAAGGGAACAAATTTCAAAAATCCATGTCATAAAAGAGAATGAGGGATTTCCCCGCAGGGTGACTCATGACGTCATACCACGTGACCTAAAAAATTTGAATTTCCCGCGTGGGCGGGGCCTAAAGTCACGTGACCTATCTCAGCCAATCAGAATCGAGAAAATTTTTGCTGACTCGGCGCAATATACGTCGGGGACTACTACTACAAGTGTGATAAATTGCAGAATATTCTCAACTGTTGGAGGTGGTAGGAGTGAAGTTTGAGTACCGGTCGACACTTGAGTTGCAGGGTGGAGCCTGAGAGGAACGACCGTTTCTGGTTTTTCGGGAAGAGGTGGCGGCTTCTTAGTACATCGATAAGAGTAGGTTGGATGTGGACCATCGCAAGTATTGCATGAGGCTGTTTGTTGTAGATTTGGGCAGTTTTTCACTTTGTGTGCTCCCTTGCAGTGAGGGCAGACTGGCGGTAAAGTGCACTTGTTGGTGGGGTGCGTATTATAAGAGAGGCAATTTTCGCATCGCAACGGGATGGGGGGTGGCGTACGTGACGGCTCCACACGATGATGACATCGATAGATGTAAACTCCGTTGCGGAGAATAGTGTCTATTAGGTTTTGATCCTCAGTAAGGATACGAACCATATAGGTGGGCCCATTAGCATTGCGAATACGTATGGCTCTTTTAGGATGCAGACTCTCCTCTTTTAGCTCCTCGAGTATATCCTGCTCTGTAAGGCCGGGGTCGACACCACGTATCACCGCTGATAGGAGAGGCGTGCGGCGGGGTGGAGGTGGTGTTTTGGAAGTAGTAGGCTTCAGAAGTTGTATTTTAGCATCAGGGTCGAACATTGCTGGTTCCACTTTATTGATTAGCTGTTGATATAGGTTTGCATTAGTGGATTTCAAGATAATACCATTCTGCGTTTTCACTAGTTGTTGGAGATCGAGCCGTGTGCAATATCGCATGAGTTGCTGATAAAAGGATTTAATGGTAGAATAGGCCGGGCTGAGATTGCTGAAGAGTATGTTAAAGATTGTTGGATTGGTCGGATTGTTGGCACCATAAGGTTTTCGAGAGAAGAAGTCGGTGTGGCTTGAGGAGAATTGTTCCTAGATGTACCAGCAGTAGGTTTTGGTGGACTCAGCAAGGCTGCAGTGTATGACAGTTTGGTCTGAGAGCGAGAACGGTCTCTATCCCGAGGGGGCGAGCCCTCAGAGGATTGAGACGAGCTAGGGGCCTTCGTTCGCTTTTGTGACCGAGGAACTTCTCGTCTAGGTTCACGCGGTGGTCCCATTACAGTGGATGGAAGGCCTTGATGTTTTCCTTTGGTAGATGCGAAGTCCGGGATCTTAGGCATGTTGTCCATGGAATAGTGACGTCAGAAAGGCAAAGCCCTTCGTCAGTCAGGAGCCGCCAGATCAGATGAAATGCAGAAACTAGTGAGTAGGTGGAATAGAAAATTTGATGGATTAAGAAATAGAGAATTTGGCGTACCGCTAACACCGAAATGTTGCGTCACCAGCTAGTGGGCATTAGTAGGAGCCTGACGTTTCGCAGACACAAAGTGCAGCGACCCGTGCAGGTTATAAGTGGACTGTACGACCAAGTTAGTAACAAAAGCCCTGTCTATAAATGTGCGGCTCGGACCGTGAGGCCGGTGTCGATTCTTGAAGAGAATCCTCCGCAATATAAGATCTAACTAAGCGAATAACGATATAATAGCACGACAAATAGGCCAATAGATGGCTATAGTCACCAGGTGAGTGAAACATGCGTAACCAAATATACATATACCTGTATCAATCGTTCTACGCGTTACAGAATTATACGTGAATACATACGATATCATGACCTGTTAAGGAGTTTCATGGGCTAACTCCAAAGGCTATAATAAGATTCTAATAAAATATATTGAAACTTGTGGAAAAGTATAGTCTTTGAAACTAAAAAAAAAGAGTAATCAAAATTGATACATCCATGTTGAAGTTACGTGTGAAACATGCACACAGTGAGGTTGTTTAATTACAATATTAACACTGTCAGCTACTGAAGAGTTTCATAGTATATATCTGAAGATTATGCCTTATGACTTCACTTGTGACTGTAAGGAAAGTACTCTTTCAAACAAACAAACAAAAAGTTAAAATCTCTGTACCAATGTCAAAGTAACGCCGACACAATATAAAATAATCATATATATATATATATATATATATATAGGGTGTTAATGAACTATACCGACAAATTGTAAGAGGTGATATTCTTCACATCAAAATAAGAGAAAAAGTTCATATGGACCTATGGCGTAAAGTCCATAGTTTCAGAGCTAGAGCTGTCAAAAAACGCGAAAAAGCTAAATTTTAACAGGCCCTATTTCGAATTTCAGAAACTGTTGATGGTGGTCCTTATCAGCATAAAGGAACCCACATATACACAATCCAAAAGTGCATATTTTATCGATTTTCAATAGGTGTACGGAGTATTCCCTAAAGGGTGTAATTCTCAGATATGCTCTCAACAGAGTTTTTAGATATACCCTGATTTCAAGGAGGGTCCAAAGTAGGTAGGAGTTAAGCCTTGACAACAATGGACATCCAATGCTTTGGAGAGAAGTCGGAAGTGTTAGGAACCGGCAATTCCATGTTTTTTGCGTTCGGAATAACGTGTGATACGATGTATTTCGTCAAGCTATATTTCATGTTTTCTTCACTTATAAGTGTGTAAGAGAACATCGCAGTATTTGTTTTCCTGAATACGAAAGACTGTGCTGATGACTATCCTTAACACTTTCGACATCACACCAAAGGATTCCGTGTTTACTGCTATCAAGGCTTATCGTCTGCCTACTTTGGACCAATCATAAAATCAGAGCACATCTCAAAATTCGGTTGATGGCATGTCTGGCAGCTCGGAAGAGCCGAACCAAATAAACCAATAAACTTGAATGTTATACTTGATCAATGCAGGGGTGTACACCTACTTTGGGGCCACCCTGTATATTAATTATATAATTATATAAGATATAAATTGAGAACCTTCTCCTTTCTTTGAACTCGCCTAGAAATATGGATAAGCTTAGCCACAATGTGTAGGGACCAGAATTATCATCAGAAGAGTCACAGAATTTCCACCATTAGGGGAGAGTTGGACAAAACGGGATACCATTCTTGATTTTATTTTACTACGGAAAATGTGTTGAAGAAAACCACACATTAATTGTTTTTAACTACAACATTTATTGAAGCACACACACACACACAAAAAAGAAAACATATTGTTAACTAATTGTAATGGTTGTGAAATAGTAAAAGAAGGTAGTTCCCAAACTCTTACATATCCCGTTTTAGCTTACCTCGGTTGGACAAAACGGGATAGGGTTTAGAATGTGGATTTTTTGTGTGAAACTAACTGAAAAGCATAATTAACTGACAGAAAACTACTGTGAAGCAAAATTTCCGCTTGAAAGAACAATGTCTTCAGTAACCAGAGACGTAAAATAAGAGTTTTTCATGTTATTATTTACAAAAAGAGAAAGAAGACCTTTTATTTAGGCCTATAGCAGAACAAAAGTCGCAAAGGTATCGTCATCTTCTTCGACATTAGAACACGCTTCGTGAGCCCATTCTTGGCATCCATAACATTGGATCCAACCTTCGCTAGCTTTAGAGTCGACGTACAGTGCATTAAAACATGCAGATTTCTCCTCCCTCCATCTCTTATCAGTCGTTTTTTCTGGACTAGCTCCTTTTACTTGAGATATAGGTAGAACAACCTTTGGAGAGATGGAAAAGGGTAGCTTTGGTCGATAACAAGAGAGTTCTAATCCTTTCCACCCTCAGGATGTTGCAGGTTGGTCTGGCAGTAGGCTGTCTCCTGACAGGTTTGTTGGTTGATCTACTCCTACTATGTCCCTTGAAGAAGTTGAAGGTTGCTCTTGGTCTTTGCCTCCAGCAGACTGGTGCCCAAAGTCTGGAGGTTCTTGCCGCAGGTCTGGCGTAGGTTGGTATGTGGTGACAGAGGGTGCAAACAAGTGATTTGGGAAAACGTCAGGATTGTAACTATTTATGCCGGTTTTGCTAAACCCTTTAACGGCAGTTTCTGCAACAACTGCTCTGAACAGTTTTCCAACTTTGTAAATTGTAACGTACCTACCTGGATGGTTGAACAGCCACTTTCGAGCTTCTTGTTCATAATACGTGCTCAGTGGAGCCATGAAACTGACATCCAGGGGCTGAAGGCGATGAGTTAAGCTGTTCAAAAGGCCTAGGTCTACGGCTATTTAAAAAGTTGTAGGCTATTTAAAGAAGTAAAAGCAATAGTATAAAAATAAATGGGTGGATCAAATGGGATATAAAACAACCATGTCCCGTTTTATCCAACTCATAAGTGTCTCGTTTTGTCAAACTTCGCCTCTTTTCAAAACAAACATGGCTGCTGCCTAAACGCGAAGGGAAAATTATATTGACTTCACATGAGAATATTCCTTAATAAATGCTTATTCAAATGTAATACTCACGGGAATTGTATTCCCATGTATGTAGGCAGCATAAGTAGGAAACAACGCACATAAATGTAGAAAGTGGCAAGAAAACAGAGTACAAAAGTTCTAAGAGCTACAACTTTCCATCAGCTGGTGCTTTGGAGGCGGGACGAAGTGAGAATGGCGTAATGACGGCAGAGAACAAGTTTCTGTCGTCCTCCGCTAGATAGATGCGCTAGTCTGGTACCTAGGCGACGTATCTCGTTTTGTCAGGCTATCCCTTTATATCCAACTTTCCCCTACTAGTTTGGAGTGTTACTCACCAGACGAGACGAGAAATACAGGTTGCTTGTCTTGTCTCATATATATTCTCGAGTAATTCATTCTCGATAATTATACTAAGATACGTGAGAAAGAAAAAAGATGATGATTTATAATATATTCTTTATAAACTGCAAAATAGACCTGAGTACAAAAGTCAAACAAGGCACTTCTGAATACTAAATGAATGTAACTGAATGCTCTCCACACTAATGCAAAGTTGAACTATTTACAATTATTTTCAATTATATAAGCAAGAATATTAACATCAATTATAAAAATAACAAAAAGACTTACTAATATATATATATATATATATATATATATATATATATATATATATATATATATATATAGTATAATAAGAGATGAACATAGCACTTATTAAACCTCATTAAATAGGTGAATACACTTACTAAACGTTGAATCTAAATGGACCAAAGTAATGGAATGACGTTGATATCTTTAGCCAAGCACTCTTCAAAAAAAAAAAAAAAAGTACATATATATTCTTAATATGACGTGACCGTAACTCTCATATAGATTCTCGAAGAATTCATATTCATTCTCGTTTTACATAGTTTACTCTAAGAATCCTTCCCAGTCACGACAGAACTATACAGGGTGGATATAACAACTTTTTAACCATATTTATTATTGAAATACATTGTGTAATGCTTTAACTATCTTTAAACACTGATAAACACTTTTCATTGCTTTGTTCGTACAATCACTTAACCAGTTTATAGCTTTCGTACAAAGAATCAAATAACATTAAAACAGTGTTTGAGATGTAAAACTTGGGTATATTAGTGTTGCCGGTGAGATCCATAAAATTTCTCATTACGTTTCAATTTTCGTCTCGAAACGAAACTAGAATTGTCATGTTTCTCGTCTCGTCTCAATTTTTTTAGAAGCTATTCATCGTCTCAACTCTCGTCTCCTGGCCAATAGTACTGGCTTGTGCCTTGCCGCAAACTAAGAACCATCCATGCACCTTTTATGCTCATTCAATTGTTTCGTTTCAACATAGCTATTATCCGTTTTAATATCATCCATTAATGGTAGCCTTTTTCCCTTTTCCCTTTTTTCTTCACCGTTCCATCTACTACATCCCTCAGGATCTAATTTCCGTTGCCAATTCGAGCTATGTAGTTTTCTTCATTCTTCTTCACACCCATACTCAGAATATCCCAGTTCTTTTCGTAGTTTTCCTTAGTGACGCTCTTCTGAGGGAGAAGTATATACATTAAAAGACTACGACAAAACGAGTGGAAACATTTCAAATGTGGTTATGAAGGAGAATCGAGAAAACTGGATTGCAATGGAAGCTTATAAAGAAATACTGGATATTATAACAGATGAAAAAGAAGCGATCTTGGAGATAATTAGAAAAATTAACAGTAACTGGTTAAGAAAGTATTTGAGGGAAAAAAAAAAGTATTCTTAAGGATGAGATAGAAGATATAATGGAAGGTAAACGCGGGAGAGAACAAATACTAAAGCTGATGGATTATGATACTAAGATGAAGAGAAATAGGTGATGACCGTGTTGAAAGGAGAGTTTTCAATTTGCTGCCAATGGCTTTTCATAAATTTCAGAATACTTATGATGATCATGATAATGATGATATGATATTGTTTCATACAAGATCTATTTCTAAATTTACTCGTGAAAGATGAAATATAGTAAACACCAAGTTTTCTTTTACTCCAGCTCTTCATTAATCTACGAAAAGCTACAACAAAATATGCGCTGAAATAGTATCGTAATCGAAAGGTGTAAAAGGAATCAAATATCAACTAAATGTATCGAAGGGCGGGCTTTATAAAGTACATTCCTTGTTTGCTTTATTTGAAGTTTAAATTCGCAAATCTAAGCATGTTTAGGTTAAAATACCTAATATGTAAGGCCATTCTTAAGGACAATTCTAACTGTTCAGTTTAGAGACAATAGAGCATAGAAACTACGGTTGTTATATGCTAAAATTCTCCAAAAGTAATTTTAAAAATGTGAATTAGCAAGCAATAAAATGTTTTACCTCTAATGTTACAAAATATGCCTCCATTTCGTAAGACAATTTATACTATTTTTAAATAAAAGTTGAGTTTACAAAATTACTGAAAATATTTGTGCGATAAGTTTTCCGTGCAACACCGAAATATTTGTAATTCGAAAAATCATTGTAACAATTTTCGTTATTCAGTAGATTACTCGAAACAATTTTGTAACCCAAATACATTTTTCGAATATTATTCGTTATTTTAGTGAATAATTTTAACCATTTTCGTTACTCGAATATTTCTTTTGAACACTATTGGTTATTAAAATATTTTTTAAACAATATTTATTATTTCTAATAAATTTTTCGTACATTTTCGTTATTTAAATATACTGCACGAATCATTTTTCTTTATTCAAAAAAAAAAAAAAAAAAAAAAATGTGCTCACAACTTTTTGTAATTACAATGTATCTTATGGATCATCTTCTTTTTTCTAATAAATTATCCATATCATTCTCATAATTCGAATAAATTATTCGATCGATTCGTTATTAAAAAAAAATATCGAAATAGATTTCCTTTATCAAACATATATACTTGTGGTTCGGACAATTTTCGTTATTTCAGTATGTTGCTCAAATTATAATTTTTTGAACGTTATTTGCTATTTTAATTAATTATGCAAAGCGTTTTAATTATTCAAAAAATATTTACTACTTCAATAAATTATTTGAAATCTTTCAATATTAGAATAAATTCGTTGATTGAACAATATTCGGTGTAACGCATGGCTTACATATATTTATTACATGATTTTATTTTGTATATTTTCTTGTATATTCAGTTAATTAAACTGGCCATTTTTAAAAAATCTTTTTCAAACAGTTATTTTGTTTAAATAACATTTTCCACTTCATACCATAAATAACTTCATACCATAGAAAGACAACACAATGAAACACGGAACAATTACAGCTTATATCAATTTTAGTTTATGGACAATTTAGAAAACTTTAACTACTGCAGTCACGGAATTATTATGCTCTGGATGAATTTTATGTATCGAACCATGTATACTACTTAACATTTGTAACTATTCAATATTTGTAGCACATAGGAACGTCACGTATGGTATAACTAATATTCACATCAATAAAGATAATGATGAATTACTGAATAAAATAAATGTCTTCGTGTAATTTATGACTTGAAATTTGCAATCAGATTTTATTTATTTATTCAAGTTAATTCTAATTGGTTTAATTTATTTCTTGGAGAGAAATAGTATTGTCCAAACAGATTTGGTTTTACAAAATCGAATTTAGGTAATCGAAATATTTGTAATTATAAGTATGATGTATATATAAATGTGAAGCAGAAAGAATACGATTTTCAGAATTATCATTAAATCAATCATCCAAACAGGCTCAAATATTAAGTTTTCAAATGCCTAACATAAGTATGTAATCTATCGAAATAACATTAAAATTCCAGTAATCACTTTGGCCTAGAACTTGAATCCTGCATTATGTTTGTCGACATTCCATTACAATCACCAGTACTCTAATAATGGAAGAAGAGTGTACCTATTACTGCGTATGTATAAGCCATATGTCTTTATTATCGTTGTTTTAATGTAACTCGTAAAGGAAAATAGAAGTATCATTTTAATACTGACTTACATTAATATACGAGCTAGAAATATTAATAAGTTTTATAGTCTTTATTGAAGAAAATTGAATCATGGTCCAAAAGTAAGGACACAATGCAAGTCGATGCTTATATTAAGCTATTTAAGTAATTTTAAAAGTTATGGGCTTTCCAAATAATGATTACTGAATGCATAATGAAGTTTGCTGTAGTTTTAAGTCAAGCAATGAAATATGTTTAAAATGCATAGAACGGATGTATACTTAAACCAATACTGCACAAATGACGTAGCTAATCTAATATCTAATCTATTGCAATTGGGTAACTTACATTAATCCTAACCTAATTTGTACTTACCTTTATTCGTCCTACACGTAATCTAACTTACAACTAAGTACACTTGTTTCTAAACTACTAACCTAGGAAAGAAAGAAAATTCATACTTGCCTTAGCTATAGACTCCGTAGGAAGAATATGAGTGCTCAAACTTTGAATTTTCAACGTAGACCGATGATGCAGCAACATCTGAGAAGAAAGATAAACAAATAGGCCTTATTTATTAAACATTATAATTATAATATTATGTAAATTCGCTTACCCTTTTGTGCATTAACCTTACATTTTTTTCCGGACGTTTTTGTTATTTGTACGATTTGTATTTGTGTAAGCATTGTATTCTGTTGTTCTTAGAATTTGTATGTGTGTAATATTCATAAGATACAGGGTTTCTTCTCCCTCCCTTCTTATTGACTATGCTCGACATTTCAAGGGCCTGGATAATGTTGCCATCATACCTATTATTGTCAAAGTATGGACTTTGGCTGTCGGCCAGTCGTTTCTGAATTGCCTCTTGTTGACTATTTGTAATAAATCTGTTTTATACTGTGAGACTTTACCATCTTAGTTATTGTTGAGTACTGTGGGAAAGTGCATCGTCTTGCTGGAGAATAGCGATGGATCGTAAACGTTGTCATGAACATCGGGAGACAGATGCCCAGTAAACTGGAAACTTTAATATCTGATTCTTGTGTGGTCACGTCCGACATCTGAAGAGAGAATGAGTAGTCACAGTTATCTAACATTCACTTGTCTCGTCGGATGAATGATTACATCGTTATTCCAATGAATAGTTCGAAAAACTTGTATTTTTCGAGTAAGTTGATTGAATAATATTTCGTCCCTCTCGAGACAGAGGGCCGTATCTCATTTTTTTTTTCAAAATTTTCTAGAAGACAAATTTAAAGATTTTATCATCATTTATTCTGTCTTGTTCTGCTAAAATTTTATTTGATTTGGGTAAGTTATATACCTGAAACGAAGGAGATCAAACTAAATTTTAAAAGAAGAGGAAAGAATTAATAATGACAAAAGATTTATACTTGTCTCCTGGAAAAATCAAGACAATGAAATATTCCCTTTTGTCTTGAGAGGGACGATGTGTAATTCCAATATATTCCTTCTAATCTTTTCATTATGGGAATAAAATGATTGAACAACGTACATTCTTCCAGTATAAGATTCAACGATACTCATTACTCAAAAGGTTATTTGAATAGTTTGCAATAAAGTATTCGAACCTTGTCATTATTGCAATAAATAGTTCGAACACTAGATTATTCAAACAAATTGATTGGCCTTTATTTATTTAAATTGTTGATTAAAAAATGTACACACTATTCCAATAAATTGTCCGAGCAGATTCGATACTCAAATATTTATTTTGAATAAACTAGTTTTATATGAAGCAATTATCCGAATTGGGAATTTGAGAGAAAAACAAATTAGAATATACAATATATGCGAATGACGTTAACAGAACTATTCTTTTTTTCATTATCTCAATTGAGAACTTATATTTTCAGCTGTAAACTTAGGTCCAATTACCTATCACTTATAATTGTTATTAATGATTATTTTCTAACATTATAAATTCATAATTGATCATGTCTCTTATGGGTAATTGTCTTAAAACCATCACTTGAAAATCGTCCTAGTAAAGATTGTCTTAATATTAAATATTAAGACAAGATAGATAGATCTAATATATAGACAGATAGATAGATAGACAGACAGATACATAGATATATGAAAATCTTCCAAACGTTCTTCTTGAAATAATTCCTTGTATCATACATTAAGTAAATGTAATTAATTAGATTAGTATTAAATTTAAATAACACATTGTACTCATAAATTAGTAAAAAAAACTAGAAATTAAAGTTGTAACATATAAAAATATAAAAATCCTTTATTACTGACATCCCCCCTTCCAAACTATCTTGATTCTGTCCACATACTAAACTATTGAAAAGAACCAACAGTACTATTTGTAGAATATATAGTTAGAATATTAGAATTTTAATAACACTACTTCAAGAATTTTTTGACGTTTTCACCCATCTAAATTATCAAATTTCTGCATACTCATTTACCTCCATCTTGAATTCGACAAACGGGAAAAGTAGACGATTCTATAAAGTAAAATTATTATTATCGGCCTTTCTCGTTTGATCTCTTATAGCTTGTTGTTGAGTTAATCGAGTTTGACTTGTAATTCTTATTTAAATAAGAAAAGGACTCTTGATTGAAAGAAATGCCCATCAACAAAACAAGCATGATGGTGTCGCACTCAAACACAGCTGAAAACAAAAGGGGTTTGGCTTTTCTGGTTTCTAAAAGACATTAATAGGTGTTATTATATTCAAAACAACACACACACATACACATATACAAGCTATATACACTACTTGTTTTTAGCTTGCGACCACATTCAGGGGTGGTGGAAAGGTGTTATTGTCTCCATCCATTGAAAGGCAATGTTTGGTTGTGCTGAAGGCTTTTTTACTTTGAGAGAGGCTGTTAGATGCCGCCGACATTTATCTCTTTGGAGCAAGCAATTCAAATGAATGGGTTCCAAGACACCGCAACATGAATATTCAGCATCTGTGGTTGCCTTTTTATTCCTTTTCTTCATCCCCGCTCCATCACTCTTAACTCAAGGCACAATAATTGCTTAATAGCTTCTTTTCGCAGGAGTCGTTTTAGCCATTTACGAAAGATACATATTCAAAATAGATTTTTGTATTTTCAATTGCGAGAAATAGAGATTTCAGATACAACGATCTAACAACAAATTTGTTCACGTAATAAGTTGGCCATACTATAATTTTTAACACGAAACGTAACAAATATATGGTAATATGTCAAGAAATCGTACTTTGGTAATTTACAAGTTCCCTTCATGTGTATGCGCTAACAATAATGTTAGGTATCATTAAACCATATTTAAGTAATTCCCATACTTACCGATATATGTATATTTCAAACTATGAAATCATATGATCAACAGGTGGCTTGTATGTCGAATTCTACGACAATTTAACTCTAAACGAACATTAGGATTAGGAATTAGATTTCTGGGCTTTCAGCATCAATGACCATGTTAGCCTGTCACGTATGAGGGATGACGTCTTCGGCGATTACACTACCCCGGAAATTCGAGAGGAAGAAAGGAATAGGAAACCAAGAAAGCCGTCTGGGATCACTATGTTCGGTACCATTCCGGCATTTGCCTTGTATGAATGAGAAAAACCCAAAAAATCCTCACTCAGAATGACTGGAATGAAAAAGTATCAAGTAGCCCAACGGGAATCGAACCCGAGATCACTTGCACGACTAAATAAAAACTAATTTACACATAATTAGTTCTTAAAAATAAAATGTATTATAAAATTGATAAAAGATCAAGATGGCGAAACAGCAAATGTGCTTGTTTTCAGTGATGTTTTCATTTTAGATAATTTATTTAGATCAATATATTTTATATAACATTTGTTCCCTTTCAAGCGCTTAATACAAGAAACGACAGAACAATAATAATAAATAAAAAGTTAAAATAATACGATAGAAACATAAAAATAGAAATTAATGAAACCTAAATCATCAGAGACATAAAAGTAAATGGTCAGCTTTTCAGCATAATAAGGTTTGCTGATGACATAGCATTGATAACGGAGAACGAAAAGGACTTGCAGCAAGCACTTTCGAACTTGAACGACCAACTGAAAAAAAAGAATGCAAAATGAAGATAAATAAGAAGAAAACCAAAGTGATAAAATGCACACGACAGGAAGAGGCAAACGTATAGCTAACTGGAGAGAAAATCGAAGAGGTTAAGACGTTTCCATATTTAGGAAGTCTAATATTCTCGGACGGAAGATGTAAAAAAGACGTAAGTTCTAGAATAGCGCAGGCTAAAGAAGTATTTAATAGGAAAAGAGGACTGTTAACATCAAGAAATCTGTCATTGGACGTTCGTAAACAGTTTATTAAGACACTGATATGGAGCATGATGCTTTACGTCTCAGAGACGTGGACATTGAGAAAAGCTGAAATATCCAACCTGGAAGCATTTGAAATGTGGTGTTGGCACAGAATGCTGCCCATATCATGGACCGTAAAGAAAAGCAATGAAGACGTACTAAAGGAAGCTAGTGAAGGACGACAGATCATGAAGATAATAGGAGAAAGAAAAAACAGCATGCCTGGCCATCTTATTCGGCACTCCGATTGGATTACCGTGTTGATGGAGGGAAAGGCAGAAGGAAAAGCAGGAAGAGGAAGACCAAGGATAGAATATCTAGATGCAGTTATGAAGAAGAGACCTTATCAAAGCATAAAACAGCTTTCCCAAGGGAAAGAAAAGTTTTAAAGTTTCCATGTTGACCACCAACCTATGGTTGAGGTGAACAAGAAGAATCATCAGAAGATCTTATTGAAGATACACGTTTTCCTTATATGCAATATAAACGATTCAACAATTTATATTAATTAACAATATATATACTAACTGTCCTAACATTTTAGAGCCACCAGGAAGTTTCCAGAATGACAATAAGCGGCCAGATGGAATTACCTTGACACTTTGGAAAAGGGGCCAGTGTCTAGTATGGGATGTAACATGTGTACCTACCTTTGCTCCATCTTACTTAACGTCAACTAGTGAAGAAGTGAGAAGTGCAGCAGAAACAGTGTGTATGCGGAAACATTCTAAGTATCCAAACTCAATGAAGATCACATTTTTTATTGCGTTTGCTACAAAAACAATGGGTGTTTTTTTAAGCAAAGAAGCCATAATGTTTTTGAAGGAATTAGGATCAAATTTAATTACACATCAGGAGATCTTAGAAGCGGTTATTTTCTGACACAAAGGATAAGCCTAGCCATACAAAGAGGCAACGCAGTTAGCGTATTAAACTCCTTATATTCACCCACACTGGATGGAATTTTTTATTTAAAATAAATATAATTAAAGACTATTCGAAAAAAAAACGTATAAAATACTAATTTTTACAGAGCATATTTTGATAATACTAACATATGCCAACTTATTGGACCTAAATTCGGGCGTTGACATACACAATTTTATCCACACATAGCTCAATGTATTAATAACCATGTTAGCATGGGGGCAATTTAAAGAGTTTTCTCATAACAAACTTAATCATTTAATTTTAGGTAGAGCGATTAATTTGTTAAGATGGATGCTTTTGATTGTAGAAGTAAAAGTAGAGATATCAGATCAGATAACTACCCAAAACTGGTGCTGTGGCCTTACGTCAAAATCTATAACAACTGTCATATTGAATTTTGAAGTTAGGATATGAATTAAACGAATTTGGTGACAAGGTCGAATAATAAAAGTGTGTGTTATCAAATTGTAACCAGCATGTACTCACCCAGATTTTGATGAGTGATGATTTTGAGAGGTTGATCCTTCTTGTCTGATGGTCTCTTCAAAACTCTCTCGAGTTCACTACTCTTTTTGTCCACCTACCTTTTCTTCCTAGTTTTTGGTAGCGTCATTTCTTCCGCTTACAATTACATTTTTAGAATTACCTCATAACATGAAGTAGGAAGTGTTTATTATTACCTTGACACATTGCTACATAACATAAGTTATATTTCCTATTAAAAGAATGTTTTATCTAGACATAGTTTTGAATTGTTACGAGACTTCCTTAATTTCTTTACACGTGTGAACGACCTAACAGCACCAGACTGGGAATTGAGTTTTATTTGCATTTAATATATGAAGGTTTACAAAATATTAATGTCAAAATTAATTAAATATTATTTGCCCTTTGCCAAAATGCTTTAGTCATATTACAATACTATGTGTTACACAAGTTAAATTACAATAATTAGTTATTTATATTTCAAAACGAAAATGAAAGAAAGATTTGTTAAGAATTTATAACTAATATTATCAAATTTCGTGTTAAATAAACAATCTTTGGTAGAACAATATATTAATTTTCTTTTATGAACTTAACTACATAGTAACAATATACAAAATGATATCCAAAAGAACTAAGAAGTTTCGTAATATTAAAATAGTGCTACAAGATTAAATTCATAAACAAGAATGTAGATCAGACAATTTATATTGTAAACATTTTAGAATATAGACACCTTGCCTTATTTTATACATCAGTGTTTTTTAAACAATAATTATAATTACTGTCATTGAAAATTCAGACATCAACTTTGTCTCATTTTTCTCATTAATTAAAAATAATTAATTACTTCATACTCAAATGAAGTATGACGTGGAATATTATTGTATTTTAGAAAAAAAATGGACAAAGTTGAAAATATACTGTGTAGTTTACTTCATAATTTTTGTAAAATGTGCAATAGATTGATATTTAATACATTTTTGATAAATATATAACTATTGTTCCAGAGTCTGGTTTTTCAGAATTTTTAAACAGAAAATATGCTGTTGAGTCCTGTTAGCAATGTTTGGACAAAAATTGTAAAAAACCATGTCGAGTTAAATTGATATCAAACTTATCATCATCAACATTATCAGTTCACTTATACTGCTGAATGCACAAGCACAAAGTTATTTGGTATATATGGGGTTTCTGCATTAGAAAATAAAAATCAGTTGTTCAATTTGAAGGAATTCAATATAAGTGATGCAGAGAAAGAATGATGCTAATCTCAGTGGGTGTAAACTGCTAATACTATATTCGAATATTTTTTTTTTAATTTTAATAGACTTAGTTAGAATACTTTTTGGAATATATACATATTTTTTAATATTATGAAATTCTCTTTCCATTTTTTTAAAGTTCAGTAATAATTATATAGATGCGATATGAACTTCTATCTTTGAAGATATAGAATTGAATTTGGTATTGAAGTTTTAGAAATTAGAAAATATTCTGCGAAATTTAATTTACAATATTTTGATATATATATATATATATATATATATATATATATATATATATATATATATATATATATATATATATATATATATATATATATATAGATAGATAGATAGATAGATATAGATATAGATATATTATTTCGAAACGTGCTACTTTCTTTTTGTTTATTATATTAGCTATTCTTTAAGATTGATTTCACTGTGCATTTAGAGATTAGAGGTCCATCTAATACCTAAACATGACACATAATTCATTTGAGTGAATGAAAAGGTATTTGGTTATGGAAAGGCACAGTTAGTTTTATTGAATGTTTTCGTTCATTATCTTGGAGAAAAAACAATCTATTCTTAATGAATTTTATGTACGTAGTTTAATAAATAGTTAAGCACCAATGTTTGATCAATCTGATTTTCTTATGAAGTTTGAGTTTAAATATAACTTTTACTTGTTCAAATATGTTTATAGTAAATAAGTGTATTTGAAATAAAGCAGCATATTTAAACCCAAACTCCATAAAGATGTCAGATTAATCAAACATTGGTGTATATAGTAAACGTCGCAGTAAACATTGCATATTGTCAATCTCGTATAAACACGGTGTTGCATTTTCTGACACTCTTAATTTAGTTTCCAATTATATCTTTAGTTCCCCCCCCCCCCCAAAAAAAATAAGTGAAATCATTTTAGCCCGATTTCCACTAAACAATTTATGATACACATGTTACATAAACGTGGTGTATGTATTCTGGAATAACATCCAATCAAAACGAAGAACAAAGAGCATTAACAATTTCTTTTTTTCATTTTTTTTTTTTTTTGCGAATTGATCGAGAATTAGAGAGAGAGACGAGAATAGAAAGTGATGGAATACATAGAAGATGAAGAGAAAGAAAGAACATTGAAGCAAAGAAAGATAAAAGAAAGAGAGACGTCAATGGATCGTGCAGTGTGGGTGGCAAAAAGAATACTTTCACCATCACGGGAGAGTTGACTTCTAGTTGCATCAACAGACATGCAGGTCCACCCTAATTATAAACTTGGTAGGTTTAAATGCTGTTGTGTAGTTGCTATAGAGTGTGTGTGTGTGTGCGGTACGTCGTATTTCATCTGAACACGTGATCATATAAGAGATTCCATCTGTATACAGCTATTGAGTCCAAAAGGAATCTTTCCGTGGACGGTGTAGAGAGGAGGCGGAGAAACCAATCAAAACTTTTTAACCCTAGACACGTAAGCAATATCTCACATCGATCGCTTACTCTAAATTAAAAAGAGTAAAAATAATTTTTTTTTTCAAAAAAAAGAAAAAGAAAAAGAAAAAAGTGTCGACAGGTCTTGTTTTTCTTTATTTTTTGTTGACCACTTTTTTGTTATTCGAACTCTTTCTCTCTTTCTTGACCACTTGTGTTGTTACTTAACTTTGCTTGGTCCTTTTGCTTATTATGGAATGCTCTTCCTGGTCGGACATTTTGGCAAGTCATTACGTAGTTTCAGTTCTTCTTCCTTTGCTATGTGGTAACTTCATTCTTCAGAGTTTTCCACAAACTCGTCGCTATCGGTTGTTCGCATCTCGAACACGCGACTTACTGATTTCATAGAAATGAAGGGCATAAACCTTTACCTCTTTTACTTTTCTTTATCGGAGTTTTTACATTCCTTTTCTAGTACACCAAGGCTATATGAGACATGAACCAGTCGGATTGTATCTAAATAATTTCAACAAGTATCCAACGGATGGGACATGTCATCCCCGAAATTTCGGTAAAGAACAAAAGTGGAAAGGGGTTAAAAGAAAACTGAGGGATTTGTGCTGCGTGCTAGCGGTCCAGGGTTCGATTCCCGGTGGAGGCACTCGGTTGAAAAAATGTCAAAAGCTTTTTCAGACCATCCATCTTGAATGAGGTTTTCCTGGGTTTTCCTCTTTCACACCAGGCAAATGCCGGGGTGGTACCTACATATAGATCCCTTCCTTCCCCAATCCTTTCTTCCTTCCTTTTCCCCGGCTATCGTGCTCACCGAGGGACTTCATCCCTCAAAAGTGGATGGCCATAGATGCCGTTAGCCCAGAAATCTAAATCCTAAATCTCTAAATAAATAAAAAAAAGCGAAGGAAGAGAAAGGAGAGGAAATAGAGTAGAAATAATAACCCTAATCAAATTTACTCTCAGATTTAGTATTACGATAGTAGAATAGAATCTAATTCCTATAATGACGAGTTCCTCTGAACTAGATTAAGCTGTTACACTGGAGTAAAAAAGTATTTAATCGGGAGTAGGACACAGTTGTGTATCTTGGGGCGATTATTTTACTCCGAGTAAATCGACTACTCAAAAGATGACATTTACTCCGCCAAATTTGGCAGAGTAAATTCAAAATCCGGGAGTAAAATGCGAATTCCTGCAAGATAGGACAATGGTGGGAAGGTTGAGACAGTTAGTATTTGTTAACGATTCGAGTGAATATGATGTTTATGATGGAATTTGTCGAGCAATATAAATCAGAGAAAGAGCAAATTTGTTTGAGGATTACGATGATTTAGAATTGTAATGTTTTCAATTCGATAAAGATAGTACCTCGTACCTACTCAGCATCATTGAGCATAATTTTCCCCTGGTATGTAATATTTCTTTCTTTCTTTGGTGCTATAAATAATTCGGTGTAAATAAGAAGAAATCTATAGATCGACATACTTTAAAAATTAGGCCTATATATTTAAGTTTGAATCTTGAATGTCGAATGTGAGTGCATGATCGTTGGTTTTTTATTAATTACTAAGATATTTATTTTCAAATATTAGGTATGATAATACTTAGGAGAAACAAAATGATGAACGCAACACACTAATAAATATTTCTCCTTCCTCTAAGCCACTTTCCCTAATTAACTAAGGTCGGCTTTCCGGATTGCGGTCCTCTTGTGTCATATCCACTGTGACACCACTGGATTCATTCCCATTCTTCCTAAGAGCCCTCCAGCACTTCGTAGAAAATATTTTCAATGACCTTATCTTTAGGCAGAACGAAAATTCCCATTCTGCCTAATCTTTGGAAACGGAATTTTATGCTGGGAGGATTTTTTAAAAAGGGAAATGCAGCACTGAAAAGTTTGACTCCTAGTGTGTTTTTATGCAGATTGGAACTCATGTATACAATGACTGTAGTAACGACGATGGGGACTAAATCCAAGCGGTCAAAATTTAGGAATATTCTGACGGCACGGACAAAATCCAAGGAACAGAATCATAGGAGTATATATTGGATATACCAATCCACACCCTATACAATTATTTTTTCTTTGAATTGTCATATATTCTAAAGTGTTATCTGTATTTCTTCATTTTACTGAAATAATTTTTATTTCTTTTAAAATGCTGAAAACCCAATAAAATATAAAAATGTTATAATAAAAGGGCAGATTGGCTTTAATTACTTTCACACACACACATTTGAAAAGTTCTGGGTACTCCTATTTATTATACATTTAACACATCTGAAATACGTTTAGCATATTACTGTAAGACAATTCGTTTTAAATACGAAGAGTAACTGCAATGTTTGAAGGGTACACGGAGAGAAGAGCATAATCGACATTTCACATTTCTTTCAGGAGAAACAATTTAAAATGTTAATGGGGCCCCTCTTTCCTTGTATGGCTGTTTTTTTTTTTTTTTTTTGTGTAAGTGTCTCCGTAACGAGTCACTTTTTTCACAATATTCGTAGTGCATTTAGAAGTATATACTAGCACCAACAGCTGGTGTCCATATCGGCTTTTACGCAAATATTGCAATGAAAGTCTTTTTTTTCCCCCTACCCTTCAATTTGATTTCTTTTAAAAAATTTCGTCCTTGTGAGGTAGCATACCTATAGCAATCTGTTGAGTGTTATATAAATATTTTTTATTTTAATTCTGAAATATTGATCAAGTTCTCTTCTTTTCTTTTCTTTTTTCATTTTCTTTTTCTTAGCAAAGGTCAAAATGTGAAATATATACTTACTATTGTAGTCTTACGTGTTTTATTTGGTTTTCAGTATTTTAGAAAAATGTTATTTCAATAAAGTGAAGAATTACATATAACATTTTAGATGCATAAGTTGAAGGAAAATAATCATGCTTAGGCTGCGCCTGTGATTTTGTCGCTTGAATTTAGTCCGTTTTATCAGAATTTTCCTTGGGCTTTGTTCCCTTGAATTTTGTTCTTGCATTCGTAATAATGTGTTTGGTAATTCTAACAGAGTTGTAAGAAGAATAACAAATTTCATCATAAATGTTAGATATTATTCTCATTGTTCTTCTCGGAAAAATTATTAGGATACGGTTCTTTATGAGCAGTATCTACTTTAGTAAAGATGAATGTATTTAAAAAAAAAAATACCTGCAGAAAAATGCAAAATTGATTGAATCAGTTGCAAAATAGCCGTTTGATATTGTAACTGAAACGAACATAAAACAAACTTAATTAGGTCTAATATAGGGTGACCAACCGTCCCGTAAAAACGGGATTGTCCCTTTTTTCTCTACCATTCCCGGTGTCCCGAAAACTTCTCCCGGGACGTCAACATGTCCCGTATTTACGCACATTGGGTACAAAAAACCTTTCGAATCGCTAAAATTTCCTAATTTATGTTATTATTTTCTAAGCTATGTGACTATATTGGAATATGTCTAATTACTAAGCAATGTCATTATGACGTTTGCAATATTGGATGTGGTGGCTGCACTGTTTTCCCTCCTAGGCCTCCCCACTCCGCAGACGACAGTGCAAAGGGCTGAAAGTGTTATGGAGAACAAATGTAACCTGTTTTTACTCTCTGTATCGGGCGGTGGAAGAGGCGCTGTCATCAGTACAGTACAGTGTTTCCGTGATTTGACTAAGATGTAACATACTTCTATTTACGAAAGGTGACCAGAAGTATAGAACTATAAAGTGAAAGTAATAAGAAAACTAGCTGTAAATGAAATAATGTTTAAAAGTAAGAAAATGCAAATAAAAGGAGTTGGAATCCGATGCTGACAGTAATTATAAATCCTGTCGGTGATAGATTTGAGCGCTCATATATTTTTAGTAATGTTTTTAAATATTTCTTTTTTTGTTAGCTGCTGATAGTTACTTGTTATCTAATTAATTCCACAACCTTTTCAATAGGTTTTAAAACAAAAAAGTGAAAATTTGCCCTTTTTGTGAGAGAGACAAAAAAGAGAGGGAGAACGGAGAGGCTAAAAAATATAGGGGAGCAACCTATCTAGAAATAAAAGGTGTCCCGTTTTTTCTAGTTGACGATTTGGTCACCCTAGTCTAATACCAAGTTATTTCACATCAAAATTTTATTCGCTTTTCCAGTAGTTCACCTCGGACATGCTAAGACTCGCAGTATGTCAAAGATGCCACAGTTCATATCCTCAAGACATGTTTGGACATAGCCTATGTTAAGTAAACGATGCAAGAGGATGCATAAGGCGATCCTTGATAATCTTAGTGTTCTACATCACAACTCCTTTTTCGGCATCACCTTACTAGCTGATTTCTCTTATATATATATCGGTTAAACTGGAATATTTTTATTTTAAAAATACACAGTACATATCAAATATATTTTTAGCGTTAAAAGACATTGTTGGCAACATTCGTGGAGTCTTCAAAACGGAACATTAGAACTGAACATTGCTAAACTAAAAGAATGAAGTTAAATTCTCTTGCTTGAGATTAGATTAACGGTTTTTAACAGGTTGTTCTCTAATGGGTCCGTATCCCGGGGGGCCTAGGGGGGCGGTCCCCCATAAATTTTCGCTGGCCCCTAAAATTTTCACGGTAGGCTTGCAAATGAACTATCAGGCCCCCCGTAACTTCAGCCGGGTCCCCTACATTTTTTGGGCTGGCTGCCGACCTGTTCCCTAAGACTAATGCTGAAGCAGAGGAAGTTTCGTTTTTAGTTCCATATAAATCATGATATTTTCTTCGAATATAGCCTACTACTGGTTTCTGAAAACCAAAACAAATATTGTACTCAGTAATGGTGTTTTTAAATGAAAATCGCGCTGGAGTAAAGATTTTCTACGGTTAGCCCGAACTGTAGTATATATAATATTTTTCTTTTGCCAGGAAATTCATTTCTCCAAACAAAATTGGAGGGATAAGAGAGCTAATAGTGTATAGGTATTAGAAGATTTGATAAGGTTTGTTGTATGGGCAGAGTGAGCCCATCCCCTGAAAAGATCGATTAATTAGTGTAACATCTTTCTGTACATATTATTAAATAGCATAAGATGAATTTATTACTTGCATATTAAAACGAATACGAATCGTTAAACGTTATATATATTTATTGAAAGTAAAAATTTCAAGCGAATACTCTTCTAATAGGATGAAATCAGTTATATTTTCACACATATATGTATGTTGTTGTGTTCACTCACATTAGCATATATGGGAGGAGTAGAAGGGGAAAAGAGGAAGAAAATTGTGGCCTTTAATCTTTTCCGTCAATAATAAAGAGGAAAAATGCTCAATACAGTGTTGCTACCTATAAATAATAAAATTGTGACTACGTTTAATTAAAACAAAAAAGAAATGTTGCATTGTACATTAGATATAAATAGCGTATGCTTTACTGTAATTCGAATGTGTGTCACAGTTAGGAATGTTTGTCAGCGTTGAAGATGGCAAAAAAATACAATACTATACGAAACAATACAATCTGCTAACTAATAATTTATTTGCATAAGTTATACAATACATAAACGGGGACACCGTAGTGTAATGGTTAAAGCGCTGGATTCAAGTCTGCATGGTTCCAAATTCGGTTCCCGGCCCATGCTTCCTAATTTTTCGGTGTTCACCTAGTGTCGTGAGGCAAACTGGGGAGTCAGATCAATAAAAGATGTGACGTCCATTAGTTCTAGAAAACTCGTGATGAGAATGGTCGAAATAGGGCCACACAGTGTACTGAACACGTGTTCGTCGCTAAGCTGGACGTAGTTCAGCTGGTCGCTAATAGATGGCGTTATAGTGGCTCAGGCCCATAAGGGCTATCGTGCCAGTGATTAGGTTATACGGTACATAAATAAACAAATAATATATTCCAGCAGAAAGGAACTAAATTATTTGCGGTAACGAATGCCATATATTTTTAGCCCCATAAAGGTAGTTTATTTCGATTCTTTCAAAAACTACTCATGAGAATTTACCATTAAACATGGCATTTTGTTCAGCTCGATATGATCTATCGATGGAAATATGTCTCATCTTTGAACAATATTGTAATTAAACAAAAATAGAAGATATAGGGTTCATCATAATTTTTCCCTATACCTCATTCACCATGCTGTGCAGCAGTCGTGTTCCCAAACTTTTTTGGGGTTGGGTGGGTTCCAATAATACAAGACACTATGATTGTGTAATATCGAACGAGTGTTATTTTACAGCCAAATAAAAATAAAAGACGATAAGTAATTTTTAAGTAGGGATGAGCACGAGACAAGATTTGTAGCTGTCTCGACTCGAAAATGTGCTGTAAAAGTGATGTCTCGACTCGAAAAATATATATTTTTCTATTGGAAGAGCCTCGAATTTTGTCAAGAAAATCCTGTCTCGACTCGTCTCGTGCGCATCCCTATTTTTAAGTACTGACACCCATATCTTCATGAAAAATGAAAATAATAAATTGTATTTATAAGAAAACTAATAGTACAAATGATGAATAAGGTCATTTCCCTGCTAGACAAGTAAAGTTTTATTAAGGAAGTGTACAAATATATGCCGAGTTACGAAGTTTTTGAGGGGAGGATCTGGACCCGGTGTACCTCCAGTGGATGCGCCTCTGCTGTGCACTAACGTCTTACCACGGTCATAATCAAATATAGCTTGATAACGGAATATTTCAGTATCAAATTTCACCTTAATACACTGAGAAAAATCCGTTATCCGGGCAGCGGTATATTGTATAAACATACGGATTCCTTATGTTTAGTACAGAAATCAGTACGGAGTATACGTTATTCATATGCTACATTCGTACTGCCCTTTTCCCCGCTTAGATGATGTTACATCATGCCGTTGTAGGATGTCTGACATCCAACAGTCTTTCTTAGATTGCATACGTATACGTGTGTTACATACGTCAGCTATACGTTACATACGTCCATCTGTGAGATCCTGACCGCCTAGATACAACTCGTACGGAAAGTACGTTATCCGGAACACTTACACGGAAAGCACGTATAAAATATACTTTTTCAGATATATGTTTACTGTACGTTAAGTCCAAAAACTACAGGATGTAGATGCTGATGTCTTATCGTACAACAACCCACTTTTTAAGTCTAAAAAAATAGTTTTCACGATTTTGTAGAAAACTAAGCATGAGGATACATACTCACACATACCTAGGTATAACTTACTTCCACTCAGTGAGATCTACTGATAGGTTTATCTATCACATTTGGACATTCATATTCCTTATTCGCTACTAATAATATAGAAATTACACACTTATATACATTCCCACCTACGTAAATGTAAAGATTAATGCTTTATCTAATGAAGATATGTCTCTCTCCTTTACACTTTTTAATCTTTTGTATATTTTTCTTCTTTCTGTTGCCAGCAAACTACGAAAAAAACAAAATGGTAGTTTCCCGTTGTCTTCCACCCTACTGTATCTCAAAGCCCTTCTGACCACACCACCTGGGACTAATACATGTATTAAAGTTGTCGATGCACATTACTTAAACACGATGAAAGTGGACTATGGACGTGAAGAAAAGAATGGAGAAAATTCTCTGGAGTCAAACGGGAAACGAATGAGAAGGTGTTAAGAGAAATAACTCGGGAAGAAAAGAAGAAATTTTAGATGTAGTTGAAAAGAGAAAGTGTAACTGGTTGGGACACTAGCTGAGAAGGAACTGTATCATGAAGAACGTGTTAGAGGAAATGGTGGTAAAAGAAAAAAAAAACGAAAGAGGGGTTAAAGGCAGTTACAGTTGATGGAAGGTATTAGAATAGAGAATGCCTACGTGAAGACAAGAAGGTTAACTGAAAACCGTGGTGAATAGAAGCTTCAAAGTTGCGGTTTAGTTAATCTTACAATATCTTCGATGGGTACAGTAAGAAAAAGTTAATAAAGTTATACTAAAAGCAAACAGGAAAAATACAAGAAAAAGGAAAGGGATAAATGAATCAAATCCATACATCTTATTAGGGTCCTGCATTGTTTGTTAACCTGTTCTTTCTTCATTTCTAACAAATAAATTTTACTCACGTATTCTGTAATTTAATATGATACTTCCTCACCCAAACCTTCTTCTCGCTGAACACTACAGGTTAACATCAAGTCTTATAATATTTTGAAATAATTAAATTGAAATAATCAAGTGTTACTTAACTATATTCTCCATCTTATTGATTGTGTTTTAATAGCTTTGTCACGTGAAACTTGCTTTAAAAATCTCATGAAACATCCAAAGTATAACGTCCGCGGAAAAACGAAAGAAATGATGATCATCATAGGTATTCTGTCATTATTGGCAGATCAATCACCGCAACTGAGAAGCTTCCATGCTCCACGGTCTTCCGCTACCCTCTTCGTCTTCTCGTACAATTTTTCTGTTTTGATATGGCCTATTAATTGTAGTCTTCTTCGCCCCCTCTCTCTGTTTCCTGCCACCATATCTCTAGCACGTTCCTCATGATACAATTCCTTTTTCGCCAATGTTTCAACCAGTTTCCCTTCCTCTTCTTAATTTCTAAAATTGTTCTTTTGTCACCCACCATTTCTCAAACTCTCTCATTCGTTTGACTGAGCTAATTCTCTCCATTCTTCTCCACACTCACATTTCGAAATCTCCCAGTCATTTTTCATAGTTTTTGTGTAATGTCCAATTTTCTGCCCCATTCAATACAATACTTCACATGAAACATTTTAGGAGTCTTTTTTCTCAACTCTTTATTCAAGGTCCCACAAAATAGACTTTTCTTCCTGCTAAAGGCTTCTTTCGTCACTCCTATCCCTGCTTTTATTTCACCTTCGCATTTCATACCATCACTAATAATACTACCCAGATATCGAAAGCTATTTGTCTGTTCTATTTTCCCGATTCCACTTCTATATTTGAAGCTGACCGTTTAGTTCCAGTCTCTATGGCTTTTGTCTTTCACTTATTTTCATCCCATATTATTCATAGCCTGTTCCTCAAGTTTTCTAACATCTTGATTTCCTTTTCAGATTTTGCCACAAGCATCATATCATCTACAAACCGGAAACACCTAATCATTCTACTTCCTACTGAAATCCCTTCTTCATTGTGTAGGTTCCTTTTCACTATCTCTTCTAGATAGATATTAAATAATGTTGATGAGAGGCAGCATCCTTGTCGAACTCCTCTTCCAATTACAATCTTCCCTGTCATTTTCTCCTCTATTCTAACATTTAGTTGTTGGTTCATATATAAGTTTCTTATGAGTCTTCGATCCTTCCGTTCTAACCCAACCTTCTTTGGAAAATCCAAGAATTCCGAATTCACGCGGTGAAAAACTTTTTCTAGATCAATAAATACCACATACACCTCTTTCCCCTTTTCTATAAACTTTTTACTGATCATCTTCAATAATCCAATTCATCTCTTATGCCCTTACCTCTTCGTAATCCGAACTGCTCCTTCTCAACTTTTTCATTTGTTCTTCCTTACAACTTCTGTTCTGAGTTCGAATCAAAATTTTTGCTGCACGGGATATGAGACTATTCTGGGTTCGATTTCTTAGCCATCGGTACCATTATCGCCTTCAGGAAGTCTTTTGGCCACTCTGTTGTTTCATAGGGGGGCGCGGTGGCTCAGTGGTAGAGCGTTCACCTCTGGTGCTTGGGGTCCCGGGTTCGATCCCAGCCGCCGCCAAGTGAACTTTGTGGTGGACAAACACCGTGCTCGTGGGTTTTCTCGGGGTTCTCCCGTTTCCTCCCACTTTTTTCATTCCACCATTTCACTCATCTCTCATAATCACCGTCTCCTTTAGCCTAACCGGCATAACCGTGGGACGTAAAACTTAAAGATTTCATTTCATTTCATTTCTGTTGTTTCATATATTTTGTTGCAGAGTAGGAACAATTCTTTCTTGCCCTTGTTCAGAGAAGTCGCTTAAGGGGACCAAGAACACAATCAACATAGGACTTTCACGTTTTGTACTTGTATATTAGTAGACAATTGATTAAAGTATATGTATTCCTCAAACTCTTGGCTGAGGGCAATTGCCCCCTCCTCCCCCTACAACGATATTGTATATCTATGCGATAAATTACTTCAATTTTCTTGTAGTTATTTTGGGCAAATGTTCTTAAGAGTCTTCATCCCGGCGAAATTAAAATACCGCTAATTTTACAGTAATTATGTGATATCTTCAAATAGATAAAAGATAATCGAAATGTGGAACAAGAGCGCCCTAGACAATATTATTTTACATGAGATACCGTTATCACGACTCGTTTATCTGCTTTCGATTTCCAGCCATTTTGAGAATCGGCATTTATTTTCGCGTTTCTAAACGGCTGAAAACGGAAAGCAACTAGGTGACTTGTGGTAACGGTACCTCATGCAAAATAATATTGTCTAGGGCGCTCTTGTTCCATATTTCAATTATCTTTTATCTATTTGAAGATATCACATAATTACTGTAAAATTAGCGGTATTTTAATTTCGCCGGGATGAAGACTCTTAAAAGTACACAATCTGTTGAGTAGAAGAAGAAGAAAACAAGAAGATATGTTGTTGATTCTAAATATAAAGAAATAAGATTTAATCTTAGTAGCTGAAAATAGACTGTATAAACTGTACTCCTAGTTACCGTAACAGCAGATAGTTGTTTATTTAAAAGTTGCTATGACAACCAAAAAAGAAAATTATTATTAATGTAGATCTGAAAAGGAATAAAAGGTAATGTTGTTACAAGGTGACGTGCCTGATTTAATGTAATTTGATCGTGTTGACATATTTTTAAAATTACACGAGCTGTTGGCTAAATGTAACGTGTAAAATATAAGAAGTTAATCGTTACACCCCTCTAAATGACGCCCCTGCCCTTATCTCTCATATTCTTAATGAATTCGATTGGCATATCATCTATCACCGTTGCCTTTCCATTCCTAATCTCGGATATAGCTTTTTCAAACTCATCCCAAAGAATACCGAACCCTTCATCACCTTCGAGTACTTTATTTTCTACTTCAACATTCAGATCGCACGGTCTATCCCTATTCTCACATAAGTCCTAGACGTATTGTTTCCATCTTTCTAAGACTTCACTACTTTCGGTGTTTATTTTCCCATTTTTTATTTTCTATTGCCATAGTAATATCCCCTCATTTCTTCCCAAGTTGCATAGATTTCACCTCCTGGAATATTTTCTCATATTTCCCTATTCTTTCTAACTGTTCTATGTCCTTGCCTATTCTTTTGTGCAACTCTTTAAAAAACACACACATGTTAGTTTTAGAAAGAACTTTTTTTTTTATATTATTATTCAGTAGACATTGTATTGTACATAGTCTTTAATGCAGAGTCTGCAAAATAATAAGATTTTGCCATGATACTTTTTTCTTTCTCAAAATTTCAGTCAATTGCAGTGCCTCTCCCAGACATGTTCTTGGGGGCACTGCCCTCCTGAGGAGACCAAAATAATATGTCTATTATATAATAATAAATAGAATAGTACCGTGTGAAAATAATGTGCCCTTCTGAATATTAAGTGTGTCTCCCCGGAAAACTTTTTTTAAAATTTTTTTTTATAGAAAAGAAACGCTGGTCAAATGTTGAAGAAAAATCGGGATAACAAACCTTTGTAGGAATAGCTGTACTGTACTTTCCGAGCCTCCAACTTGTGGATTATGAAACTTGAATACTAATTATTTCTTCATGCTAACACAGTAATGAGATAATCACTCTATTATTATTTTCTTCGGGTTAAGTTCCAAAGTTGGTCGTCCGTTTCTAGCAAAATTTTAAAAATTTACCTGAAAGAAATGAATAATTTGTTTATTTGTGTGCTTGATAATGTATAAGGAGAGCGAAAGTTGTGTCTATTTTCTTGTCTAAACTGTTCTAAACATGGAACTATTTGGCAAACGGAGGGAATTACTTGGCGTAAGGTTTCTTCACGGTAGGATTATGGGAGTAAAATTAGCATTTGTTTGGTAAACATGGTTGGTGATAAGCAGGAGAATCTATTAAAAGTAAGTAAAAGTCATGGCTTAATAAATCTAAAAATAAATTGTAGAAAATGCGGTAAGCAAATAACTGTAAAGAAAGTTATGCGTTTCAATGTAACGGTAACATAACCAACATGGCGGCAAGGTTCTAGAATACAGATCCCCCTTTCCATTTAGCTGTAATAAGACAGAAAACAACGTGCCCTGCGGGACTCTAACCCGCCTTCACTCGCTAACGCTCACTCGACAATACTATGTGAATTAAATATTAAACTTGATACACAAAGGAACCAATTATTATGCTTTTAACAGTAGTGCCCACCAACCTTATGTCCATAACGCACCCCCAACTGTCTGACTTAGACCCTCCCAGCCTGATCGTATAATTATGACAATTCAAATTTAAATGTTATGTATATACAAACACTTTGTCTTGCCAGTTGCCAAATCGCCTGTTCTACTACCCATAATTTTAAGTTCAAATACAAAATTCTTCCTGCGAACCACAAACCGCTCTCAGCAAAGCAAAATTCAAAGAGCACTGGCTAAAATTCAGGCACACCTACAGTATGTCAAAAGTTAAAAAAAAAATAATAAATAAAAAAAAATAAAAATAAAAAGAAAAAAATAAAAAGAAATCCTGAAACAGTTTCAAGATAGCGGCCCAGGAGAAAACGAATATCTTATCTGAGGCTACTAATAGGGGAAGCTGCTGTCACTATAAAACATTTAAAATGCTACTACATAACATTTGTATTTGTAGAATTTATGTTTCTTCGGCATTGTAAATTTGAATAAAGTTTCACTTTGCTCCCTTCACCATACACACACGTTAACATATAATAATAACTAATATTAACAACTTAATTCTTTATTCACAGGAGCTTCAAACAGCGAAAAACAGGCAACCTCTAGTTCTCTATCTCTGCGGAGAAATAATATCCCATTATAAAAAATAAATCAATATGTTCGAACCACTATCTTCAGTATGAGAAATTGTTAATCAGGACGTTTATAAATGCAACCGAAAATCCGAAAATCGTTTCAACCATTAACCAAAATAGTCAGTATCGTGGTATAAAGGACAAAAGAAAAATTTTATGCATTATGTTGTCCGTAGGTATTCTTCCATGAAAATAAAATATGGTATTCTTTTCGATTAATTTTTACACCCCCCTCAAACATATTTATATAGATTTTTAGCCCCCCCCCAAATATTTCAATGACGCAGTTTGAGTCATAGCTTCCCCCCTGTTGGCACCCCTGCTTTTAGCCACAAACTAGGCGGACGACCAACTTCGGAATAAATGCCTTTTCTCCTCTTTCTTTCTATTTATTTATTGGTTTTCGAAAAATAAATGTTATCTATATTTTCTTCTTTCTTAAAAGAAGCCTAACATAGCTCTCGCTAGAGGGTTCTATAAGTATGTTCAATTGGAAGTTCTCCATTTACCATCATTGTCACTGTTAATTCCAAGAAGAAAGAAAGCAGAAAATAGAATATATATTTGTAAACGGTACCTATATTAATTTGTTAGCTGATTATTTCCTGTAAAGTGGAATTTAAATAGAAAAAACTGCACGGTCACTGTATAGTTTTTACGTAGTTGTTTATACTTAGAAGTCGAAGAGTTGCACGTACATAACTCTCTCATCAGCTAGACGTACCAAACGTCATAAGCTGTCTTTTGTATAAAACTTAGCCTAGCTGGGAAGTGTTAACGTGCTTTCGAGGACATTGTGTAGCACACGCACAATGGAGACCAGCACGCATACGCTCTCACTGGGATTGACAGTGCTTTTCAGTGCTGGAGGGTGACCCTATCATTACCATCATTACACCTTGCATCATCACATCACTCACTTCACAAGCGTAACATATCTTTTCATTTGGGCATTAGCCCAGGACGGATTTTTCGATGGCGGACCCACGGCTAGGATCAGGCAAAACGATGAAAGGGAAGCATACAGGATTACCGCAAGTTTTAGCTGGACCAACCGAGAACAATCCGAAGGTCAGGACCCGCAGGGATGCAAGCCACGTCGCCTCCACTATTAATAAATCTCAGCAGCGGCGAGGTTCTCAAGCCTCAGTTGCCTCTGCCACTTCAGTTCTTTCTTCTGGCTCTGTTCGCAGCAGATCACCACATGCATCAGAACAGACACACAGTTATGCCGAACGGCTTCAACAATCTCCGCCTACGAAGAAACAACATCTCTCTTCAAATCCAGATGTAAGCCAAGTTCCAATGGACATAGCTACATCTTCGCATCATTCTGACGGGTCTACTTCACCTTCCGTTCACTCAATGTTACTAACTAATTTCGACGTAAAATTCAGCAATGCGAAGTTTGTCGCCATACAACTACGCAAGTACCTCCCTCGGGCCGCTATATCAGAAATCGTCCATACGAGGAATGGCATCATCCTAAAAACACCGGACCCAACTCTGCTCGCTACAATAAAAAACAAAGTGCCTATTGACACTTTCGGTCCCAATGCAAAGATTCAATCACTGAACTCTTCCACACGTAAGCAGCCTCCACCACCGAAACGATCCCCTTTGTTATCTGTAGTTATTCGGGGGGTTGACCCCTCTTATACAGATGAAGAGGTCCAAGAGGAGCTCAAGCTAGAAGGCCATACTATTACAAAAGTACTACGAATTCGAAACGACCAAGGCCCTACACATATGGTTCGTGTTCTTACAAACCACCAAGACACCATCGATGAGCTATTGGCAGCAGGAGCCTACATTTATAATCATAAACACCGAGTAGAGCCATCACGAACCCCAGTTCCTATGCCTATCCGCTGTGAGAGATGCCAGGTTTACAATGCTCATCAGACATCAGACTGTAAAAACACAAGTAAATGTGGATACTGTGCTGGTCCGCATAACACCCGGACTTGTAACAACTTGCAATTGCCACCAAAATGTGCCACTTGTAATGAGCAGCATCCGGCCTATAGTTATAAGTGTAAGGCAAAGCCGGACCCTATTCAGGACCA
Source organism: Thermobia domestica (assembly GCF_964235325.1). Taxonomy (NCBI): domain Eukaryota; kingdom Metazoa; phylum Arthropoda; class Insecta; order Zygentoma; family Lepismatidae; genus Thermobia; species Thermobia domestica. The sequence continues at coordinate 144,600,939 of NC_137466.1, read as the reverse complement.
TCCTGAACTCGTCGTTCCTCTGCGACCACCGACACCAGTTCAAACCACTCCACATCCGATTGACGCTCCCGTTTCATTGGACCAGCTACTAACGTTTCTAACACTAGCTCTGCAAAATATTCATCCTTTCATTAGGCCTCATATTCTACAACAAATCATTATCGCAGCAAAGACAACTTTCCATGTCAATTTTACTGCAACATATTCAGGCAATACTGTCCATTTCCACAAATCACATGCTACTACTATCGATTAATATCATGGCTTTAACTTTTCTCTTTCTCAACATCCGGTCACTACCAAAGAACAAAATTTTATTTGAACAGCTTCTTCTCGAGGAGCATGTAACAGTCTTCCTGCTTAATGAAACATTTCTTACCAGCTCTCGCTCTTGTCGTTTACCACGATATACCATGCTTCATTCTGAAAATCCTCTACCTACACTTCGAGCCAATGGGGGAGTGGCCATAGGGATTTCTCCTCACATCCCTTTTCGCCAGCATCACTATACTGCAACAGCTGTTCCCGAATACCTCATAGCCACTGTCTATTTCAAAAATATCATAATCACACTGGCAACTATATATATCAGACCAAACCATCCATTACCTGAACAGTTCGTACAATATATCTCCAACACTTTCAATAGATATATTATTATGGCTGACTTCAATATGCATAGCCGCAGCGATGGCGATAGGACCAATTTTGTTAACTTTATAACGACTCACACTACTGGAATCATTCTTGATCTTCCGCAAGCTACACGCCCCATCTCAAACACCAAGCCTGACATAGTCATCGCCTCAGCAAATCTTGTCTCACACTGCAATGTTGAAATCCTTGATCTTCTGGGCAGCGATCATGCACCCATCAAGCTAGTCTATAAACCGTATTTAGCTGCAACTAGTTCTTCGTTACCATTGCGAGTGAGCTTGCGTTATGATAGAGCTAAATGGGATCAATATCGTACACATATTTCAGATCTCACCAGAGATCTAGCCGACCCCACCACAAGCGACGATTTATATCAGACTGTAGACACAATTACCTCTGCAATCCAGGAAGCCAGCAACTTATACATTCCAACCACACAATCCGTTCCCTATCAACCCAAGCTTCCGCCTCAATACATCACTATGATCAAACGTTCACGTCAGTTTTATCGAGAATATCTTCGCACTCACAATCCTGAAGCACTCCGACATCACAAACAACTTCAACGTACAGTTCACAATTACGTCAAAGCATATAAACTTCGCTCCTGGGTGAAGACATGTAACAATCTTTCCGAAACATCTCATCCTACAAAATTCTGGACTCGCTTTAATGCATTGTGTGGGAAATTCACTACTACGCCCTACCCTATTTTATTAGGCGACACACCTATTTCTACTGATCGAGATAAAGCGAATGCATTTGCAGATCACTTACAAGAAATTTTCACACCGTCATCTGACAACGCACCTCACACTGCAGACAGGCTTAATACCTCATCGCCTCAACTTCAACCAAATATTACTCATATCTTACCTACTAATGCTGCTGTTTCTGCTCCCATCACTGTTAACGAAATCACTCAAGTTCTTAATAATAAACGAAATACTGCACCTGGTCTCGATAATGTAACATATCGCCATATCAAAGTATGCCCTATCTCGCTACTCCTTCTTCTTGCGAATGTCTACACATTCATACTGCGCACTGGCTTTTTTCCCTTAGCTTGGAAAACATCTAAGACGCTTATGTTTCCTAAACCACACAAACCTTCGCAGAATATTACATCCTATAGACCTATTCAACTTACTTCCACCTTCAGTAAGATCTTAGAGCGTATTCTGGTTAAACGATTACATCTATTCATCGCTGATCATAACTTACTTCCAGTCACACAAGCAGGCTTTCGACCAGGCTTCTCTATCAATGATCAGCTCCTCCGACTCACAACGCTCATTACACAACATTATAATTCAGCTCAACCTTCCTGCTTAGTGCTATTCGACTTGGAGAAAGCATTCGATAAGGTCTGGCATCTTGGGCTCATATATAAACTTCTCAAATTTCAGCTCCCTATCTCATATATTCGCCTCATATACAACTTCATTACCAATCGTATCACCTATATCTCAGTACGAGGCAGTTTATCACATCCTATCTTTCTCTTCTCTGGAGTACCGCAAGGGTCGGCTTTATCCCCTTTATTATATCTTCTATACGTAGCTGATATGCCCCGATTACCAGATAAAGTCCATCTTTTCCAGTATGCCGACGACACGGCCCTACTAGCACTTGGAACAACTATCCAGCAGATCAATATTATCTTACAGACTGCTATCGATCACTTCTACACCTGGTGTACTTCATGGAGGCTTACTATAAACGCAGCTAAAACTCAAGCGATAGTTTTCTTACCACCCAGACGAACTTCCAAATTCCGTAGAAATCCACGTAACCTCTCTCTACACGTTGATGGGGTGCCTATTCAACTCAGTAATACTGTTACATATCTTGGAATTACATATGACCGTCATCTTACCTGGTTGCAACATCTAAAAACCGTTACTACTAAAGCCTATAATAGACTTAATCTATTGAAACGCTTGACTGGTACCACTTGGGGTCTTAAACCACACACAATACTAAATACGTACAAAGTATTCTTACGACCAGTCCTCACATACGGATTTACTGCTTGGTTAGCTGCCCCGACAAAATTCTACAATAAGCTTTTCATCCTAGAACGCCATGCTTTCCGTACAGCATTCCGTATTAAGCTACCTAGTCCCACACAAGATCTGTATAATCTAATTACCTTTCCGACTTTACAGTACTACATTGAAAAACTGCGGCTCACATATATCACCAAGCGCTTCGAAACTCGTCATCCTTTACTTCAGGATACAATGCGTTACTTAGCGCTTCATCCAACACCTCATCGTTACTATCATCCTCCACTTTCGCTTCTCTTCACATTATATCATTATACTCTACCACACTAGATCCCGCTTTACTTATCATAACAGATTACGTCATTCAAGAACATCTTCCTCTCATTCACCCATCATTTCCAGCACAGTGATTACCATTATTTACTAACATGGGCCTCATTCGTTTTCATCATTGCCTAGAGCCGCCCCTAGGCTGAAGATAAGCTCATTTGTCTAACTAATATCACCCACGTGTTGTCCTGTGTATGCACCTCGCCACATCATTCACGCTCATTGCTATATCATACTATCGTGCATGCTATACCTAATCTTTCCTGATCATTAATGTTATTTGCTTATAATATACTGTCTGATTATTTCCTTATTTAGTTTCCTATTAATAACAATCATATATATGTAATGTTTCTTTTCATCTATTTATCTAATTTATCTCATATTAACTTTCGCACTTCTATTTTCTCATGTTTTGCTTTATCTCACTTATATATATTCTATAATTACCATATTTATATTTATGTTGTGTTCAATTATACTTCTTATTATGTTACAGCTCTTATGTTATTAAAACTGCACCTACCATTCAAGTATGATTATGATCGAAAAGATCGTAATGTCCTCGTTCTAGTAATAAATAAATAAATTAATAAACTACTCTTAGCCCATCCATGCCTTACTCTTTACCATAATACATTCACTTCTCCCACCTAAGAGAGGGTGTAGCCCTCTAAAAGGGAGCTAGCCTATGGCTAGCACTTCGAAAAAAAAAAAGTTGCACGTAATTAAAATCTATCATGCCATTGTAGTTTGAGTATTGCTTATTTCAGATTTTCATCTTGTGGATATTAAAATATCAACAATATTAGCAGCTGGGGCGCTACGTTCAACACTAACAGATTAAGAAACTAGAGAGTCGTCGTTGATTTAGAAAATAATTCGTTATAGGGTTCTGTGCTTAAGTCGAATTATTACCATAACCTAATATTTGTCACAAACAGAAATGAAAGACTTTGAAATTGAGATTTAATAATATCACAATGTTAAAAAAACGATTACACAATTTATGCTTTATAAATATGGTACAGAAATTCATATTTTTACAACGCCAATACTAAAAAAATAATAGTTGAATAATAGGTAAATAGTTAATTAGTGAATAATAGTCTTAAAGTAGAATACTTGAGATGTAAGTAATGTTCGTAAATTTTACTATCTAAAATTTCTTACGGGCTATGATTCTACGTATGTCGAATTTACGTGTAAATCCGAAGATAGTTTGTAATTTAACTTCGTCATTTCATGTAACAGCATCAAGACTATTGTTTAGATTTATCATAAATACAACAATACTGAAAAAGTCTCTTTGGAATAATAGTTGTTTATATAGAAATAATATGAAGTATGAATCTTTTAATTTATTCTTAGTACACTTTTCAAAGTTATTTGACGTTTCTTTCATCTAAATAGAATACAATAGTCGTTACATTTAATCAGTGATGATCTTCATGGTATTAGTATACTAACGGTTTCACTTTTTAAATTTCGTAATGAAAGTAAGGTCTCCAAAGCTCTGGGGACGCAGGGAGACGGTTCTTGCAGTTACTAGCAACTAGTGGTGGGCATAAAAACCGGTTTCTCGGTTTTTAGAAAAACCGAAACGGCTTTTAAAGATTTTTCATCGAAACCGTTTATCGGTTTTCTACAAAACGGTTCGGTTTTTCCCCGGATCCGATTTCCGTTTTCTTCAAAACCGGTTTCGGTTTTTTTCAAAATTGGTTCTATTTCTGACCAGAATAGTGTTTCGTTGTTCTCCGGAAACCGAGTTTGTTTCCACAGAAATAGTTTTGTTTTGCAAAAGTTTTAACCGAAACCGGTTTCGGTGAAAATGGAACTGGTTTTTGAAGAAAACCGAAATGTCGGTTTTTCGGATTTCGATTTTTCTAGAAACCGGTTTCCGGTTTTTATAAAAACCTGTTTTGCCATCCCTACTAGCAACACAGCTGTAAGTGTTGTTCCTCCCACTCCCAAATACCAGTTCCTGCCACGGTTTCAACCTTAATCACCAGAGGGAAAAAAGAACGAGAAGCGTTTCTTAGGCCTATATGTATTCAGCGTCCTAACAATAGATCCCACCTCTACTCTTTGATTTCCACTACTAAAACCGGAAGTGGTTTCAATATTAATCACCGTTGAGAGCAAACAATAAAAAATAACGATGAATGGGTTTTGATATAGACTCAGTGTCTCAACAATAAGAATCACCTATCTGTTGTTATCGTTATCTCTATCGTTATCCATGTACTAGCTAAATGCCCGTTTTACGCAAGGGAAATACAGGTTTACAGCAAGTACATAAACCACCCTTCCCCTTTTATGAAAATATAATGATAGTAATCCTTTTTATTTCAATGAAAATATAATGATAGTAATCCTTGAGACACTCTATTTTTTGGAACAAATTTCCTATCTCTACACCCCATAGGATACGCCCTTTAATCAAAGTACTGTAACATGATAAAAACCTAGCAGAAGGTAGATGCTAACAATATTTCATAATTTATTCCAAACAAGTACAGCTGCTTTGCCGTGATGTGACGCGTATCACAAAAAACAGACAACGGAGCTTTCAAGCTCTTGTCATAGAAATAAGCAACCACAACCTCCACAGTGTAAGTTTGGTTGCATACTTCTCAAGCTTAAAATAGTTTTTTTTTTTTTTTGGCGCGAAAATGGATTTCGACCTCCCAGGAGCGCTAGGAGCATCTTATTTTTCCAGTAGAGTTTTCAGATTGTGTGTCATATGTATCAATGTTGTGTATGTTGTTTTCTACCACTTCCGGTTTGAATAGGGATTAAGGGAGGCTATAAAATCTCTTTTGGGATATTACATCGATTCCTAAAAACAGCTTCTCGATATCTTTGTCCGTTTTTATTCTATGGAAATCAGTATTCAAACCGAAAGTACTAGTAAATTTCAACCACTTCCGGTTTTAGTAGAATCTTGAATATGATACTTCTATGCTCTCTTGAGCATCACCATTTGCATCAATCGACTGTTTCCTTGAGCATTAATTGATTGCAAAAGAAACAACTTGTCGCTATCTATTACCGTTTTGTTCTACGGCAATGAACATTGAAACCGAATATGACTAATTTCTACTACTTCCGGTTTGAATAGAAGGTTAACGAAGGAGATAGAACCTTACTACGGACGCTGAATTGACTGAAAAAAAAACACTTCTTGACAACTCTTACCATTTTTGCTCTGATACTTGTGAACAGACAGACGGACGAATGGACACAACCATTCTATAAGACTTAATGAGACAAAATAGACAGAGACCAAAAATAAAACCCTCAGAGAAGTTTACCTGTTTCAATCTCACCAATGAAAGTGATAACAAGATCATTAATGTTTTTCTCACCGAGTAAGCTTCTCCTACTCACCTTAAGCATTTCGGCAGTACACTGATCATACAGTTAGGGCTTGCCCTCGGAATAGCTAGAGGAAATGAAATGAAAGTAATCTTCAAGTTTTATGTCCCACGGTTATGCCGGCTAGGTTCTAGGAGACGGTAATTATTAAAAATGAATGAAATGGTGGAATGAAGAAAGTGGGAGGAAACGGGAAAACCCCGAGGAAACCCATTCACAAGGTGTTTGTCAACCACAGGAATAGCTAGAGGAGTAGCATTAGTTCTCCATGTGAAAGCTCCGTTTCGGTTTTGAAGCGCACCGCACAGAATTTTCAATTTTAACATATTTTAAAATAAACTCAATTTTATGGATAAATTAATTTTTTGTCCACATTTACCTTCTTGCGAAAAATACAAATCTGATGTGAATAAGATCGAAGGTCAATCTGCTGTAGAGAATATTCAAAAGATAAGTATCGTGATTCAGGTAGCCCAAAATCTTGTAATTGAAGAAAAAGATTTTGATAGTGCAAATGGAGAAACTAACCATCTGGGAGCCTGTTATCTTTTATAATGATAATAAAGTCATCACATACACTCCGGATAAGTTAAAGACATCGGAAAACTTACAAAGGACAGACTGTTGGTGGAATTTCTAAGGAGAAACAAACTGAGATAAGAAGCTGCTGAAATTGGAGAATAATGGCAACGGCTTCGCATCATTGTGTACTGAATGCTAATCGCAGAGTAATTTCATGTTGGGATCTTCTGAAAGTAACCGGAAAGGAGATTAAAACAGAATTAACTGATCAAGTAATAGAAGTAACTCGGATTAAAAGTAACAAGTCAAGTAAGCTTCTTTAATTTTAATCACTGATCCTTTTTTTTTTTTTTTTCAGTTTGCCTAGCTGAGAAATCTTCCGGAATTTCTCAAGGCTAGGAAGTCTTCTTTGTTAATTTTAGTGTCAGCATTTCGTACACACCAGCACGACATGTAATGCAACAATTACTATCTGTGCGAATTGTAGCAAGGGAAGTAATGGTGCAAAACCTTGTACAGTGAAACCTGTCTTTAGCGGAATCGAACGGGACTTGCAAAAATTTCCGTTAAAGTCAGGTTTCCGCTTAATAGAAGTAGACCTTTCCTTTTTAAAATATACAGTATATATGCTTATAACGGACATATTGAGAAAATACTGTACATCGCTGTGCGTAGCTTGTTCAACTAATTAGTAGCTTTCTTCTACTAATAAATACACACACACACAAAAAAAAAAACTTAAAATGAGCACAAAATATTCTATGCATTCCTGCATGCTGTATACATTGCTGCTTGGCTGCTTGACTCTCCGCACACACTGCAGCCTGAGAAACTACATTTTTCCGTAAGGCAAATTGTCCAGAAAGGTTTAAAAAAAAGCGAAGACGTTATTGCAGACAGTGTAACATATATGTTTGCTCCTTATAGAATGTCTAAAAATTTTCTAAACCCTGTAGTCCGGAACCCAGAATTTTTTTGCTTTCCGTTGTCCGCGTAACACAGTTTCCGCTTAACGAAGGGATTTCTACACGTTTTTTGCTCCAAAATTCATGGGACCGTGAAATATTTCCGTTTAAGACAGTTTTCCGTTTAATAAAGGGTCCGTTGAAGGCAGGTTTTACTGTATATAGCGACCAACCCCTATTGTGTTATTTTAAAGGTAAAGGTGATCATTCTGCTTGGTTTAGAAACTGTCTAACATTTATACAAAAGAAACGAATCAGAGAGCTCTTGATTGTTGAAAGGATTTTTGTTGTTGATGATCCGAAATGTCATGTTAAAGAGAGCACTCTCATCGTAATTGCCACACAGAAACTAATATTGTAGAACCAAAGACCCCAGTCGCTGATTCGTTCAGTGAATCCCAGTGAAATTAATCGTCGATATTAAGCCAAAAGTGAGGAAACTGTTGATGGAAACTGAGACAATAGTTGGACAGCAGAAAGGTGTAAAACGGACATTGAGGATGAACCTCGAAGTGGCTGATCAGTATCCACTTGCTGCCAATATTTGCCATCGGCCACATGTACTCATCAACTAGTTCATCCTCAATATTCATTTTTTCCGTTTCCGATGCACGAAATTTCGTTCTCGAACTATTCACGAGTTTGAATCCATAGTTTCCTTGCTATAACTGTCTTGTTGACGAAGATGAATTTCGTTGGAAAGAAGTTTTTCCATTGTTATAAATATTCAATCACCGCATGGTGTTGAAACAATCAATAACAAGTTACACTTTATTAATAATAAGGAAATCCTAAATCAGTTCATGAAAAAAAATACGTGTGAAGGAGCTGCGCTTCTTCTCAAATTATGAGCTCTTTCTGGACCAATGAACTTAAGTCACATTTTTCACTTTGATCATGAGTTGAACTGAGTTCCTTTACAAAGTGCCATTATTCAACTCTGGCTGTTACATGAGTGTTATGAATTTGAAAGAACTAGGCTATAGGATCATATTGTATGTAGCCTTGGTCAAAGGCGCCGATTTCTCTGTAAATTTGGAGGGCCCATTCAGATGCAGAAGGCATGAGGATTTTAAGGCAAATTGAATTCAAATTATGCCAAATATTGTATATTCATAAATAAAATGCGGGACCCCCATGAGCTTTCGGGGGGCCGGGCCCCCTTGGCCCCCCAGGATCGGCGCCCTTGGCCTTGCTACTGAAAATAAAGAAACTTGAGATATACATTACAATATACCCCTATAACTTTCAATGGAAACGCGTGAAAAGAATTAGCCAGTCGTTGAAGACTATTTAAAGTGTGCGGCTTTAAGAGAGGGTCCATGAATTATAATGCCGGTCAAATATGTAATGTAACAGCCTACATACCAAAATAAAAAAGTGACATCAAAATTAGAAGTATATTGGGACTATTGTTTATCATAGCAACCAAGTAACTACTTCACGTTACCTGAACAATTAGACAGCACATCGTTATAATCTAGTTTTCTCCTAATAATGTAACAAATAACAAGTATATAGATCTACCATATAAACAGTTTTATTAAAAAAAACAACAACAACAACAAAAAACAATCCTCATTATGAATAACCAGACTGTAAAAGAGACAATCGAAGACCTGAATTGCAGAACATCCCAAGTTCTCCGGAGTACTTTTTTGTTTTTAGAAGAAAGACGAGAGGATTATACTTGGCATGCTGTTCTGTTTAGCTGAAATTATTTTGTATTTTTTTTTAATTTTTGATTTGGACTTAGTGGAAGTGAATAGCCCATAAAACATAGATGCTAACATAAAAAAAAAAAAAAAAAGTGTGACCTTGGGATGTTTTGCAATTTAGGTCTTCAATTTTATTAGTCTATTAAACAAAATCTTTCTTTAAAACAATGTTACTTAAAAAAAAGATTCACATATACAATATTTCACTCGATTTCACAGTCATTATCCAGACCAAAAGAAGGTTTTCTACCCGCAATTGCAAGAAGGCAATTGCACTAAGTCAATCTGACGGACGCAGATTAAAGGGACTTCCCTTCTTCTTCTTACTTCTTGAGCCACTAGATTAAGGGGCGAATCAGTGGTAGGGGATGTCTGAAGCTTGGGTATCTTTTAACTCCCATCAACAAGTTTCTCTCTTCCTAAGTCGGAGCGCTGTGTATGTTAAAAATAATCCCATTTTATCTTTTCTCCTGTTGGGCAAATGAATTGACACTTCAAATGATCAAAATTTATGCTACGGAAAGGAATTTAACTATATTTATTGTACAGTGAACTTCATAACCGTTTACTCATTTTCAAAATAGTATAAGATACAACCCAAGTTTAAGATATAACCAATACAATAAAAATTTTTACAGTGAAGTTGATTTTGAGTTTAACGTCTCTTTCAGCAGCGAGGCTATATGAGATGTGGACCTACCAATTAACGTGGAATCCGAACCATATGAGCTCCGTCGGGAATCGAACGCGGGTCTCCCACGAGAAAGGCGCGTACGCTAACTGCTTAGCCACGAAGGAGCTCTACTTACAATGGAAGATAAACAACCAATAAAGGAAAATTTGGAAGGAGGTCGATCAAGCGTTATGTATAGCCTATATCAACACTTTATTTCTATGAAATGTCTCATGGTTACAGTCTTAATTACATTTTCAAATAAATAAATAAATAAAATTGAACTTTTTGTTTAGTAATGTTCCATAACAAAACTTTATCCGCTGCTTCTCCCTACCTTAACAAGCAACTTCCAAAAACTTTGGCTGGTCCTGTCTGCTTTTTTTTTTTTTAATATTGAATACGGTTCAAAATATCATATGAAATTAGTGTTGCCCATAAGACCAAAAGTAAGGTTATCGCATCTCGTCTCGTAATTTCTTGTTGAATTCTCGTCTCGTCTCGTTTCGATTCTCGGAAAAAGTTTTCTCGTCTCCCTGATTTTATTTTTAATTTCAAAATCAAAATCATAAAGCATATCGTTTAATAACTTGCGTATCTTTAAATGATCATAAATGCCCTTTACTGTATTTGTATGTACAATTATTCTACCGATTTTTTTTAAAAACTATTAATCATATAGCACTAAGACAATGTTTGAGATCTTAAACTTAAGTGAAGTAGTGTTGCTGCTCACGACACTGGAAAAATTACTTGTCCCATCTGGAACTTGAAAATGAACTTCTTGTCTCATGGGCAACATTACAAGAAATAAAATGAACTTCTTGTCTCATGGGCAACATTACAATAAATAAAATGAACTTCTTGTCTCATGGGCAACATTACAATAAATAAAATGAACTTCTTGTCTCATGGGCAACATTACAATAAATAAAATGAACTTCTTGTCTCATGGGCAACATTACAATAAATAAAATGAACTTCTTGTCTCATGGGCAACATTACAATAAATAAAATGAACTTCTTGTCTCATGGGCAACATTACAATAAATAAAATGAACTTCTTGTCTCATGGGCAACATTACAATAAATAAAATGAATTTCTTGTCTCATGGGCAACATTACAATAAATAAAATGAACTTCTTGTCTCATGGGCAACATTACAATAAATAAAATGAACTTCTTGTCTCATGGGCAACATTACAATAAATAAAATGAATTTCTTGTCTCATGGGCAATATTAAAATAAATAAAATGAATTTCTTGTCTCATGGGCAACATTACAAAAAATAAAATGAATTTCTTGTCTCATGGGCAACATTACAAAAAATAAAATGAACTTCTTGTCTCATGGGCAACATTACAATAAATAAAATGAATTTCTTGTCTCATGGGCAATATTACAATAAATAAAATGAATTTCGTGTCTCATGGGCAATATTACAATAAATAAAATGAATTTCTTGTCTCATGGGCAACATTACAAGAAATAAAATGAACTTCTTGTCTCATGGGCAACATTACAATAAATAAAATGAACTTCTTGTCTCATGGGCAACATTACAATAAATAAAATGAACTTCTTGTCTCATGGGCAACATTACAATAAATAAAATGAACTTCTTGTCTCATGGGTAACATTACAATAAATAAAATGAACTTCTTGTCTCACGGGCAACATTACAATAAATAAAATGAACTTCTTGTCTCATGGGCAATATTACAATAAATAAAATGAACTTCTTGTCTCATGGGCAATATTACAATAAATAAAATGAATTTCTTGTCTCATGGGCAACATTACAAGAAATAAAATGAACTTCTTGTCTCATGGGCAACATAACAATAAATAAAATGAACTTCTTGTCTCATGGGCAACATAACAATAAATAAAATGAACTTCTTGTCTCATGGGCAACATTACAAGAAATAAAATGAACTTCTTGTCTCATGGGCAACATTACAAGAAATAAAATGAACTTCTTGTCTCATGGGCAACATTACAAGAAATAAAATGAACTTCTTGTCTCATGGGCAACATTACAAGAAATAAAATGAACTTCTTGTCTCATGGGCAACATTACAAGAAATAAAATGAACTTCTTGTCTCATGGGCAACATTACAAGAAATAAAATGAACTTCTTGTCTCATGGGCAACATTACAAGAAATAAAATGAACTTCTTGTCTCATGGGCAACATTACAAGAAATAAAATGAACTTCTTGTCTCATGGGCAACATTACAAGAAATAAAATGAACTTCTTGTCTCATGGGCAACATTACAAGAAATAAAATGAACTTCTTGTCTCATGGGCAACATTACAAGAAATAAAATGAACTTCTTGTCTCATGGGCAACATTACAAGAAATAAAATGAACTTCTTGTCTCATGGGCAACATTACAAGAAATAAAATGAACTTCTTGTCTCATGGGCAACATTACAATAAATAAAGTTTTCTCCATTCTCACCCTTATGTTTAATTACTTATTTACTTGACCAAAAGTAAACAAAATGCAACTAATAGAAGTCTCAGATATTTATTTATATTATTATGAGATAGTAAGTGAAATAACATACACTGTAATATTAAATTTCAATTTCTTTTCAATTTGCTATCAAGGGTGGATATTGAAAAAAAAATGGGAGAGGGTGGGGGATTTCCAAAAAGAAAACCTGAAATTACCTGATGCGATATATCATCTACACATTAAAAAAGAGTTAAATACCCTTTGTATTTTTTAAATGTGTTATATTTACAAGACTGAGAAACTTTAAAAAATGATTGACTGTAGTCTTAAAACAATAATAATGACAACATAAAACTTAATTTAGACTATTAAAGTTGGTGATGTAAATGTATATAATTAGATACTTAAGCTTAGCGGAGATTATTTACGTCAATTGGAGTGTAATTACAGGAACTATTCCAGTATTCAAATGGAAGCATTTAGAAAACCAAGGAAACTCTCAATCAGGAGGGAAGGTAGCATGATTCGAACATGTAACCTGGGGGGCTCGGTGGCTCAGTGGTAGAGCGTTCACCTCCGGTGCTTGGGGTCCGTGGTTCGATTCCAGCTCGCGCCACGTGGACTTTGTGGTGGACAAACACCGTGCTCGTGGGTTTTCTCGGGGTTCTCCCCTTTCCTCCCACTATCTTCATTCCACTCATCTCTCATCATCACCGTCTCCTTTAGCCTAATCGGCATAACTGTGGGACGTAAAACTCAAAGATTTCATTTAATTTCATTTTTTTCGAACATGTAACCTTCCGATTACGAACCAAGGTGGTATATGGTTGCTGTTTATCGTTTATCTGTTCATATCACAAGGAATCATTGTGATGTGAAACCGTGGTGACTGATCTAGGTAACTAACTTATTTTTTATTTTATTTTATTTTATTTTATTTTTTTGTTTTTAGTTTCCTAAACACAAACTACCAAACAAGAACATGATGCCACCCAAGTGAATTTGTCTTCCAGTCTCAAAGCGACGGGCGACAAATACAACTGGATGATCATAGAAGACTAGTTGTGTGTGTGTGTGTGTTTTAATGTTTAGCGTCCCTTCTCAGCAATGAGACCATATGAAACAATTTAAGGTAGAATCTTAAAAAAAAGTAATACATTCGAATTCGAATCCTCTTTCTCACCGGGAATTGAACCCAAGATCACGTGCACCAAAACGCGCTCGCTACGACTAGATACATGAATTTGCTTTTAAAAAAAACTTGCAAATCCATGAAGATTATGTTCTCCATCTCAACTCACATGTGTGGGAATCGAAGTAGGATCATCTTCCTTCCAACTACAGATTAGAACAGTTCCCTGTGTGGTAAGGAAGTAAAGTTTATTGTCCTGGTTCCATTTTCAGGGATTCCCTGTTTTATATTGAATTGATTCGTTTGAATGTTTCGATGAATGTTTGATTCCGTGTACTAAGGAAGCAATTACTAAATCGCAACTTCACAAAAAAATATTATTATCTAGTACGTTAGGATAGTACTTCTCAATCTCTTTGGACTGATGTCCATTGACGACGGAAGCTTTAGTTTCGGGGAAGCGAGCAAGCTGAAGGGCAGAAGCATTTTCGGAGTGTAGCTATTTTTTTCTCTCTATCTATTAGAAAATTTAAATTACTTGACTTACATTGAAATACATCATGTCTGGAGACAGTCAATGGGAAAGGATTACCCTCTGGTGAGCCTGTTCCCTTACCCCCCTCTGTGGCGTCGTCATGGCCGATGACACACTTTACTGAACGCCAGCAAAAGCGTAACCCATTTAAATTAGTTAAGAGTCTTCATCCCGGCGAAATTAAAATACCGCTAATTTTACAGTAATTATGTGATATCTTCAAATAGATAAAAGATAATTGAAATATGGAACAAGAGCACCCTACACAATATTGTTTTGCGTGAGGTACCGTTATCACAAGTCACCTAGTGGCTTTATGTTTTCAGCTGTTAAGAAACGCGAAAATAAATGCCGATTTTCAAAATTGCTCGAAATCGAAAGCAGATAAGTGAGTCGTGATAACGGTTTCTCATGTAAAATGATATTGTCTAGGGCGCTCTTGTTCCACATTTTGATAATCTTTTATCTATTTGAAGATATCACATAATTAATGTAAAATTACAAGTATTTTAATTTCGCCGGGATGAAGACTCTTAAGTTAGAATTGAGCATTCCAGATACCATTGCATGCATTGATTGGAATATTCTGTCTCAATATTGATTTTAACGTATTACATTTTTCATGATGAAGATAAAAATTGTACTATGTAAACTCTACGCTTATATGTCTTCTAGGCGCCTTGTGTCATATGTCAAGGCGCTGCGCGATACACTGGTTGGCAAAGTTTGCATTATGTGATTGCTTAGATTAATGTTTAAGACCCTTTCAGCACCGAGGCTATTTGAAACATGGACATACATAGTGGGATCCGATCATAGCTTTAAAACGTTACGAACTGAAAACACTAGTTACCAGAAAAGAAATAACTATTAAAATAAATGTACCAACATTTAAAAGAATGTGTATGTATGTTGTCTGTCATTAGATATTCACATAAAATGAATCATCTTTTTTTAAAAGCAGAAGGATCTTCACTACATCTAATCGCATACGAAGCAGTTTTTATCGATTTTTGCCTCTAGGAGGATTTATTGGGTTCATACGTTCCGGAGGTTCAAAACGAATAGTCAGAAGCTCTTTAAGTTAGGCAACCCAAACTACTCCATTGCATTTCAGGTTGCATACTGTTTACTCCACGAAGAAAAAACAAGCAGGTATTCTGGAGCTTCAACTCTTCTGTGAATTCATCAGCACATTTAATACACACTACAGAAGATGTATATTTCAGGCTCGTAGTTAGCACACTGTATTATAAAGCAAGGGACGCTGTTAGACTAATATCATCGCAGTAATGCGTCCTTGCTAAAATGATATTTAGTTATACCAACATGGTTGGTAAGTTTTTTTTTTTTTTTTTTAGTAGAAACAATAATTTTACGATCAAATAAGGGAAATTACAGTTTACTTAATATGTCATACGTTAATCAAAATTGTTATTTTGACTATTATTATGAGCAGTTGCTGCAAAATTGACCTCCACTATACACTAAATTCAATCTTAGTATGCAAATTTGATTGTAATTTATTTCAAATTAGGTCACATCGCCGTGTAAATTCGTTTCGAACATTTTATTTTTCACGTTCTTCTCACCTTCATGCCAATGAGGCTTCAACTTGGGCTTAAACGACATTGGAAGTGTCCCTATACGTCTTAGCAGCCACGAAAAATTTGTACTTGATACTAATATTATTTGTTTTCGATTATACCGTGTTTACATGTCACTCTTATCGTAATTTTCACTTTTAAGGGGAAAATGAATTTTGAAACATAGTACCCATATCAAGCTAGGTTTTTAATATGTCACTTGATTCATTCCCGTTCTGCCTAAAGGCCCTCCAGCACATTGTAGAAAATATTTTCAATGATCTTACCTTTTGGGCAGAACGGGAATTATCGTTCTGCCTAATTTTTGGAGACAGGGAATTTTGCACTAGGAGGGATTTTCTTTTAGGAAATCTTAACACCGAAATACTTGATTTCTAACGTGTTTTTATGTAGATCGGAACTCATGTATATAATGGCTGTAATAACAAGGGCAGGGACAAAATCCAAGGAAAATTCTGACGAGACGGACAAAATCTAAAGGACAGAATCATAAAAGTATACTGGTTGTACCAGTGCACACTCTATATCATTATTTTTTCCTTCAATTATCATAAATTCTATGTTATCTGTAATTGTTCAATTTACTAAAATAACATTTTCTTGTTTTTTAAATACTGAAAACTCAATAAAACGTAAAAATGTTATAATAAAAGGGCAGATTGGCTTTAATTGCTTTCACACACTGGATTTCCAGTAATTTACAAGCATGATTGTATTTCCAGCATGCTTTCCTTTAGCAGCAAGCATTAGCATGTTGAACTACCGGAAAACTAAATAAAATTATTTTGTGAGATGACTTGATGTTAGATCGAAGTAAGTTTGTTTCACGTTCGTTTCGGTTATGATGTCAAACGGCTTTCGTGCAACTGTGTCAATCAATTTTCCATTTCTTTGCAGGTATTTTTTTTTAAAATCACATTCATCTTTACCAAAGTAGATGTGAATAACACTGCAAATAACAGAACTCTATCCTAGTAATTTTTCTAAGAAAAATAATGAGAATAACATCTAAAATTTATGATGAAACTTGAAGATATAGTTATTCTTCTTACATCATGATCTGCTAGAATTAGTAAAGAAAACATCTTTAGAAAAATCCTTCTCTGCACAGAATTCTCCATTTCTAAAGATTGGGCAAAATGAGAATTCCTGTTCTGCCTAAAGATGAGATCATTAAAAATATTTTCTACAAACTATTGGAGGGCCTTTAGGCAGAACAGGAAGACAGTCTATGCCACTTTGATTAATAGGCGTATCATACGGGAATAGGACAAAATTTATCTAAAAATGGAGTGAGTGACTTACAGGTTTTTATTACAATTTCATTGAAACACATTCTCAAAAAAGGAGGAAGAGGGGATCCATTTACTTTCTATAAAGCCTATTCTCCCTGTGCGTATTTCAGCTAGTAAAGTTCTATATGCCACTTTTCATACCTTTAAAATAGAGGAAAATTAGTTTTAAAAAATCATTACTGGATCATTTCTAAACAGAAGGAACAAACTTTCATCAATTGTGATGTATAACATTCGTGGATGGTGATTTATATCCTCCCATATATCATTCTCATTCTAATTTATAACTTGATTTTACAGAGAAAAAATTACGCAATCTTTATATCAACGAAGATGATTTACATAGGATAAGAATCTATTTTATGGCAACACTGGTTGATCTAAAGGTGCGGTATCGATACAAAGTTTTGCCGGAGAGACCGCCACCTGGGTTTGTAGGGAGCTCAGAGGATAGAGGAGAGGAGGAATGTGGTCGGACGAGGAGGCCCGCTAGCCGGCAGCGATTCGGCTAGATAGAGCCAACACCTTGTAATTTCGAGCGGTTAAATATCTATAATTAGATTATCCAAGTGAGAGCCTTAAAAGTGGGACCCTAATAAATCAAAGCGGTGCGTCACGGCTCTGCCCTGGCTGTTGGACGTTCATGTGTATGATGATGCCATGATTCTTCCTTCGGCTATCATCGGACTACTTCGTTTTGCTTTTTCTTCGTCTTCTTTTTCTTTGATTTTTGCCCGTTTTCTTCATTTTCCTCTTCCTATTTTACGACTGAATTTATTGAATCACATTTTGTCATTTGTTATGTAACGCACACACACGCGTAAACACACACACGAATAATTCACTATGTTTCCAACGACCACCAACGGGAAAGCGATTCTTTCACAGGATAAATGATTTAATCTTTCTTATCTGCTCTTCTCTTCGACAATAGCAAACTTCTGGTTATTAACTTCTAATTAATTGCTATGAAGTGAGGTGGATACTTACTATAAATGAACGTTCATCAAATTGTTTCAACTACAAATTTCTTTCTTTTTTTCGCTAGATTTCTCTCGCGAGATGTCTATCAAAATTACGTTAACTTTTCTCATACCTTCAGCTTTTATTTTTGTGAAATCTTTCTGTCACTTTGAAACATAATTCATCTTTACTTAAAAAAAATAATAAAAAAGTAAAAAAAAACTACCACTGAATTTACCCAACTATCAAAGCTATTTTTAAAAAATCCCTTTATTCCACTCAAGAAATAGAAGAGGTTTTTAATTTAACCTGTTTATATTTTTATTGTGCATATGTTCACGTATAACTTTGCCATAAGTGAACTTCCGTTTACTTCTGCAAAACGCTGCCACCGATTTAGCAACTACAAAGTTATCTTTAAAAAAATCCTTTTTAACCCACTTCAAGAAAAGGAAGAGGTTCTCAATTCAACCTGTTTATATTTAGTATGTTCACGCATAACTTTGACATAGATGCACTCCCATTTACTTCTACAAAACGTTACCACCGATTTAGCCAACTATCAAATTTATCTTTAAAAAATCCTTTTTAACCAGCTTCAAGTGATGGACGGGGTTCTCAATTCACCCATTTATATTTATGTAGTGTATATTCACTCATGACTTTGACATATATGCACTGATTTTGACGATTTTTTTAAAAAATATTTTTTGTTTGAAAGAGTATACCTTTCCGGTAATTCCAAATAAATTTCTCTGGGATCTTATAGTAAATTTGGAACTAGGCTATAAAACACCTGAGCGGATGCTGTGTTGCAGTAGGTTAAGGGGATCTGTTACCTTTTGCCGCTGATTTCTCAGTTTCCACAAGACAATGTAAATTTTACATCTCGAATATCTAATGAAGTATGGTATACTCAACAACTTAAAGTTCTCTATATTTATACAGAAAAGCAGTAGAAATTGGATGATAACTGTTTCAATTTTCACCCTTAATGACGCGTACATATATATTGCGGGTTGTCTGCTCCAATTTGATCTTCGCGAACAGGTGTGCTGCTGACAGGCAGGAATTTCTTTCCCCGCTCTCAAGTCCTTTTCCAATGGTTGTGGTAGAATTGTTGAAAAAAGTTTTATCGAGGTCTATTTATTTCACTTTCAAGAAAACATTGGACGCAAAATGACTGTCGTAATGAATTCTGAAGTTTTATAAGCAGCTTGATGTCACTGGGACCAAGATCAGGTGAGTAAAGTGGGTGAGGGAGCACATCGATGTAAAAATTGTATCTTCTATCTTGTAAAAGGGTATTTTTTTTTTTAAGTGTAAAAGGGTATTTTGAATCAGGTGCATTGTACCAGTGGATCAAAAATACAGTGTCCAGAGATCGTTTGTCCCTTTGGTACAGAATCATCCGGAATTAGTCCTCTTTAGCTTAGAAAATGAAATAAAGAACTTTCTTATTTTAATGGAGGAGAATGAAATAAAATATCTAGTTTTATGTCCCACGATATTCTAAAGAAAATAGATGATTAATGAAAGTGAATGATTATGGTAAGAAATGTCAGAATAAGAGTATGAGAGAAAAGTGCAAAACCTTTAGAGAACCTACGGATAGGAATATCAAATCAGGGACTATTCTCACCAGAGGTGAAAGGCCTGCCACTTCATATCCCTTTGAATGGATCAGAAGACAAGTTTTGTTACTATATGGACTGTCTTTTCGTTTTCGTAGGTTGAGGAATGGATTTCATCGATTTAGACATCAGACCCCATCCATTGTCCATTGGTTGCACAGTTCCTGACCAGAAAACGACCACTGACAATATTGTCATGCTGAATGTCTTCTCAATTCTTTCAATAGTGCAATACCAAAATTCTATCTTCCATGAGCAAAGCGTCAACGCGAGAGATGTTTTCTGCACGTTTCCAGATCTTAATCCTTTCAGTTGGTCCCCATCTACCAGTAAATGCACAAATATACTTTCGAATAGCAGAATTCCAGTGCCGAAGTCGGTCTGGCGCCTATCTAGCAACGAGGAGACTCAGGTTCAATCTCCTAAGGTGGGAAGGGATTACTAATTCCTGCTCTGCCCTCATTCCAAAGTGGCGTTTCATTGAGCCTCCGTAAAATAGACTGCATCTGGGGAACCTTGAATGTGTGATGCGTGAGGACCCTCCATCATCTGCTGTACATTCTTCAATTAATGAATATCAGCAGTCTTCTCTTTACATGCATAGGGTGAAAAGTAACAAACAAGGTATCGATAAGAAATTAAGAATATGGCGAGAATTTGTTGAAGCCGAGGAGATGTACGTTATGAAGTTCTTCTTTTAAGATAACTCATACAATTTAACGGACATGGCGACACACAAGTTTATTAACAAGCGAAATTAACTAGATCATGTAAAACAGAAGGTACATTATTGAGGACTGAAAAGTTTTGCTCTGATTCATCAAAGGAAGTAATGTGTTAATTGCATCAGAAAAAAAGTGTGTAGGGCAACAGGAACGGTTGTGGAAAGGAAAATTCTTCAAGAGCAGTGTAACGTATTTGGACTCGGACTGAAAATCTGGTTTGTCGCACTGGAAGAAAATAGAAAAGCACTGAAATGTCAGAAGCTAAGAGAAAATATGACAAAAATAGAATGAGAAGAACATTTCCGAAGAAACACACACACAGATACATACATACACAGACACACACACATATATATATATATATATATATATATATATATATATATATATATATATATATATATATATATATATATATATATATATATATATATATATATATATATATGGTAAACTGTTTTTTCATAATGTCTTGTTGAAGGGGGAGTTAAAGCCCGAAAACCTCTTAATTTGCGCATGCCACTGTTCCATACTATATTACCGCGAGATGTGAATAGAGACTTTTGATAAGGAAAGAGATGTTCAAATATTTTTCAACGTGACTGTACTTCATTAATTACACAGATATCTTACTTGCGTATATGAGAGAAAGATGGCAACACCACCAAAATTCTAACTGAACTCTTCATTTATATGATGAATGTTGCGGTATTTAATTAACCGCTTTCTCCCCCAACATTATGAAAATGGAAGAAGAAAGATGTTTAGGGTTGGGCAGAAGACGTGGTGATTGCGAGCCGCAGGTTGTAATCAAAGTGCCGCGTCACGCCCACGCAACAGCGTCCACGTGACTACCACCTCCTCTACCTCCAATGAATTTCCCCTTCTCCAAGTCTCAACTGAAAATTCCTTTGGAGAAAGAGAGATAGATAGAGACCATCCATAACATACCCGGAAATCAATCTATTCCAACAGGTGTGTGCTGCAGCGGGAAGAGACCTACAAAGCGACAGAGAAACTAGTACCGTATTTGTATCGTATGATAATTCTTTGCTAACACTGAAATCTTGTGTTTCTCAAACTTAAACTTTCGGTCCTTTACTGTCAACAAACTTCACTAAAATAACAATTAAAGAGTTGATAACTTATTTATGTGTATATCATTGAAAGATATATACGATATTGGTATACAAATCTTAGTAGCAAGTTAACTGCTTGTAAAGATGGAGTTGTCATCTTTAATTTTTATACCTTTACTTTATGAAAACAAATTGTTTTTCGTTTCACCCCCCCCCCCCAAAAAAAAAAAAAACGTCTTTTAGAATTACCTATTGTAATGGATAACAATTTCAATCTATTAAAGATTTTTTTCAGGGATACTTCGGTCTGCGGTGCAAATCAAAACCAACTTTTCTTTTGAACTATGCGCTAAAAGTTAATTTGATTTTCACAGCACTGTTTACTGATATCGATACCTCCAATCTATTTGAGGAAAAATCTAACAATTTCAGCTCTCCTGAATTATTTCAGCGTTCATGAATATGAAGTATAGTGTAGCTGAAGCGTAAAAATTGTCATTTTGCATCCAGTGAAACTTTAAAATAATAATAATAACTTTATTTTCAGTGCTGTGAGCAGCTCATTGTCCAAAATACAACACTATATTAAAACTATTATACAATCATTTAAAACAGTCAAGGAAATTTGTAGTATGAATAAAAATTAGAGCGGGTTAAGGTCCTTGTCAGAAGATTAATATATTCAAATTATATTACAAGATTCAAGCTGATTATAAAACAAGATTAAAATAGAAGCAGTCAATATCATAAAATACTTTATGACTATGGAAATTAAAGCTTTATTTAATTATCGTTTAAAGAATGAGACAATCTTGCTTAAAATTTCGTATCCGCTATGTAAAATATCTTGGTTACCTATTGTCATATTTCCACGTAAAATATTGCTTCTTTGAATAAAGATATTCTGAAGATATATAATAACAATAAAATCAAGTCCCTTGTCATAAAGTTAAAAAAGTTTAATTTTCTCCCAACATATGTTCATTTTAAATTGTTATAAGACATTGCCATAATAATAATAATAATAATAATAATAATAATAATAATAATAATAATAATAATAATAATGTGCTTGAACATTACTTATCTAGTTATAAACCTCAAGTAAAAACTTTCTTCTGTTGTAAGGATTAATAGAAGCTTCTTTTCGCTTCAAAATCTTCACACATTCAAGAACTGATTTTTTAAAGAAAGAACTTTCGGCCAAACACTATTATTATTATTATTATTATTATTATTATTATTATTATTATTATTATTATTATTATTATTATTATTATTATTATTATTATTATTATTATTATTAATCTGCTAACACTTCTGATCTAAGCAGACGATATGGAACATCCAAGCATATTACTTTTCTTCTCTGTTTTTGCCTTTATTCTGGGGTTTGCAGGAAGCTTCTTACAAATCTGTATGTGTCCAATATTACGCTATTCTGTATTTTCTATATGACATTTTCTTCCATTTCAATTGTTTTAAGTCACTTTTCAACGTCTTGTGGATCACTTCGATATCCGATATTAGTACTGGTATTATTTTCACATCTTTGGTCCTTCATTGTTCTCTTATGTTTTTGGCTTGCTGGTATTGTGATGTCTATTAGATGTACCTCTCCCTTCTCTTTGCTCCAAGAATGTTGTTCTCTTTGCAGAGCAGAACGGTCGCCCATTTTACACTATCACTGTCTACTTAGTTCATTGCACATTACCTTTCTACTACTCGTTACGTACTACAGAGTTCTCCTAACACAATACTACCAACAACTCGGGGCAAAGGTTACCATTTGACAGTTGCCAATCCAAATATCTGGAGTGTTTTCAAGTTCAGGTGCTTCCAGTATCATTTATTATTATTATTATTATTTACAATTTCTTGCTAGAAATCTATATTTGAGAGGACCTCAAGTTACAATTTCTATTATTTATGCATATTTATGGACACTTTAATCATTGTGCAATTTTTAATGTTATATTCTGTGCTTTGGGGCTAAAGTAGTTTCAGCATATACAGCACCATTTTATTCATATAAAGATTCACTGGAATAACAATTCTGTTTCGTGTGTAACTTTACTGCTTCACGTTACTCACTTGAGGCTTTACTACTTTAGAGAATAAGACTTAAATATAACTCAGTTGAGGCTTTGACTATTAGAAACCTCAAAAAAGTAACCTACAAGGAAATATCACTTGTACCACATCATGAATTTAATTTGATTAAACAAAGAATTAAAGTAACCTACAAGGAAATATCACTTGTACCACATCATGAATTCAATTTGATTAAACAAAGAATTAAAGTAACCTACAAGGAAATATCACTTGTACAACATCATGAATTCAATTTGATTAAACAAAGAATTAAAGTAACCTACAAGGAAATATCACTTGTACCACATCATGAATTCAATTTGATTAAACAAAGAATTAAAGTAACCTACAAGGAAATATCACTTGTACCACATCATGAATTCAATTTGATTAAACAAAGAATTAAAGTAACCTACAAGGAAATATCACTTGTACCACATCATGAATTCAATTTGATTAAACAAAGAATTAAAGTAACCTACAAGGAAATATCACTTGTACCACATCATGAATTCAATTTGATTAAACAAAGAATTAAAGTAACCTACAAGGAAATATCACTTGTATCACATCATGAATTCAATTTGATTAAACAAAGAATTAAGTTTCTAAAGTTTATTGCTGAAAGATGTTTTATAAACATAAAAAATAAATGGATCTATCTGGCAAAGATTTCTCTTGCTCCTCTCCTTTTCTGTAAAATGCATTTCATCCGTGTGTACTGCATACAATAGCTCGGCTGTATAGTATGCAGCATGCTTTATGCTGCTTCAGTGCTACTGAACCGGAACCGGAGTCGGAATCGGAAAAGAAGACATCTGGTAGTCAGATCAATACAGCATATCCACTAAATTACCAGCAAAAATGATTCATTACCTACCATATCCATTAGACGAAATATCCTAAACCTACTAAACAAGCATTCAAAACTACCAAATTTGGTGGCAAAATCACTAGCTTGGAAAAGCTACAATTACGATATACATTACGGATAGCACAATTATAAAAGTACGACATTTTACATGATTCTTTGCTATTAAAATATAGTAATTTCAATCATATTCCTTTCGTAGTATATTTCGGGTGAATTACAGAGAGAGGATGCGGGTGATAGGGGAACATAAGTAACAGGAAAATAGGCACTATAAGTTTCTTCAATTTCTGTCTACGTAAAGACACATATTGATTTCTATCACCCACGAAAATAGAAATTTCTGTATTGTCTCAAATACGTGATGAGAAATACATTTGAGACGAGACAATAAATTTTTTGAGTCTTCTAGGTAACACTAGTTCACCCAAGTCTTAGATTTCAAATACTCGTTTAGCGTTACCTGATTCATAGTATAAAACCTCTATTGATAAAATTATCATATGGACACAATGAATAGTTTTTATCAAGGTTTAAAGGTACCCAAGTCATTATACAATAAAGTCCAATAATAAATTGTTATACAAAAAAATTGGCACATAATAAAGTATAAGTTTTTTAAAAAAATATATATATATATATATAAAATTAAAATAATTAAAATCATATTTTTAGTGTACATTTTTGTACACAAAAGGTGAAAAATAGTAAATAAAAAGCGATAATATATGGTCAAGGTTAATTATGTAAATAAAAAACAAACTTTTCCATTAAAAACAACAACCAATTAACCTTTATATAAGCTTTTTGGCCCGTTGCTTTTACCAAACATAAACATATTTGGTGACGTAATATAAAAAACAAATTATGGACTTTTCAAAAAAAATAACAGCAACAAAAATACTTATTTTTTTTTGAATTTTTTTTGCATGTTACATTAAAAGGTTAAATAATATAAAAAGCACGGGCAAAAGGCATAAATTACAATTTACCTTTCCGTAGAATTATACGTTTTAAGTCAAATTTTTAGTAACCGCCATGGAGTTTAAAACGTTTGCTTTATAAATACTTTGTTCTACATATATATATATATATATATATATATATATATATATATATATATATATATATATATATATATATATCCTTTTTCACTTTAGGAGAAGTTTTAATAAAACTCTGCCATTTGGCATATATAAATAAAAAAGTTATTCATTATTATAAATACAAATATTTTGATAACACGCAACTCACTGTTACAACAGTACATTTGGGTCATAAGTTATTCTAAATATGTACTATGCTGGCTGCAGAAGAAGAGAAAGAAATGTTTCAAATAATATGATTGTCGATAATGTTAAATAATAAGACTTTGGAACGTCGTTGTCAGGACAACATAGATAAATATAAATAAATGGAATCAATGGCTCAAAATTACTACGAAAGGAACCAGTAAAATCTTTATTGTTGTACTGTACAGTTTAGTCTTAAAAATTTTATTTTTATTTTTGTACAATTTAATTATAATAAATTATATTTCAAATGGGGCCTCTTGCTTTTATTTTAAGCTTTAATATTTGACAACACTTAAAAATTTAAATTGGTTTAAATTACACTGCATGGCCTAACCTTAAAAAATTTAGTTTACCTATTTATTTATTTATTTACAATGTATTGCCTTTGTATTTTTTAATATTTTATGGCTCCCCGTCGAATTATACGTTCTAAGTCAAATCTTCAGTAACCGCCATGGAGTTTAAAACGCTTGCTTAATAAATACCTTTTCTTTTTCCTATAATATCCCTTCTCCAATAAATAAAAAAGTCATTCAACATTATAAATACAAATCTCCTGGTAACACACAACCCACTGTACAGTTCAGTTTCAAAAATTTTATTTTCATTTTTGTACAATTCAATCATAATAAATTATATTTTAAATGGGGCCTCTTGTTCTGATTTCAAGCTCTAATATTTAACAACACTCAAAAATTTAATTTGGTTTAAATTACACTGCATGGCCTAACTTAAAAAAATTCAGTTTACCTATATACTTATTTACAATGTATTGCTTTTGCATTTTTTAATATTTTAAGATATAGTTTAAATGTTATGTCACAACCTTCGTGGACTTCCCGTGACGCGGAGGAATTCTGATAACTTTTAGATAAAATTAAGAAAATAATCAGGGCATATATTTTATGGGCCTTACGCAGAGTCGTTCTGAAGAGCGATTAGTGCCATACTAAAGAGCTCTACCAACATATGTTTCCTGCAGTAGCCTTTAGTATGACACTAATCATACGTCAAAAAAGACTCTACATAAGGCCCTATACGTTTACAAACCGAGACAAAAAAAAAAAAAGCGAGAAAGAATTCTCCGAGAATGGAGTGAAACGAGACGAGATTTCTACAAAATTTACAAGACGAGACGAGGTTGGTAATACTAACTTTGATCTTACAATTACTGAGAACGATAAATTGACAGCTACAAAGTCTACCCGCCACACGTGAAAAATGAACTCCTCCATACCTCTCGAGGGCCACTGTACCTTCATCCTGCAAAGCATACTTCATACATATCCAAAGATTATTAATTAAAGTATTAATTAGGGTTGATAAAAAAACAAACAAAAAAGCTATTTTCTCGATAACGGTTCTAAAAAATTTATGTTTCATAAACTAATTTTTAAATTATAATACAGTATAAGTAATTTCTCTGGCAAAATTCCAGAAGGGGGTAGTTAATTCTTTAGGGTGAGTTTTTGGGATCTTTTCTTTCGAAAACGACTCAGACTTTTCCACCATATTTTATAAATCAATATCTCAATGACAAGTCTATAAAAAAAAAAAAAAAAAAAAAACTCCGCAAGGGGTAAATTACCCTTGAGCAGAGTTTTTCCTTTGAGAACAATTTTTTCAAAAACTGTTACGGTGATTTTCTTCACATTTCACAAAAAATATTTCATTAACAACTCACAGGATAGTACCTAATTTTTCTTGTAAGTACTGGCACAAATCCCGGGGAGGATGAGAGGGATATGTCCCCTCCAATCTTGGAATTGGGGGCTGTTTTTCTCAATAATCTGATTTGAAATGTGTTTTTTGGGGAGAAATGTGATGATTTGTGTCCGATTGTCACAAAGGAAAGTGAGATGAAATTGATGTGCCCCAGAATAAGCCTCAAATTTGTCCGAGTCCCGATGTTGAAGATAACTCTGCTCTCCGGGTCCTCCACAGCATTGTTTTTCAACTTCATAAATATTTTGAACATCGCTAAAAAAAAAAAAAAAAAAAAAAAAATGGGAACGGTCTTGTCCGCCCCCGCAATGTTGAAGACAGATTTACACCGCTGCTTGTAAGATACTAGAGTAGGAATTCTATATATGGGAACGTTTCGAATAACAATAGCACACTTGTGATCGTGGAAAAGATATACAATAAGTAAAGTGTATGAATGATTTTTACGTTTCATGACCTTTTGCAAGGTTGAAAATTGGATTCGATCATCCGTTTGTTCCTGTAAGTAAATTTCTAGAGGTCATTGACAGCAGGCTGTTTTCAATTTTTTCCCCATTACCACCAGAATATAAAATGTAGTCTACTGGAACCATGATTTTTTTCAAAAAACACATACAGGGTGTTCCAGGAGGAAGAGGCAATATTTTGGGAAATGGTAGTATGGGTGATTCTAAGCAAAGAAAGTTGGTATGAACATAGAGCCTAATCTCCTAATCTCAACGGTTTGAGAGCTAAAGGTTGCGAACTATTTTTTACTTTAAATTGATTATTGCTCACCCTGTAGTTATTCTACAGAAGTGGTACACAGCGGATTTGAAAGGTGATGAAACGATCTTTCCAATGATATGCAATATGTCACAGTGGTATCTTTGGAAGAGAAGTTATTGATGGATATTTAGAATCAGTGTTGCCATCCAATTTCTTTAAATAACCTTAACTTTTTCAAATTTCCCTCAATAGATTCCCTTCCGAAGACAACAGTGCCACATGCTGCATACCGTTGGAAAGGTCATTCCATCACTTTTCAAATCCGCTATGTCTTACCTCTGTAAAATAGTTGCAGGGTGAAAAATATGCAACAAAGTCAAAAATGGTTCACAACCTGTAGCTATCAAACCGTTGAGATTAGGACCCATGTTCATATGAACTTTTTTGCTTAGAATCACTCATACTGCAATTTCCCAAAATATTGCCCCTTCCTCCTGGGACACCCTGTATATAACAATTACATTTTTATTTCAAAAATAAATATTTCATTAATAACTTTAAAATATATCATAATCAATTTCTCTCACACAATTTCAAAAAGAATAGTCTGTAGGTATGGATTAGTTTTGTTCCGACGACTTTCTCGAAAAATGACTCTAATGATCTTTGATGTTCAGCAAATACATGTTTTATTTTGAACCCTGTAACATGGTATGTCGCATCTCTTTCTGAAGCATCCAGAATGGATGTTCGAGTGGAGTGTTTTATTCGGGCGAAGATTTCCGAAAACTTCTATTATTTTTTTCTAATATTTCATGAAAACTGTGAATATAGTGCCTATCAATATTTTCTTAGTTTAACGTCCCACATTTTTGCTTCTAGGCTAAGGAAGAAGCTGATGTTTATAATGAATGAAATGTTAGGAAGAAGAAGGTGGATGAACCCAGAGAAACCGCACGCACACGGGTGTTTGTCCACCACAAACCCTACTTAGCGAGAGCTGAGATCGAAGCGAGGATCCCACACATTAGAGATAAGTGTTCTATCATTAACCTATTGTGGCCCCCAAATAAATAATAATTGTAGTGTGATACGTTTTATCATATGAAATGGGAACAATGAAATGGGAACTACTGAAAGCTAGTTTAGTAACAGTATATATTCACTATTTCTGCAGTGCACTTCGCCAAGAGTGAAGAAAATTTCTCTCAAAACATACGTTAACATTGATAAATAGCTGCTGTACTAAACTAGCTTTTAATGGCATTGATTCAATATTCCGGGTGATGTTTGGTTTGGTTTAGTTTTTTTAATTGACTTGTTTTAAATTCAAAGTGACTAAAAATTGCTTCCAAAGTATGCTGTAATTCTTGTTATCACACAGCCTAAACTAAGATTCCGGTTGGTCTGGTGGATAACGCACGCGCTTAACAGCCGCGCGGTGTGAGTTCGAATCCAGGTCATGCCAGAGGTTTTTATTTTTTACTAGTTTTGACTTCTCGTATTGTTATTATAACCATATTTTCTGATTTCTAAGACAATACGGCGTGGTTGTCACTTTTTCAACCCAGAATTCTGGGTTATTCCAACTATACAGTTTTTACAGTGTAAACCAGAAAATTTCCTTTTCTTTTTGTCCATCTCCAAATATGCATTCATACCCTAAATTATTATTCTAATTCACTACATATTTTTACTTCTAATAAGTAGTATCCTCTTTTATCAATAAATTTTCTTTCTAAAAACAGTTTACTTACAAAGTCGTATGTACAGTCATTTCAACTACAAATGACCATTATAGTCATTTTTTTTGTGAACTAACGGCACGGAGATACCCAGGGTGTGGGTTCTGAGGATCAGGACCCCGAAACCCCAACTTTTCTGTAAATTTGTGTAATTTTAGAGTCGATTTTTATAAATTTTAATATAATTTATTCTCATATTGAATTTAAACCCCCAAAATCTTTGGACCTATCCCAAAATGAATCTTCCAATAGATAAAAGATATTCGAAATATGGAACAAGAGCGCCCTAGACAATATTATTTTGCATGAGGTACTGTTATCACAAGTCACCCAGTGGCTTTCCGTTTTCAGCCGTTTAGAAACGCGAAAATAAATGCCGATTTTCAAAATGGCTCGAAATCGAAAGCAGATAAGTGAGTGGTGATAACGGTATCTCATGTAAAATTATATTGTCTAGGGCACTCTTGTTCCACATTTCGATTATCTTTTATCTATTTGAAGATATCACATAGTTTCTGTAAAATTAGCTGTATTTTAATTTCGCCGGTATGAAGCCTCTTAAGGATTTCATTTCATTTCAAAAAAGTAATAACGAATTTGAAACTGCATAATCATATATTCAGTATATGTTCTACTTATAGAATTATTTAATTCAATTTATATACTATACTCAACAAAAAGAATTCAAAATTTTTAAGAAGTGGATAATAAATTATGTTGCAGCACTGCTCAAACTTCAGTTTAAATTTCTCAATCGATTTATTAAAAAATCATTTGGTTACCTACCCACTAACATAGTGTAATTTTTTTTAAAAAATGAAATCTTCCAGTTTATCGTCTGAGGATTATGCACGTTAGGCTAAAGGAGATGATCATTAGGGATGCGCACGAGACAAGATTTGTGGCTGTCTCGTCTCGAAAATGTGTTGTAAAAGTGATGTCGCGACTCGAAAAATGTATATTTCACTATTGGAAGAGCCGTGTCTCGACTCGAATTTTGTCAGGAAAATCCTGTCTCGACTCGTCTCGTGCGTATCCCTAATGATCATTAAAGCAAGTGAATGATGATGGTGGAATAAGAAAGTGGGAGAAAATGGGAGTACCTCGAGAAAACCCACGGACACGATGTTGTCAACCAGAAACTTACCTGACCGGGGATCGAACTAGGGACACACACTCACCACAGATAATTTGAAACGGACCCCACGCAACAGGGACCCCACGTAATTTGAAATTGATACAAAAAAAAAGAAAAAAGAAAATTAAGTAATAATGAATAGTTAACTAGCCTCATTTCTAATATATTTATAATATTTATTAACTTGTAAAATAGGGGCAAGATAATATTTTCATGATACCTTGAAATTCAGGTCTTGATTAGATTTCTATCATCTGTAAAGCAACTGAAATTTCATTCGACCATTCATTTTTAGCAATAAAGGTTCAGACCTAATGTTTAATGTAAAATCTGAGTCACACATTCTGGTATCGTGAATCGATCCCATGCGGAAGATGGTTTGCTAACCACATATCCACAATGAAATCCCAAATTATACGTAAATTTAGCCAAGTCTAATGGAACCGAATTGACAGTCCCCCGTGAGAATTCTGACTTTAAATTTACTATTCTCTACGTATTGGTATTTTATAATTATTTATTTAAATCACAAGTCTAACACTACATATTTTTCTGTACCTTCACATGTATGCTTTCACAATAACATTTTTTAAGTAAATTAATTTAGAGTGAGTGGGTGGAAGATGCCATAGTTTTTAATCATACGACAATAGCAAACAGAAGAATTGAAGACAGAAACTTACAGGATAAGTAGTTTAGTCCTTCCGCTAGACCCTGTGTGACGGTCGTGAAAGATCTAGATACGGTAAGTGGTAGAGGGGCGGATAAGTAAATATCTCCAAATAGGCATCTTTCCCGCACTGTAGGTGTAAGATGCCTATTTCTTGTGGGTAAGATGCCACACCCTTTTGGCATGGCTATTACCGTAAGATTGGGAAATAGAACTATTTTTGTTTATTGTGATGTCAAATAAATTATGTACCGGTCTTAGTCTAATGTACACAAATAAACTATATGGAATGCGTTTAAATAATACAACAATCAACACACTGTAGGAAAATCCATCGAACATAAAGAAAATCGTACCTTTACTAAGGAAACAAAGTAAGTTTGATACAGTTATAATAGGTTTAGTAAACATTAAGGCAATACCAGAAAGTACAATAAACATTTGGACAATGCTAGGAATGTTAAACCATTAGGCAATAGGAATATTTAGAAAACTATAACATACAAACATTCACTTGTGAAAGTAATGTAGTGTATTATTTTGGAACATTGTGTGACATGAACACGACCTTATCTGCTCGTTACCCTGTAAGCTAAAACAGGCAGGGTCTAAGATTTCCTTAACCTGTACGACTTCAAACAACTAGAGCACTTAGCAGGATCTTCAGAACGTGTAGCATGAAACCATTTCTGATAGGCAATTCACCTTATCCACTCCACTTTAGGACCGATATCGTCTGGATCAAAATAATACAACCCACAAACACTGCAATAGTTATCCGATTGTGCAGCAGAAGTACTTTTCTTTCTTCCTCTGGTGTTGGCGGTTTTGCTGGAAAATTGTTCCGCAGACGTGTTTGGAACTTCCAAATTCAATACAGACTCCTGTCATTTACTTCGAACGTTTCTTGGTACGAGAACTGGTACAGGACAAATATCATTGAAACATACTTGCGAAGCCGTTTAAATTGCAGCTGTCAACTCTACATTGGTCGGAGACCAGTCAGAAGAAGCAGAGCTTGTTGACGTATCTTGACGTGAAAGCTGGTCAGGCGATGTCTTCGTAGACCTAAGTGTGTTTGTAGTTCTTCTTCCGTGCTGAGGAAAACGAGAAGGTCCCGACTGCGACTCCAATTCAGCATCAGTAGCGGGGAGTTCCTTTTTAGCATATCTGGGTGTGTACAGTGGGAAGCGTGAGAAAGAAGAATGAGTTATACCTTCCTGGTCTACGCAGGCCTACGAAGTGCTGCTGTAACCAGGTCATGAAAATGTGAGAATTGTGTGCGTAGATTTCTGATTCGTTATTATAGTTGCACCGTTCGGCATAGAGTCCGCCCCTTCTGCACTGCAACATCCGATGACAGAAATGGTCTCACCTTTTTCACCAGACGTAACTTGGTTTGTTGGAGACCCTTTAACACCAATAACATGTTCTACACGTGCGTTTATCTGGAGATGGTTTCGTCAACAGCGACGGAATTTGGTAGAATTGTGAAATCTGGAATGCATTCATCCCTCCTGTTTGTATTTGTTTTACTGCGAATCGCAAGCTTTCTTCCGACCACTCCGCTCGTTGAGACGTTCGTTGATATATTAGTGGAATTATCTGCAAAGACAAAAAGGGGCATATTTAGTCACTATGACAGCAGTACAATCATGTATATCGAATGAGAAAAGCAACAGTTATCTTAGCTTTTATTTTGTATCAATCTGCAGGTATTCACATATTTCTCTTGTATTTTCTGCTATTCAGGGCATCTTTTACTACAACACGCAACTCAAACATTATAGGCATCTTGCACCGCATTTTTCTAGTCATCTATCCCATTCAGCGGTTCAAGATGCCTAGCTTAGTCCTTTATCTACGCGCCATGTGCCTCCAATCGCATTCGACTCATGTCAGTTCATGACATAACCTATATTCATGTTTCCTGCTAGGTTTCAGAATAATAACTTTAATAGCTACTTATTAATCACGACTTATGTGCACTTCACCAACTATTTTTAGCTATAAAAAAGGGTACTTACCGCACTTTTTTCTTCTCTTCGCTCACACATTACTTAATTCACCTCATGGTTTTGGCACAATAACAGACATATAATCCGCTCTCTGCTGCGTGCATTCCCCTGCCTTCTCGTTGCGTAAGTTCCAAGCAGTGCATTTGTAGGCATCTTCGACGCACAGGCATCTCACCCTTACCCACTCTAAAATGTAATTCAAAAATGAAAATGAATTCTTTGAGTTTTACGTCCCATGGTTATACCGGTTAGGCTAAAGGAGACGGTGATGATGAGTAATGAATGAAATGGTGGAATGAAGAAAGTGAGAGGAAACGGGAGAACCCCGAGGAAACGCACGCACACAGTGTTTGTCTATCACAAAGTTCACTTAGCGGGGGCTGGGATCGAATCCGGGACGCCAAGAAATGTAATTCAAGAATAAATGCTTGAAAAAAAAAAACTTAACAAACATCATGTGTTATTCCGAAGTTCCGAAATTGCGAAGTCCATTGAGAAAGTATTTTATGTTTTCCTTCATTTTAATTTGTATTTGATCATTGAAAGAATGTTTCGGAAATGTGCTGTGGAGTTCTCTCGCCTTTGAAACAATATGGGTCAGTCTTGTTACACAACAAGCAGGATCTTCATTCCATCTTCATCATGTGGATCGCGCAAAATCAACACAGAGCTGAGAAGCTCTACCCTCCCACCCACCATCTCTCTTCTCCAGCCGGCTGCAACGAGGTAGGTAGAGAGGACGTTATTTCATTCACGTTAAAAGTGTGATTACATTTCACATAAGAACAGATGTTTAATATTCTGTTCTCGGGGATAAGGTAATGCGAGAAAGAGCCAAGTCAAAACAGGTAAAGGGGGGGCACGGTAGCTCAGTGGTAGAGCGTTCACCTCTGGTGCATGGGGTCCCTGGTTTCATCCCAGCTTGTGTCAAGTGAACTTCGTGGTGAAGAAATAACGTGTTCGTGAGTTTCCTCGGGGTTCTTCCGTTTCCTCCCACTTTGTTCATTCCATTATTGTATTCATTTCTTATTATCATAGTTTCCTTTAGCCTAGTAGGCATAACGTGGAACGTAAATCTGAACGGTTTTCAAAACACGTAAAGAGGGGGTAACATCAAGCATCGTGACTTATGCTATGTTGTCAAATCTATCATGAACATCAATTAGTGTTGCAGCCTCCGCATTAAAGTAACTAAAATTTTTATTCGGTGGCTCCTCATTCTTATACAGGAATAAATAATTTTCAATGGTAATGATTATTTGTCTTGTTAATTGGGAAGATACGTGACATTGTGATAACATTACAGAGCCTCCCCTGCTATTACTGCAGGATTATTCTGATTTAATTTCTAACCAAAAAATTTAATTTAATGATTCCATCATGCTGAAATAATCTTCAATATAGCACATACCAAAATAATCCCAGGAAAAATATTTCTTAGTTACGGTGATAAAAAGCTTAAACAATACAAAAATGCACTGCTTACCTCGACAACAGAAACGAGCTGATTTGAGTAGACATCATATATAATCTGACCTGCAGTGAAAGCTTCAGGGAATGTATTTATATTTGTTTCCTACTGTAAACGGTAAATAAATTTCGTGGAATGGTGAAAAGGAAAGTGACAGAATAAGTAAAATAGTTACTGTATATGAAAATAACGCGTTAATAAGACTAGTTAAAATACATAACTACATACATAAATACATACTAGTTAAATATCATCTACAATGTTTCATCATTATAAATATTTTACAACAAAATTTGTAAATATTTTCCAAATATATCTATATATATAAAAGAGAACGTACAAATCCTTTGTTAGCTCATCACGCTAATACGGCTGAACCAATTTCTTTCATTTTTGGGGGGTTATTAAGATTTGGACCCTAGATGGTTTTTATCATATCACTTTAATTTTCAATTACCAGTGTCTTGAGATAATTGACCATTCAAGTGTCCATAACGTACAAATCCTTTGTTAGCTCATCATAGCTAAATCTAACCGTATTTATATGCAACCCACATGACCGTGTCACTCGGCGGGTTAACATAAATGACAGGCGATATAATGTTAACATTTACTCCAATCTTCTATGGTTTTTATCATATCACTTGAAAGCGAAAAAGTAAAAATTATCTAAGTAACAAAGTTTATTGCGTTCCGGGGTGACCCCAGCGAAGCGGGGTGAACGCTGCTAGTCTATAATATATTTTACAAAATATATATTATAGATGTACGTCAGCAGGATTATTTTATTATTGTACTAGCTAAAACCCCGTTTCTTCGCACGGGGAGAATGGGTATATCGGTAGTAAATATTTGAATCCCTTTCGTCTTAGGATACGCATTTTAATTAAAATGTAATAATAATAATAATAATTCATAAGTTAATACATTTTTGACATACATTTTGAAATACTTTACCGTCACAGAACAAACTTTAATCTAATGACATGATAAAAACCGACTTTGACGTAGATACTATGTTCCAAAAATTATTTCAAACAGGTCAGGCTTTTTCCTGAATCCGAAAATTATGGATTCGTCACAATTTTTTGATCATTTTGGATATTTTATTTTTCACCCTTTCTCATCTACCGCACTTTGCCCTGTCACAAAATAAGGAATTGAGATGAATAAATAACGACAAGCAGAGGGGCACCGTAGTCTAGTGGTTAAAGTTTTTTATGGATTCATGTCCGTGTGGTTCCTGGTTTGATTCCCGGCCGGTGCCTTCCAATTCTCGTCGTGAGGCAAACTGGGGAGTCACGTGAATAAAAGACGTGACTGCTATTGAGTCTAGAAAGCTCCCGAAACGCCGGTTAGTGATAGGGCGACGTGGCACGCTGACTAAGTGTTCGTCGGTGGCTGGACGTATTTCCATTAGTCACAAACAGATGATGTGGAACGGCTCAGGCCTACAAATCGGGCTCGTTACGCCAATTGATTTTGTATTGATAAATAACGACAAGCAACGGCTTCAACATTTTTCCCTATCATAAACTAAAGTACCGAGTGGAACAAATTACATATTGTAAATTCTCAAGCTAGCTAATATGCCTGTTCTTGCTTCAGCTTGGGCTTACAAGTAATTGGGGTTGGCACCTAACAACTAAGTAACGCAATGAGCAGAATAAGATGAGTAGTAGTCATCCATCAACACCAATGACAGAATATTGTGAAAAGGGGAACATGATTCAAAGAAGATGGACGTTTATCGATTCGTAAATTGGCTACTAAATTGAATGTTAGTGTGGTAAGATGCAGGCACGTACACACGAATTTGTTTCGGAATGAATCAAAAGGTTTTGGGAAGTCCAAATTCAATATGAGGATACATTATATTAAAATTTGTAAAATCTCCCGTAAAAGTAAACTAAATTCATAAGAAAGTTGAGATTTCGAGGGATCCGAACCCCCTCTCCAGTAACTACTTCCTGCCTACTGTCCCTGACAAGATGTCTCAAAATTGTTAAGAGTCTTCATCCCGGCGAAATTAAATTACCGCTAATTTTACAGTAATTATGTGATATCTTCAAATACATAAAAGATAATCGAAAAGCGGAACAAGAGCGCCCTAGACAATATTATTTTACATAAGAAACCGTTATCACGACTGACTCATTTGCTTTCGATTTCGAGCAATTTTGAAAATCGGCATTTATTTTCGCGTTTCTAAACAGCTGAAAACGGAAAGCCACTAGATGACTTGTGATAACGGTACCTCACGCAAAATAATATTGTCTAGGGCGCTCTTGTTCCATGTTTCAATTATCTTTTATCTATTGGAAGATATCACATAATTACTGTAAAATTAGCGGTATTTTAATTTCACCGGGATGAAGACTCGTAAGGAACTCGTCTAAAGAAAGTTGTACACAAGAACTAAAGAGCCTGCACTGTGCAGTAGGAATGTCATGTTATTGTTTGTTCAGGTTCGAAATTTTTAAGAGGGCACATATGTAAGCAGAGGGAGTATAAGAAAGGAGAACAAACAACATTTATTCATTCCCCTACATTCATTTGCATTTTTCACCTCAATTCACTACTTAATGAAAGCTATTTGAATCGAGTTTTTTTTTTTTAAAAAAAAAAAAGAGTATTAGTCCATAGAATAAAATCTTTGGAAATTACAAGAAAATGTTTCTTCAACAGTAATAATAATATTTGGTTGCTAATACAGTCATAAAAGAATGTTTACCTATGCTAATTCAGACATTCTTATAACACGTTTCAGTTCCATCTCCGTCGGAGTATTTCTACAAAAATAGTTTTGAAAATGTTAAAGAATAAAAAACGTACATGTGGCATGAATTTGGACTAATGTCTTCTTAACAAAATTCGATTGATTTTAAAACGAATAACTATAGTAAAGAAAATTACTAATTCGAAAGACCTTTTCTTCTTCAAAGGTGCCGCTCTCAACGGTTCTCTTGTCATCTGTCTTGGCCTAAATGTGCTCTTGGTACTGCACTTTACGTCTCTGAAACATGGGATTCCTTAAAAACTAATGAAGAACAAATAATCTGTTTTTTAAAATATGGATGAGGAGAAGAACGAAGAAAAAATAACTGTTCAAAACAGAAAAATAATGAGGAAGTATAGGTAAAAGTAGGAAAGGTAAAAAAAAAAAAAACTGATGATGAACAGTGACTTAGTTTAGAGATAATGAAATAATGAATAATGGAAGGAGGACTGCTTATAATATTGTGACATTCATATTTGCATAATTATAATTTTGAATATCAATATGTAAATTCTTATGTACATTTTTGTATTATGTATTAATTTGTATGCTTAATTTAAGTATAACTATCAGAAAGAACCAGTACTAATATTTTGTTCATAATAGTTAATAATAATTGTATATTCCATTAGTATGAAGAAATCATCATTAGAACTTTGAATAACATTTTAGCAAAAATGAAAAAAATAGCTAGAACTACGAAATTCAGAGGTCAATGACTAAATCGGCGCAAGGAATTGCCTAATCGGTCCCAGTAAGTACTTCTAGTAAAAACTAAGAATGTCATTTTATTAATGTACAGGATATATATAAGATTTAAAAAGAGTACAAGAGACATTTTTAGAGGGATCAAATCCAGTAAGAGTGGCTGGAGCTAACCTAGTATTTGAACTCCATATTTTATGAAGATATAGCGGAATAATACGTGTGAAATTCTTTCTTCAACCACAATTTTCAAACATTTACAAAGGTTAGTGTCAGACTACCTTGGTTGGCTCAGAAAGCCTCTCGAATACATGCTAGCTTTCAGACAGGAGTACCAGATGAAGTATGTGTTAATTAATATCAATTATTAGACTAAATAATAATACTCGTGCTTTTGGAAAGTACTACGAAGAGTATATTTCGTTTCTTTCCGTTACCTTCCCTCGTTATTTGTTTTTAAAACCTTTTATTTTCCTCGTTTGTATGCTAAAACCAACACCAAAAATGCTTCTGGTGTTTGCGGGTTGAGCTTCGCAAACTTGCATTGGGAAGCAGGCGAATAGCCATCGGATACCAGGAAATTCACTGTTTTCAGTATTTTTGGAGAATAGCAACTCCATATGTAAATGAAATACCAAATAAAGTGTACTATTTGTATATAAGCATTGTATAAGTGTAACATAGTTTATGTTGTGATAAGTGAAAATGTATTAAACAAGAAGTTCAAAAGCAGGAACAGTGTGATATTGTTTTCATAATTTTTTTTTCATATTTCCTCCGCTAGAGGAAAGCCTTGAATGAACAGGTGACAACCCACCTGTTGTCACATGGCGGTGGAAACGAATACGCGACAAAACGTACTAGCGACAAAACGTACCACCGACAAAACGTATCACTTACCCTGAGGGATGCTTGTGAAGGGTTTTCTAAAAACACTTTAAATAATGACAAGCGACAAAACGTACCACTTGACTGGAGGGCTACTTGCGAAGACTCTTCCAATCAGCCATCAAATAATGACAGGCGACAAAACGTACCACTTGATAGGACAGCATATAAGTATATATCGGCCAAAATAAGGTTAAAAGTTGAACAGATTGGTGGTGAGAAAAGTACCGATGCAAGACCAAGACTACTACTAAGGCTAAGACTAAGACCATGCCTGCAATATTCTCGCAACACCAAGACCAAACCTGCAAGTTTCTTTTCAGACCAGCAAGAATCTTGCATATGCAATATTTGAATGTTTGCTGATTTTCATCACACTTTATCCAGGCTTTGGGCCAGGGACGGATAGGTATTATTAGAGGGGCGCGGGTGCTTTCTCCCACAAGGGCCAATGTCACAAATCAAGTTGCACAGTTTTCTTTCTACAGTAAGCCAATAGTATTAACTATTGACAATTAAAACCTGATATTCTTTCATCAGTATATTATTCTGAATTGTTCAAAATATTATATGAAGTTCAAAGAGAACGTATACTATATTACAAAATTAGCAGATGTTCTAGTGTACTAGTTTTTGATGCTACTGTATCTATCACTTTTGCATTCGAAATATTTTTTTAATAAATCTTTTTCAATAGACATCAACATAAATGTTTTCAAATGTTCCTGAGACATGGTACTCGTTACCTTATTTTTAATGTATTTCAGTTTATTTAAGTTTTGAAAAAATTCTTTTACATGTTACCTGAGTTGCGGGCAAAATCAATAAAAATTTGTATGCTGGAAACCTGGATAAGTATTACTGCAAAATTTACAATTCTGCAAAATTAAAAAGCAGCACATTGGACAATTTTGCAACACGTTTTGCATTCGCTTTCTTTGTAAACAAATGTATTTTCTCCTAATTATGAATCACTTGCACCATCAGGACAGTCATTTTTTCTCGGTTGTGCTCGTCATCAAGACTGACTTTTAAGGATATCCACGTCCTTCAAAAGTCCAAGAAAATACATTTATATTATTCTTCGAAACTTCTTTACTGAAGTTTTTCAGAAAAAAATGTAAGTTTATCGAAAGGCACGTCTGGAAGTTCTGTTACTTGGTTGAAGTGTCTAGGGTCCAAATAATCCATAAAGTACATTGCTTCTTGAATCTTGAAGAAATACTCGAAACTACCATGTCCAATATTATGTTGGATGCTTCGATGCAGTACCTGGTCATTGGATAGAAGCAGCTTCATATTCATATTCACAGTAAAATCTTTGTCCATCTCTGAAGGCGAATTGTCTACAGGTCAATAGAAAAAAAAAAAAAGAAAGAAATCACGTTCTAAGTTTTCAAATTTGTTATTGGCCCATTCTGCAAAGCTTAATGCTGCATTCTTAACGGATTCAAAATCATCTCTCTACTCTTTCACTTGGAACAGAGTAGTCTGCACCATTCGATAGGACTACACTAGCAGCACTCTCTATTTGGAGATAGTTTGACAGAGAGGTCGTCATTTGAAATATCTTAAGGAACATTTGTGCTGTCCGAGTTGTTTTGAACTTGAGATCTTTTATATATCCTTTCGCTTTACACCTAGCTTTTGGTTTGATATTTTCTATAGAAGCAATTTTCTTAATTGTTATTGTCAACTCTATATACAAAGCACTTTCTGGGTTCGAAAAATGACCAAACTTTTTCTGAAAAACAGTGTGTTTTCTATCATCTTGTTTCGGCAATAACTGTAAGACGCCTTTGTTAACATTTGATCTTCCAAATGTCCATTCGCTGATAAGACTCACGCATAAATATCGCACAGTCATTCAGCAGAACAATGACACAGAATCAATGCAATTTTTTTGTCAGATCACATAT
This sequence comes from Thermobia domestica, assembly GCF_964235325.1. NCBI lineage: Eukaryota > Metazoa > Arthropoda > Insecta > Zygentoma > Lepismatidae > Thermobia > Thermobia domestica. The sequence goes on along the minus strand of NC_137466.1, from coordinate 144,559,213 downwards.
GACATGATTGAGTATATACGCGTATACCACACGTGTAACTGAGTTTCTTAGTGGTTAAGCGGTTAGCGTATGCGCCTTTATCGTGGGAGACCTGGGTTCGATTCCTGGCGGGAGCTCATGTGCTTCGCATTTCCCGTAAATCAGTATGTCCCGTCTCATATAGCCTCGCTGCTAAAAGGGCCGTTAAACTCAAAATCAACTGAATCACGGTGTAACTGATCATAGGTGAATTGAAAAAATCCGAATATTGTCCTTGCATGTTACTTGAGCCATCGGTTGAATTTCCAATACACTTCTTAATATCAAGGTTCAACTTCTGCAGAATTTCTAGCAGTAAACCGCAAGGACACTGGCCTGTGGTAGATATGCATTTTACAATGACAAAAATTCTTTGTTTAACAACCATTTTAACAACATACCGTAAAACAACAGAGCGCTGGCCTGAAACTACTATACCTTGAGTAGTGTCTAATAGAACAGAAAATATTGAAGCTTGAGAGACTTCTTTTGAAATATCTTCTCTGATAAGTGTGCTGATAGCATTGAAAACATAATTCACTGTGTTTAGTAAAAGTTATGCGACCACTATCCTGCTTACTTCCTCGTATATGACTCTTCTCGGTAACCTTATATAAATTACTTTTAAGCGGAAGATCAAATTTGCTTAAGAAAGGAATAATATCCAAAAAGTTTCCATGATCTATAGCTGTGTCTTTCAGTTTATAGGCTGCTACATTTCCTCTGTAAATGAGCCCTCTTTTACCAATGAGTTTCTGCACTTTGACAACTCGATACATTATCTGTCTGTTCTTCTCAACCTTATACTGCCGTTGTTTTACCTGTTGATGAAGAAGTAGTTTCTTAACATTATGTTCTCTTTTGTTAGATATGTAAGCACCCACATTGATCTAATGTATTTTGGAAGACTCGCTGTTCTCTTACTCGCTGATAAACGTGTTTAATGTTCCTTTTGTCACGTACAGAACATTTAAGAGAAGTTTGTTCGATCTGGAGAATAATCTGTGAACACGCTAAAAAAAAAAAAAAAAAAAAAAAAAAAAAAAAAAAAAACTTGAAGTGGTACGTTTTGCCGCGGATTAAATATCCGAAATGTTTTAATTGGTCCAAGACAGGTTGTAATTTATATAAGTGGTACGTTTTGTCGTGGAATAAATATCAGAAATGCTATAATTAAACCATGACAGGTTGTCATTTATGACAGGTCGTCAAAAGTGGTACGTTTTGTCGCAAAAATTCAGGTGGTACGTTTTGTCGCTGGTACGTTTTGTCGGGACACCGGTGGAAACAAGTGAATAACATCAATATCATGATTTAGAAACTAAATCAGAAAGTTATTAAAGAGTGTAAAATGTTAAATGAATCTTAGAGGTTTGTAGTTAATTGAACAACTATTACAAGAAATGGCACTTAATTGTTAATTAAATATTAATGAATAAAATTATGGTAATTGAATATAGTAATACATCTCCCAATAGGAAATCGTTATTCTCGAAATTCAAAGAAAGCATAGAGACCCCAGGGTTGCCAACTTTTCTTTAAAAAATCGGGACGGAACAATCGGTTTTAAGCCCCCCCTTCCCCCCGGAGACGACTACACTACAGCGAGTCGTTGAAAACAATGTTAATAATCAGTTCAACAACACGAACCTGAGTGAATGCGGCACCTTATTCTTTTTATTTTACCACTCACCGCTCTTCACTACGTATGAGCAATATCAATATGCAACAAATTCAAACCAAAACAACTGCAATTTATTTCATATAAATAAAGTTTAGAGAGAAAATTATATAGATTTTTTTGTTAATCCAAATAAGTGCATCACATTGTTAAGGAATTACTGACAAAAATTAAGTCTTTTTCTTTGGCTATCATCATACAACAAATTCAAACCAAAACAATTGTAATTTATTTAACAGAAACAACGTTTAAAAAGAAAACTATATAGACTAGAATGTTTGTTTTTTCACAAATAAATCAATTCCTTTAAAGAATGACTGAAATTATTCCTTAGTAAGTTATTCCTTTGTACAAATGGCCCAGTAAAATATTAATTAACTTTGAAAATCGATAGATCGGGACAATATGCGTCCCAACGAGTGTCCGGCCGGGATGCGGGACAAATAAATCAGAAATCGGCACAGTCCCGACAGAATCGGGACGGTTGACAACCCTGAGAGACCCCTTTGAAGAGTTTACGCATGTAGCGCGAATTCCTCCTTTTTCAGAGGGAGTTTTCTGCAATCATTTCAGTGTCATTTAGTTTGGTCAGTAGACAATTTTTAGTCTGTTTGGGCCAGTATTCAGTTTTCTTCCAGCGTTGAGAAAGTTCTCAAGCAGTAAAGATTGTTTTTGAGTTAGTTACTTTGATCAGTAGTCAGTTCTGGCCAGTATTCAGGTGATTCAGTGAGATTGATCTCGGGTAGTTCGTTATTCAGTGTTACGATTATTTTCGGGCATTTCTACCTTCAGTCTGCGTTGACGCAGTTCTCGAACATTTAATTAGACCGTTCTCTAATATAGTGTTTAGAAGATTCTTAAACATTTCGTGAGTTGGTCTGTCATTATGTATCAATTTTTGAATTATTACTCGAGTGAATTTGAATTAGTCGGCAAGTGTTGATTCAGATTTGAGCATGTACAATCTGGAAAATCCTTTTATTTTCAGTACACAGAATACAATTATTCAATCTTGCGAAATGCAATAGAAAGAATGTTTGAGCACGTCGTCGACCTCTGCAGCCAAAATATCAATATTATAAGCCACATGTTAAATAAAACTCGAAAAATGTGCATACAATACTATGACATTCCAGAGTTTTTTTACTTATTTACGATATATTTTCTACTGATGGTTGGTAATCTGAGTCTTGATCTGTTATGTCTTTAAACACACTTAAATCTTCACTATTTAGGGTCTCCAAATCATCACAATTAAACAATTTTCTTCTGGACAGAAAGTTATCCCTGCTGCAGGATGCCAGCTTGCTCTGTGGCCAGTGTTGGGAAGTAACGTAACGCAAGTAACGCGTTACTTGTAACCCGTTACTTTTTAAGTAACGTTTCCTAGTAACGCGTTACATTTTTTCCAAAGTAACTGTAACGGTAACGCGTTACAAATTTTTAAGTAACTTACCTACTTTGCGTTACTTTTTCGCGTTACATTTCGGATGAGTAACTATAATATATGTATATATATATTTTTCGGAAACAAATGTTTCTTTCCTGTTAGTGTATTTCTCAGAATGAAACAATCGAGCATGAACTACGTACGTCAATAACCGACAGTCACAGACACACAGAGAAACAGATAAGTTCGTACTGCCATTTGCTGTTTTTTGAAGATGAGGACAGCTTTAGGGAAATCACGTGTACTGATTGCAATCACCTGGAAGATTTTATCGCAGATGTTGACAGCTCCAAATCAATTTATTCAGTGAGTAAACTAGGAGTGCAATAATACCGGTAGTCTATTTTACTTTGATTGGTGTTGTTTTTATAAAGATGGAGAACGAAAATATTTTAAAGTTCGAACATTTGAAAGAATACTTTTTTCTTAAGAGCTGAGGATGATGGTGACAGAATTTAAAAATAAAGTGTCTGAAGTGCCCCGGCGGAAAATATTTATCAACAACTGGGGTGCCATAATTAACGATTTACAGTAAGGGGTTAATATGAATAAACTGTGTTTTGATGAGTAGGCCTACTTTATTACTAGAAAATAGTTTGCTGATGGTATGTAATATTGGAGTTCTTTCAGATCAGTTTGCTTATCCTAGAGTCCCGTTGATTATAGAGTAGTGTAATGTTTCTCTATATTCTTTATTTTTAATTTTATATAACAAGATTGTTATTATTATATAATTAGTTTAGCAGAATAATAATAAGCAACCATCTTTTCTAACGCATAGGGATGAACACGAGTCAAGCTACAACTCGACTCGACTCGAATTCAAGTCGAGTTTCGAGTCAAGTCAAGGGTAATATCCTCGAGTCGAGTTCCTAGCTGATTCAGTTTTGCGCGTCGAGTTTCGAGTCCAGTCGAGTTTGATAAATGGCTCGTTCGTTTTAAGTCGTCTTGAAATCATGGCCTGATTACACTGGAAAACGAAAACCATGGAATACTTTTAGTGTTGCTCACGAGAGGGGACACTGCTCGCATCTCGTCTCGTCTCGATAACGAGACCACAAGAGATTTTTTTATAACAAGCTCAGCTCGGTTCGACTCAACTGAGAAGATGGCTCGAGCCGGCTCACTTGGGGTGACCCATCGGCTCGAGCTGGCTTGACAAGGATGAGCCATTTGCTCGGTTCGGCTCAACTGAGCCGAGGTCTCTAGTCGAGTCGGTTGGGTGAGCTGTTGGCTCGGCTCACTTCTCGGTTCGGGTCGATAGTGAATGAACTGTGAGTCGAGTTGCCCGAGTCGTTGACAATTCTAAACCCGGGCCGAGCAGTTTTGAAGATATTTGGCCAGTGCCTTATAACTTTTAACAGTGTTTGGATCGAGCCCGAATACTCAACCTAGACCCTCAACCCAAATTCAGAAGCTCGTGAACAATGTCCTTGACTCCTAGAATTTACGACTACCGAGGTTGGCAATCAACTAATCAAGACTGAATTTTTTAGTATTCAAATACAAACCGCCTATCTTTCTTTTTATATACAGTGTTGTTATAAATAATAATAATAATAATAATAATAATAATAATAATAATAATAATAATAATAATAATAATAATAATAATAATAATAATAATAATAATAATAATATAAGTTGTAGTAGTAATAGTGTCATTGATAATAATTATACTGTCTATCTGATATACTTGAAGAATATACTCGAAACTACACACCGGATTTGGCTCGAGTCGACTCGGAACTCGACTCCAATTCGAGTCGAGTTGGAGGAAATTTTTCGAGTCGAGTTCTCGGGTGGAGCTCAAAGATGTCTGTTTCTAGTCGAATCGAGTGTCAAAGAAAATTCGCTCGAACTCACTCGTGTCCATCCCTATAAGTAACGCAGTATGGCATTTTATCAATGTTACATTATATGAAAATGTTCATATATCAAGTAAAAATTTGTCCTTGCATTTACATAAAGCGATTCAGAATGTGCAATAATAATAATAATAATAATAATAATAATAATAATAATAATAATAATAATAATAATAATAATAATAATAATAATAATAATAATAATAATAATAATAATAATAGCGGTAGTAGTAGTGGTACGGAAAATTGAAGTCATAGTTTTTTTTTTTTAATTTTTAAAGTTTCGGACTTAAAAGTAACGCGTTAGTAACGCGTTACTTTCGAAGTAAAGTAACAGTTACTTTTTGGAGGCAAGTAACGCGTTACTAACGCGTTACATTTTAAGAGAAAGTAAAGTAACTTATAACGCGTTACATTTTTACAAGTAACTTACCCAACACTGTCTGTGGCATGTCATGGTCATCATAAACAAGAATTTTAAGAATGATCCAAAGAATTAATCAAAAGATTGCCATCTTGGCCAAGAATTAATTTTTGGATCAGGAGCCACAAAATATTTGAACGGCCCCTAAATCGAGTTTTCGTATTTTGTACGGAATAAGCACATCATACTGAGTTAAATAAGAGTTTGCGTTTGGCTACGCTATATGTAGTTCTTCAGATATAAAGTATACAAGAAAATTTTTGATTGAATGAAATATATTGGATCTTTTGATCGAAAAAGGAAAAGTTAAAACCTTTTGGGTAACATGACTATCATGATAGTACTACCATCGCGTGGGAATTTGAAGAGTTAATTTTTTAAAAAGTATAGATACACTTACAACGCACCATTGATTTAAATAGAATGAAATTCACAAAATTGTAGCTTATCCACTTGTTTCCCTGAATCCCTCATGTGTAGGGATGCACACGAGACGAATCGAGACAAGATTTTCCTGACAAAATTCGAGTCGAGACACGGCTCTTCCAATACAGAAATATACATTTTTCAAGTCGAGACATTACTTTTACAGCACATTTTTGAGACGAGACAGCCACAAATCTTGTCTCGTGCGCATCCCTACTCATGTGCATATATTGTGAATTCAACAGATCTCTGCCTATATTTTTCTCAAACATTGGCTCCTGTAACATCAGTAGAAAGAATAATGCTCAGGTTTGATTTTTATTTAAAATGCGTGTAATCTATTAGAATACGTGCTATAAAGACAAATGTAAATTAAAATCAACAAGAAGAGAAGAGAGTTAAATCATGACAGCTATCACGTTAAAAGAAAGAAAAAAAGGAATAAATAGTTTGTAGTAACAACGGTGGAAAATTGAAACGCTTTTTTGTTTCATGTCTCGCTGGGCATCTGTTTTCGTAAACTAAAAACATAACATAACAGCACTCATGAAGAAGCAGAAACAGAATGTAACATATACATAAGATAGATGGAGAAACCTAATTTATTCATACAATCCTGACACATTTAATGATTTTTCTTGTAGAACACATGTGAGAAACTAATGAATAATGTTTGTAACACAATTCAAATCGCTGTAGTTGAAGATTAATCCCTACAAAGATGAGAGATGTGATGAGCATACACGTTTTGCATTAAGTAAGCTGTTTAAGAAGAAGAAGAAGAAGAAGAAAACTTCCACTCTGCATAAAACAGAGATGTATTAAAATTTGTTACTGCTTCGTCTGTGTAAAAGACCTCTGATTTACCTTAAAGGGAAAAACCCTACCGCAAAGAACATACATTTAAAAGTATTAAATGAGCAAAGGCGGGCTTCGATATGAAAGACAATAGTGGCAGCTACCACGATTTATGACCGGTTGGGTTGATTCTTTTCTCTTTTCTTTGGTTTCATTTGAGTTGAGCAGGAGGAAATGTGAGGAGGAAAGGGGGAGAGGTTTTCAATACATATATCATCAAGAGAAGATAGCGATAGGTATAGTTTTACTTCTTATGTTTCCTGAAGAATTAGCTATGCTGGCTACCGTGTGAGAAACAGATTCTTTTACAGTGTTGCTAATCGTATCGTGAAATTTATTTCAAGATTTCACACAAATAGATATGCATAAATGATTCAATACTACAGTGCTAATCTCTCAAGCGAATGTTGAAACACAGAGAAATTATTGACGAAAATATGCCAAGACTTAAAATAAAATCAATTTTGCTTTTGTAAATGGAAATTTTATTTTTCGCATGATCAAATTTGTGCAATTTGAACAATTCTCAAGGAGTCAATCTAATAAATCATGAAATGCAATTAACAAACAAGCAGCGCAACTACACTAGTTGTCGCCCGAGGCAAGAACTCGCCTTAGCGCCCTCCCAATCTGGCGCCTAAAGCACAAACCTCGTTTGACTCCTCCTAGTTACTTCACTGCAAACAAGGTGTCGATCAGAGAGGGGCATTTTCACTCGTTGTGTCCTAATGAGAGTCACCTTTACCTTAGTTTCTCTGACGATGATGAAGTGAAGTCAAAGTGAGGATGATAATATTACTTGAGGTTGACGAAAGGTGAGATAGAGAGTGACCAATTCTATGAGGCTGAGGATGGGTGTCAATATCACAAGTAGTACCCATCTCACTGTTAGAATTATCTGTATCACTGTTAAGAATAAGCAACAATGATACAATATGATAGTTAACAGTGAATTATTACACGCGAAGTGTACTTTTTTTTTTTTTTTTTTTTTTTGCATAAATCTGTAAATAAACCTGTTTCAGCAGAATAAAAGCTATCAGTTATAGTCGTACCATTATATGAACCGTCCTCCTATCACCTAACACTACTGTCTGAAGCAGAAGACAGTGTGTTTGTTGTGGGCTGCTGATGGCTTTAACAGTGTATTTTTACGTACGAAGTGTATTTTTACATAAATAAATGAATCTGTTCCAGCAGAATAAAAAAACAATCAACTATAGTCGTGCCATTGTACGAACCGTCTTCCAATCAAGTAGCACTACCATCTGAAGCAGAAGACAACGTGTTTGTTGTTGGCTGCTGATGACTTCATGTCCTTGAAAGCACTCGCCTGTTGCCATGTCACCCCAATAAGTAGAAGTTGACAATTGGAACTAATTGGAGAAATTCCGGGACGTGTGGTAAATTGCAACACAGTATAACTCCATGTGCTTCCGGGTCAGTGAGGTTAAACAAGTGGGTTGTGCCAGGCTGGGAGTAACAGTGGCCGAAGTATAACATTGACAACGAACGTCATAATTTTTATCGCCTTGAAATTGCGTTTTTTCTCGAAAACTACGCATCAGAATTCATCCCAAAGTGTCTAATTTTGTTCAAATTCATGTAATTTGTCGATTGGTTTATATATTATCTTTAGACAATAGTACATTGATTAAGAATTAAAGTTTAATAAATAATCCTGCATTTCACTAACCATACCCTATAGAAATACTATTGTCTTGTAGTATCATAATGAAAATCTTGAAAAGTGTATACTTCAGTAATTATTTTCACTAAACATTCCATTTATATTTAAATATAAATGATTATACAGTACTAAGATACCTATTTTAAGACCAGATAATAATTCATTCTTTCAATTCAATTTGTATCCAGGGAACTTTCCCCTAATGTGTTTGATACCATTTACATAGTGGTTTTAAAATATTTCAGCATTACTTTCTTATATTCTACATTTAATATAAAAAATATTCGACATTTTATTTGGAAAATCCATAAATAATAAAGGATCTATGATGAATATATTATATTTTATCTACTTTTTTTTTTTTAAACTACAAGGAAGCGCCAATGATGGAGAAGTTTCGCAAAATACCTCCAATATTTCTTAGTGCTACTAAAACGAAAACCCAGATTAGTAATGTTTTCTTGTTGGCTACTAAATACGAACTGTATTTTAAGAAAGAAGTTTGTTGTGGTTTTTAAATTTTCACTTACTTCTCTCCAATACATAAATAACAAAATATAAATATAAATAAACGAAATGAAAGTTTATCCTAATTACTATCACAAAGAATCATTTTTTCTACTCTAAGAACAATTGGAACAGAGCATCCATCTATCCTTGTGTATAAGAATCAGAAACCCAATCATGTATTCAAAGATAAATGTATGAAAATAAGTTATTCAGGTAAAAAATAAAATTATAAAACAGGAAAAAGCCAATCGTAGCCTACAAGGTGAAGTCTATTAAAGGGAAACCAGTCTATCGGAAATAAGTGAGAAACCAACGCTATATTTTGAAGATGATAGAACAGAAGGCAGCATATATAGCTACACGAGCGATAGAGTAGTCAGTCGTCTATTTAGCAGTCACTCAAACGCAAACGATCTTTGTAAATCCATGGAATAAGTAAGTGCTATTTAATCGGGAATACGCGAAGATGTTTCTGGAGGGGGGGGGGGTATGCAATTCTAAAATAAGCATATTTCCAATATTTATTGAATGATCATTGTTGGAGAAAAAAAAAATTCTTTCCAATGGACGATTTTCGAGATGACTTCACCGCTCGCCTATTTCCCAGTAATCGGTTAACATTTCTTGCATACAAAGTGACCAGTGCTATTTCACAACTTCTTCCATTTCCATCAACATATTTCTGTGAACAGAGTTTCTCTGCATTAGCATAAAAAAAGAAAAGAATTGCTTAAATCCAGAATCAGCTCTGATTCTTGCATTCTCGAAGATTAGACCAAGAATCGAGGACTTGGCGTTCCGGAAACAAGCTCAGTCATCTCATTAGCAGGTTACTTCTAAAGTTACACTCAGTTTTTGAATTTTTAACATTCTCCTCAGTATTCGAATTATCAGGAAGGATGAGGGGGAAATCCTCCTCAGTAGAACTGGATGTCTGCCATACGTTATGAAATTTCCCATGTTAATTTTTTCGGATGGGTACTTTATAGTCCCCGTAAATAGTCTTTTGATTGTCTTTTTGTCGGATCTTTATTTGTCCCCCCCCCTTTTTAATTAACAGAACATGTGTATGAAGATTAATAAGTTCATTTCGATTTAATTTCTTTTAAACAGCTTCATGGGTACGCAATTGGATGGCGAACTGTGTCTAGGGGTAAGCGAAAAAAAAAAAAAAAAGGTTGAATAGCATTGGAATAAGTGAAGACATGGCTTATTGGTAGTTATTATAACATGCTGAAGTCATTATAGAACAAATATCCTCATCGTATCCTCAGTTCGGCACAGTTATGTTGTAAGCTGGGGCGTCATTCGGGAAAACGCAGGGGAGAAATTGGTCCCCAAGTTTGAGAAATACATACTTTTTTATAAAATGTATACTAATATGCTAATAAAAGAAAAAAAAAAACCTGAAAGTTTTGTCATTGGATATTCTTACTCCACATGGCAAAACCTTTTGTATATACAACTTGATTTAGCATCTGAGAAGCAAACAATATTCCCAATTTAGTGGTTTTTCCACCAAATCTATTGTTTTGCAATGCTTGTTTTGTGGAGAAATTTTTAATCTGATGGCCAGTGGGAATGAATTATTTTTAGTTGAAGAAATCTATTCAATTTTTAAGAGTAAACTGGCCACCTGATGTATGAGGTCTTCCTCACCGATAACTCTTAAGCTGTTTTCGACAAACGGATCGTTACTATTAAAACATAATCCAGAGAACAAAATACCATAGACAAACCAAGCAGTTCCTTTTCATTATCTTGCCTGATGCAAAAAATGAAAAATTGAAATGAAAAACTACATCCGCTGTGATTCTGATACTGTGTAACATGGAAGCGAATCTCGTTTTATTTTAAAAAAAAAAACAAAAGAAAAGTTTTGTTCTGTTCGATGAGCCAATTTTGTTTATAACTAAATTCAGTTGAACTGTAAAAGAAAAATTCCTGAAAGTGAAACCAAAATTAGATAAACTCTTTTGTTGTGATACCCACGGATTGTGACAGCTGTAAAATAAAAATTCGATGCATTCAATCCAGATTTAACAAGTCGAATGGCATTGTACAGATAATGTAGTAATGAGAATCAAAAATGAGATATGTATTAAAGGAGACGCAGGCATATTATTTCGGGTGGGCAAAGGAGGAAATTACCCAGTGGTGGATCTAGCTGGGGGCTGGGGGCCTAGACCCGTGCAGTTTTGAAACTGACTAAAATAATTTAAGCTGTTATATTATATATTTTTGAAAGTTTATAGTAAACTCATGATATACCTATCATAGTCTGGACTCTGGCTGCTCCCCCCATACCTTCTTCATCCGCCACTGCAATATTCCCCCACTGAGTTTGAGATATTTACAGTATATATATTTTAATTTATAGCGTAGTAGTAAATCAATGAAGAACAGGAAACCCCTGTCAGTGGAGAACTCCCCAGGCCGGTAGCCTGGCCAAAAATGTACGGGGGCCCGATCCAACTATGTTATAATTCATCACCATATTATAGTTCATTTGCAAGCCTACCGTGAAAATTTTAAAGGACCAGTAAAAATTTAGGGGAAGCGGTCTCCCTAGATCCCCCTTGGATACGGGAATGGAACTCCCTCTACAACGAAACCTGAAGTAACGCTGCTGAGTAAAAGTTAAACATCTGATGCTAAATTTTCTAATCAGCGAATTGTATACTTAGTTTTCGCATTTTGCACCACGTCAACAGACGTAGCGTAATGTTTACGCTGTAATTGGAACTATCCCAATGAGCTCAAGCATTCATTGAAAGAATTTACAGTTTTTGCTTTTCATTTACATGTCTAATGGGATTTCTGGTGATATTTAAACCTTTTTTACTGGTAATCTGGTGGTGTAAACGCTTTGATCTGGTGGGGAAAGGCGCTAAACTGTTGGCAAGATTGGAAGCAAAAGGTTAGTGATAAGTAACTTAGTACGATTTATTTTCTGCTAGTGCACTCAACGGGATACTCCCCGCTTAATTAATTCAAGTATGATAATGTTATAAGTAGTGCTGTCGAAATCGTTTTTTGAAAAAACCGAAAACCGGTTTTTGAAAAAAGTTCAATTTCATAATACCGAAATGTCGTTTTCAAAACCGCATTTTCGGTTTCGGTTTTAGAAACCGCTTTTGCGGTTTTGGTTTTGAAAACCGCTTTTGCAGTCTCAGTTTTGAAAACCGCTTTTGCGGTTTCGGTTTTCAGAAAACCGGTTTTCTCAAAAACCGAAAACCGCAAATGTCACAAAAATTCAACAGCACCGGTTATAAGTGTTTGAGAAACAAGTGGCAATATAATAAACCAGCGTTGCTAATAATAATAATAATAATAATAATAATAATAATAATAATGAACAAAACTTTTTCTACTATTCCTACCACTTAGATCAAGCTTTGTTAACCTAAGTGTGTCGCAATGCCATAGGCATTCAATAAAATGTTATCTGTCAGAACAAAGTTGGGAAACCCCTGTTAATCGAAAGAGGATAGTCGTATATTTAAGAGAAAACATAGAGAAGTCATTATAAATGTTCATCACTACTGTTCGTGATACAAATACATCACTAAACCTATATGTGGAAGGTAACGTACAAACTCTCAGGGAGGGGATTGTATATATATATATATATATATATATATATATATATATATATATATATATATATATATATATATATATATATATATATATGGCATAGTCTTCCAGAATTTCCAGTAAATTATGTTACTCTTATACTGTACTGTCCATTCATATTATTTCCATTGTCATTGCCTTGACCTCTGCAGTCACTAACCGGAATGTTATTCTTTTCTAGGGTAATGCAAATAAGATCTGCTATTGCATCTGCAGTTTTCTGGTGACAACCTACAAAGGCTAGGAAACGTTCTTGGGTCGTTCATCAATCACGAAATACAGAAACCGTAAAATGAAAACTGTTTATTCAATATGTTGGGAATCAAGGGTTGCATCAACAATTATATGATTTCTTGTTAATTTGTATTTGCAAGAGTAATATTTGACAGCTTGTCTCTCTTTCCAAACAGCTTGAAGTACATAATTTGCACAGCACTGAATGAATTCGTTCTGTATCTCTGGCGACAAATAATGTACTCTTAGTCGACGATGGTGCATCTGTAAGGCTTTTACATTCATCAAATGTTTCTGTAGCAATGTGTAAAAATATGGAAAATATTTGTAGTAATTTTCTTTTTAGCACAATGGTTATAACACTTTCTGTATTCGACGGGCCTCTCAGCAGTCCGGGTCCCGGGGTAAACGCCCCGGCTCCCCACCCTCTCGTCGGGTCTGGTAGGAGGTACAATTATAGAGGAAAGAACTTTTTTAGAAAATTACTTATTTGTGATCTTCTATATATAATATATAACGGCTTTAAAAAAAGTTGAGAACTCGTGTATTCTACCGAATATTACCATATAATTAAATAACTAAGCAAGATGAAGACAATATATAAACAACGTATAGCTGTTATCGTTTACCTTTAGGAAAGTGCAATATTTACAAACTGTGCAGCCAGCCGACATGGAACATACTATCATTAACAGGCCATAATCATCTTTAGATCTGAGTAGTATCTACATTTAATAATACAAAGGATTCAAAAAATAAATAAATAAATAAAATAAATGAAAAATGAAATGAAATCTTTGAGCTTTGCGTCCCATGGTTATGCCAAATGAACTAAAGGAGACGATGATGATGAGAAATGAAAGAAATGATGGAATGAAAAAAGTGGGCGGAAACGAGAGAACTCCGAGAAAATACACGCAGAAGGTGTTTGTCCACTACAAAGCTTACTTGGTGCGAGCTGGGATCGAACCAGAAACCCCACACACTAGAGGTGAACGCTCTACCACTTTTTTTAAAAACTTCCTGACTTATTTTCTACTTTAACCACTTTTCAGGACTACTAGACACGACAGGGACACGAACACAGAAACATCGAGGACAGTTAAAATTCCACCCTTGCTACTACAGAGGGACTCGAACCCTCAATGGGCTTTACAGCACGATCATCAGCCTAATGCCTCAGACCACTCGGCTACACCCACCGGCACCACTGAGCCACCACGGCCCTCTTCACAAAGAATTCAAGTTTACATTTAGTCATTTTGAATATATTTCATATTTAACATCTCTACCTCATGCTTCTTTCGGTGGATAGAACTTTCATGTCCAGATAATGTGAATAACTCTGATAGTAATAAAAAAGCAGTGTTTACTTTACCACGCATTTATAAACGAAGCGTACGAACTATAATGTCACGATTTCCTCACACTTTGGAAATTCGACTTGAACCTCTTGTGCTCTGAATGTCACATTTGTGTAAGTTAGTTGGCAAACTAGAAAAAAAAGTAAACAATTACAACTTTTAATTAATCACAATTATTAAGCTATACAGCAAGCTTGGAAGACAACTAATAGTAATATTATTTCAGTTATGTTGTGCAGTTGTAATATGTGTAAAGAAATTGCAACACTGTGGTTATAGAGAAAAAAAGAAAAGAAATATCGTGTAGTTAACCCTAAAAGTGGTTTGTCTTAAACACATTACCATAATAGTTTTGGATCATGTATCCATAATGAGTACTACTTGTTACTTATGCACGTATATGTATATATATATGCACAAAAAGAAAATGTCATGTTTAATTGGCGTGGGCTAGGGATAATTTCATTGCCTCCTGCATCCTATTATTGTTGCTGAAGGGGCTATTAACACCCTGGTGCCCTCCATTAATTCCATGTTACGCCAGATTTTCTTCTTGTTACCCTCCCGCTCCCCTTCCCCAAGGGATTTAAGAGAAAGTAAATGAGAAAAAGAACGAGCGAGGGAGAGAGCGAAAGGGATGGAAAGAAAAAGAGAGAGAGGAGAAGTGAAAGAGGAATGTGATGTCAATCGATCAATGTAAAGGCAGCCTTAGCTCTTTGTGTGGAAGTAATTTCATACAATAGTATTGTATACCCGTGTTCGAAAGAAAACTTGGCCACCTATTTGTGTTTCAAAAACCGTAGGGCCACGGTGGCTCAGTGGTAGAACACTTACCTCCGGTGCGTGAGGTCCCTGGTTCGATACCCGGCCACGTAAGTTTGTGGTGGATAACATCGCGTCCGTGGATTTTCTCGGGATACTTCCATTTTCTCCCACATTCGTATTTCACGAACTCTCCCATCACAATTGTCTTTCTTAGCTTAAAGTGCATAAACATTGGACGTTAAACTGAAAGATTTCAAATATTTTCTTTCAAAAACCTTTTACACTGAGAACAGTTCCAGGGTTAAATTAGTTAATATTCAATTCCTCGTAACCGAGTTGTTTTGTTAATATATATATCACACCGAGCTCTCTGTTACTGCATCCGAGTACTACTCTATTAGTTAATCTTCGCTAATTTGAAATGGCTACTTCAACCTGGGGATTAATTAATTGAGTACATATAAACTATTAATAACAAGAAGAAGAAGAAAATTGAACATAATTGAGACGATTCGAACCATGGATCAATAGGATAATGCCTTAACATGTTCTGTTATGTAGGTTTGTTTCAAGTTGCTTCATGGCTTTTTAAATCTTTGACCCAAAACACACTGTTTTTTAACCGGTTTATAGTTAATCGAGTGAATTAGTTAAAAATATTTTTGCCAATTAATATATTTTTGCCAAAATTTTTTCCACTTAACTAGTAGCCCCAGAAATAGGTTAAAAGATCAAACTATGGCTTAACTGAGTACAAGTACTCGGTTACTAGTAACCCTGATTTTTTTTTTTTAAAAAAAAAGAATTTTCAAACAGAAATTCGGCTACTATCAGCCGAGTTCTCATTTAACCCTCACTGAGCAAGCAAAGAATTTTCTCAGTGTATACGTGAACTTAATTACTCCCAACAGGGCCGGATCCAGGATTTCTTGAAGGAGGGTGCACCAATAACTACCACTACATTTGATTTAAATTTTTAAGTTTTTAAATGCCTTCTTTAAGCATCTGTGGTGTGAATAAGGAATATTACTTTGTTCAATGAACCATTTTGCTTCAACCTTCAGTAAATCGACTTAAACTGTTGCTTTTGCAAAACTAAGCTTTCTTTTAAGCCTCAAACGGACACATAACAGCAGAAAGTTTCGGAAAATGTTGCTTTTTCACTGCTAGGTTCTCATTTTAGATAGTGTATATTTACAGTGAAGAGGGGTGCATGTGCTTTGGTGCACCCCCCTAAATCCAGCCCTGACTCCCAACAAATTTGTATCTTCTTTAGTAAGGTAAATACTTTAGTTTAAGCTGAAGCCGGGGAAATGGTGGTTAATTTGTAGCACTCATCTCTAGTGCGAGGAGTGCTTGGTTTGATCTTAGACGAAGTGAGTTTTTAGTGCACGATATCGGGTTTGTGGGTTTTTATCGAGGTTGTCCTTCCGTTTCCTCTCACCTTCTCATTCTACCAATTCTTTAATAACTAAGTATACAATAATTGCAAATTTGGAGCGAAGTGATCGACCTTTATTGGGTATTTAAGTTTTTCGGTGATTATTCCTCAATGGTATGTCCAATTTGGACATGCTACCCCTTACGACACTCAACGTGCGCTCTCGAACTACCATATCTAATTTGCTTAAAAACGGTTCAGGGATCTCGCAGGAGTATCCGGATAAACGAACGCCTAAGTGCAGTAAATAGAAGATTCGCTCCAATAATTTACTTTCATTAATCACCTATCTTCTTTAGCATACAGGGCACGTGAAACCATGCTGCGTGCAAGTAAAAGATTTCATTTCATTTTGTCAAACTGAAGTAGCATCCTATCCTACGTATTGCTGTGATAGTACGACCTTTAATATTAGAGTTGGTGGTTTGATTTCTCTGAACATGACTGCACATACAGAAATGGTAATGCTTACAGAGCAGGAAAAAAAGAGAATGGTACAGATCATTTATTGCAAATTTAGGAACTTTCATGAAAATATGACCTCGTATTTTTTTTATTTGTTTCGTTTTTTAAAAATCCTATTTTATATCCACTGCAACATTATTTTTCTAGTTCTCCACTTATGTTTCTATGCTATCCTCAGTCAAATGTCAAACCAGTCCATTGTTACTTAAATAAGGTTCTAAAGACAAGCACAATTCTAAACATTGTATTACCTGCAGAATCCATTGGCCAAATTTTGTGCGCGTTGATTTCAGACCAGCAGAGGGATATATCACTCACCTACCCCTACTGCAGACCAAACTAGAAGTCACCACAACGAGGAAATAAGTAACTCTCGAAATGAGAAACACTCAACAGCCTTAGAGACTTAAAGAAATGAACACAATCAGAGGAAGATGCTGAAATACGTAGAAGGATCTTCAAGCAATCATGAGAAAATACGTCACGAAGACTAGAAAAATAAATCAACAAATCCTAAAATGGACCAATTACTATAACTCCGTGAACAGTGGCGCCCATTTCTGTATAACTTCTGGAAGGGGGAGGGGAAGGAGGTTCAGTCATATATCCAAGCAAATGTATTCACATTTTATGGTCCAAGCAAACTTTGGGGGAAGCTGGCCCAGTCGGCCATCTCAGGATCGGCGTCCTTGTTCTGGAACTCAGTGTTGCCAGACCAGTCAGTTGGAAAAGCAGGAGATTCGAAGATATAAAACAGGAGAAAGCAGTAGACACATACAGTGGTGGCGTTTGAATGTAAATCGGGGGGGGGGGATAAAATTTGCCATTATTAAGGTGGCAGTAGTCAAAACAAGCAATCCAGAATTCATTTCTGATGAACTACGTTGAGCAAAGGAAAGTAGAAAGTCCCGATTTAGATATATTAATATTATTTGATACAAACATGTGTGAAGTAAAACGTAGTGAAAGAGCAAAGTGAGAACCTCTTCATGCACGTAGCGATAACGTAGCTATATTGTGCAGTCACACGTGCATGAAGAGGTTCTATATTGTGCACTCAGTAAGACGATTTGCTAACGATCGCGGAGAAACGATCTAAGCCACTCTTCCAGCCCAAGTCCCAATTTAAACAACACTTACTTGTAAATCTTACAGAAAGTCATAAACCGCTAACCATAATGCATATAGAAGATGACGTACAGTTGTATTCTTTGGATTCATATTATATACAGTAAAGCTCTATAACTAGGCCTATATGCTCTACAGAGCTTTGTGTATTATAACAGAGAAATTTCGTCTTTTTATGTGAGGAAACATTGAAAATTCAATATTAATAATAATATATTTCTTCAACTTCTTGAAGTAAGGAAAAAGCAGGAAATTGTTTACTTTTCATTTTCTTTCGCAGTAGATCAGTAGAACGTAGAAAAAGCAGGAGATCTCCTGCAAAATCAGTAGATCTGGCAACACTGCTGGAACTATTCTTTACGAAAGTGAAAAGAGTAATTGACTTTACCTGTGTTATGTGTAAATTCCACAGCGCAAAACTTGACATATTTATAGAGGATAATAGTTTCTACATACTTATAAGGTAGACAGTGATGACTTCAAGGGGTGGTTAGATGAAGAATTTTCTGTGTGATCTGACGGTGAATGAAATATTATTTTCCACTACCAGATTAAACTTAATATAGCAAGGGACGAAACAACAGAAACTAAAAGAATTTTCCTGTAGGTTTTGGATTGGGCAAATGCATTTGATGATAGCAATATTTTTAGTGCCATCTATAATTGAAATCCATTGTCAAAGGTGCCTATGACAAGAACGCAGTAGAAGTGTAATTTCTTCTGCGAGTGGCCGAAATTCGATTTTAACAAATATAAATCCTATTGCTCGTTAAGCTACCTAGATAAATACTTATACATGTATAATGCTAATCTATGAAATCTTTAGTTTGTAAAATCCTAGTGAAAGAGAAACAATTGAACACAGAAAGTATTTTTTATAGAAGCTGAAAGATGAAACTGAACAACTGAAAAATGAACACCTAGAAAGAATGATACACCTGAAATAAGTTTTTGAACATATATTCCTCTGTAATCTGGATATAATCATACGCACGGAGCCCTTGAGTAATATAAACTTGGTGTATCGAAAACTCGTATCAGTATGTTGTATAAACTAAAACGGATGCAATGGAAGCTGATAGCAGGGCTGTCGCGTGGACAGGGCAACCAAGGGGGGGGGGAGGCGTCGGGACGACAAATCAACAAAATTCAAGGAATTCAGATTATGTTGGTAAATGATTTTTTAAAAATGTTAATTCAGATATGTTAATAATGATCAGGCCACGGTTAAGTAAAATTACCTGTAATGTAAAACATCGTCTAGGATTATTCAAATGGAACTCTCTCCAGCCCTCTGTGAGAAGAAATTTTATCTTAGAAAACTGACCGAGATCTGCTACTACTTACTTCGGGATTATTTTGGAACTAGGAGGGCCAAAATCAGGTAAAATCACCACGTGTATAGGAGATACGAGTTTATGTTACGTAAGTGTAATTACTAAATACTAACCTAACCTAACCTAGCCCTAAACCATCAAAAGCACAGAAAATATAGGAAGAAAGTACGAATTTTAAGCAAAGTATTCTGGCCTCCCAAATCCAAATATCCTAACCTAACCTAACCCAAACTAACCTAAACTAACCTACCTAAACCATCAAAAAATACAGAATATATAGCAAGAAAGCACGAAATCTAAGCAATATATTCTGGCTCCTCAGGTCCAAAAATATGTCCTTAGTTCTTATCAGTGGCGTATTTACGATTTTGTTTCGGGAGGGACTTTGCTAACTTTCGGGGGGGGGATTTGCCTGGAAATGTGAAAATTCTGCAAGATATTTCATTTACTTTACTATACTAAGTAAGATTTCGGGGGGGGGCTTAAGCCCGGAAGCCACCCCCCTAAATACGCCACTGCTTCTTATACTATCCGTATGATAGTTTAGCACAAACTGAAGAAACTTGAGTAGAATTCAATATTTCTTTATTCCTATTCCGTCCAAGAAATGCTCAAGTAATACCACAATAACTGCAACACTACAATTATCTGGTTATTTTGACAACATTTGGTAATAGCCGGTTAGCATCACAGATATAACCTCGCACGTACTTTCCAATCAATAATAAAATAAATATCTTTTCAGTCCTTTAATTCTGTACTAACCTCATACAACAACTGTGTTTATTAACTATCAGGGATGTAGCCATGAAGGGGGCTCAAGCCCCCAGACTAAAATGAAAAAGAAATCTTAATAAAATTCAAAATTAGGCTATCCTGTATTTGTTTAAACTAAAAACAGTTTCTAAAAGGCATTACAATGGAATTTTAAGGCTTGATTTTTACAAAAAGTTTCGAGGGTTACTGCCGGACCTCGTGTATTCGGGGGGGGGGGGATTTAATATTTGTATATTCTATGCTATTACTATGTTGATGTGTATCAAGTTCAAAATAAACAAGAACAGAACTCGATTTCAATAATTCAAAACCATGTTTTCATTAACTTTTATTTGAACAAAAGAAACACTGACCAAAGCTTAAAACCCACTGTATTTTAAATTATAATATGTAACGGTTTCGGATATCTAAGATATATAAGGAAAGGAGGGGTCAGAACTTATAGAAAGAGTGGAGAAACTTTATTAAGATCAATAAAGAAGAAGAATAGAAAAGGCACCAAAAAGATTAATGAAGAGGAAGAAGGAGTCATCTACAGAGCATGGTGTGAGGACTGCGATATGTCATATATAGGAGAGACAGGAA
The DNA here is from genome assembly GCF_964235325.1 of Thermobia domestica. NCBI lineage: Eukaryota > Metazoa > Arthropoda > Insecta > Zygentoma > Lepismatidae > Thermobia > Thermobia domestica. The sequence goes on along the minus strand of NC_137466.1, from coordinate 144,538,553 downwards.
AGAGAATTAAAGAAAGGATAAAACAACATAAAGATGATGTGAGGAGGAAGAAAGATACCAATGTCATATACAAAGATGTTAAGAAGACTAATCATGGAATTAATTGGGATAAGACGGAAGTATTGGAGATGGAGAAAAGAATGATAATAAGGAAGTGGAAAGAAGCAGATTGGATAAAGAAGGTAGGAAGAGATAAACTTATGAACTGGACAGGGAGCTTACCTATTAATGAATTATGGCAAGGAAGTTTGGATAGCGTAGACAAGAAGAAAATAAAAAAGACCCTTATAAGAACCAAAAATGGCGGAACGTGATTAGTTGGAAAGTGAACACGGAAACTTACAGGATTGGCTGAAGGCCTCAGCAAATAGATATTTTTTTATAACGATGACTATATATATGTCTGTTAAAAGAATTTAAACTTTGTCATAACAGTGACTCGTATGTCTGTATTTTTATTTATGTTCGATAGTGTCTGAAGAAGGATGTTAGATATCCGAAACCGTTACATAATTTAAAATACAGTGGGTTTTAAGCTTTGGTCAGTGTTTCTTTTGTTAAAATAATCAATCCAAAGCCATGGATAGTCTTGCTATTACTTTTATGTTTTAACTACACAAAAACATTCATTTTAACTAATTGACATAATACTAACTTTTTTTATCTTACATTTCATATTTAAATCTAGGACTACAGAATAATTACGTGTTGTTTGCTACGGTGTAGTTTGCCATGACTCGATTTTGGTGTTATTTGCCACGGTATTGTTCTCTCTGATTTATCTTATATCATGAAGATTTATACAAAATCAACTCATAAGCTGAGGGTTGCCAGATTACAAGAGTATGTTGTATATTTTACTTGTAACAATTGTAATTTACTTGTAATTTTGGGCCATAATGTATTTTAAATATATACTAGGCAGATTCTGCTAATAGAAGAAAAGAAAGACAAAGAAATAGTATAGTTATAATGTTAATATATAAAAAAATATTCAAATGTTTTTAGGTAATCTAATCTTGATGTCGTCGTCATGACAACAGAAATTAAATAGAATTATTCAGTTGATTAAGCAGACATCTTAGAAATTTGTGTAGAAGTAAACTGTACGCTTCTCCTTTATTATAATTAAACAAAGTGTACAACAAGGGTAATTTGTGCATTTTAATGGCTCAATATTAATGTTTTAGAACCAGATTTCGTTTTAAATTGTTGCTGAAACGCCGAGAGAGAGAAAAAAGTTGTGTCGTTTAGAAGATCAGTACAGCGACCAACATTGAGCCTAACATTAATGTTACTATTTTGAGAAGTGGCAAAGGAATAAATAGAAATGTTATGAGTGTTACGGATAAAGAAGTGACCGGTAACCAGATTACTCATAACGAAATGAATTCTTCAGAAAACATGATAGATGTCCTAAGGGAAATATCCCAACAGATTAAGGGCCAAGCTGTACGAAGCGATGAACAGTTTGAAAAGTTAGACCAAAAGATGAATCAACAAATTAGGAAGCAACCCCAACAGCTAGAGCAATTGCAGCAATGTAGTGATGGCAAATGGGACCAAGTACAACAACAATTAAGTCAAATGAACCAGCAAATTGTAGTTAAATTCGAGCACTATGATGAAGAAATGGAAAAGATAGTACAGAGATTCACCGAGGTTCAAGACTCTGTAGACATTATAGAGACAGCGGTAAATGAACACGCCAACCAAATTAAGCAGTTGCAGGATGAAGTGAACTCTATTAAAGAAAAGATGTATTCACGAAAGTGCAGTGCAAAATGGTGGGCACACGAATACTGTACATCCTACATCTATCGATTGGGAATCTACGCGTCATCCCAGAGCAACTTTTGAAGGTAATGAATCTTCGAGTTGTAATGAAGATGGTACCGAAGGAGAAAGAAGAATGAGGCAACCATCCCATCACAAACGTAATCACTACAGGTGTTTGAAGGCTAATACAGGTAAACCATACGGTTCAGTGAAGTAAAATCACTTACTAAATTTAGTGGTGTACCGGAAGACATACCTGCGAGGGGGTTCCTTGAAAAATTTGAGGATGAGCGCGAATTAATGGGCGTAGATGAGTCTCAATTTTTAAAATTATTACCACACATATTATTGCCACCTTGTTTAACCTGGTTTAAGGCCATTAGGAGTAGTCTTCATACCTATTCTGACTTTAAGAACGCTTTACTATCCAATTATGAAAATTATTTTATGCTAGCGAATAGGGATGCCTTGTTGAGAACGAAACCATTCAATCCCAAGATCCATAAAAGCGTTACCGAATTTGTGATCTCTACATATAATGAGTTAAGATCATTAAATCCGAATCATCCCGAATCCCGAATCATTGCTTCCATTCGAATTCTATTACCTTTTAGATTGCAACAATTATTAATGTCCGCGCAGTGTATCAATTTTAACCATTTGATTATGCTTGTTCAAAATTATGAGAGTCAATCTGTAGTGCAAAATGGTAATAGAGGGTAGGATAGAGGTCAGGGTAATTCTGGCCGTAATCATATACAATATGCTCCGGTTCGCAACTTAAATATACAACCTGAAAATACTTCTAACTCGTATTGTTTTAATAGTAGAATAAATGGTCACAATGTTACCGGTAATCAGACGCAACCTAATCGCAGAAACGGAAACAGGAATTTTAGAAATAGTAATCGGAATTTCAATAGGAACAATAATCATCGCTTGTTTACACGAAATCGATTTACAGATGGCAGTAATTACAAGAAATCCGAATGCTGCAACAGTGCATAATCGCCAAGAAAGTACTCAAGATTGTGGAATACAATGTAATTTAACTGAAGCTATGAGTCAACGTAATTTAAACTAGATTGTGCTGATGTGGAAGGGGTTGAATCCACGTCAGCGTTAAATACTTCTAATCAAGTTTCTGATTATGAAACTAATTTAAAAACTTTAGATACAAATATCGCTATAAATGACAATTTGAAAAGTTAGATCAAAAGAATATTTAATGTGTTTTCCTATGATTGCAAACTTCAATATTAATCGCATAATTCGCGTTTCATGTTATAGAGTATATTTGAAAACCTTTTTGTAATGCGAGAATACATATTAAAGTTAATAGTTTATGTTTTCTCTAAAAAAAAATTCGTATTTAAGCAATTATTGCTTTTGTGTTCTTGTTCTATTCGAATTTTATGCAAATAATATGAATATTAAAGACTAAAAGAAGATATTTTTAATATAAACGTATGAAAGTAATGACATGTAAAATTGATGTCACGTATTTCATGGAAGAATTACGAGTAATGAAAATCAAATTTATACGTTTTCCAAAGAACTTAGACTTTAAATGTTATTATGGATTCAATCATAATTTATACTTTCTTTCATATATTCATGTAATAATTACTTTTTGTTTAAAATAATGAAATTTTGTCCAATTTCTCCGATTACAATTTGCCTAGAATACATGTATATTAACATCTTTATTTATTATGCCCAAAGCTAACAAATTAAAATTGCTATTAATTAACCTATTTATGGCCCATAATGGACTTGAATTAAGGTATTGACCTATTCTTTTTTTTAACGTGCCTTGTAATCGACGATTTATAGAGTTAATTATGAAGAAATATAATTAATAATAATATTTTTGTGTAAAAATAAAGAAATATATGTGAGTTATGATATGAAATATATATTGTATATACACGGGGCACTTAAAAGGTATGTATATTTTCTTTTATATACAGAATGTTGTATATTTTACTTGTAACAATTGTAATTTACTTGTAATTTTGGGCCATAATGTATTTTAAATATATACTAGGCAGATTCTGCTAATAGAAGAAAAGAAAGACAAAGAAATAATATAGTTATAATGTTAATATATAAAAAAAATATTCAAATGTTTTTAGGTAATCTAATCTTGATGTCGTCGTCATGACAAAAGAAATTAAATAGAATTACTCAGTTGATTAAGCAGACATCTTAGAAATTTGTGTAGAAGTAAACTGTACGCTTCTCCTTTATTATAATTAAACAAAGTGTACAAAAAGGGTAATTTGTGTTTTAATGGCTCAATATTAATGTTTTACGAACCAGATATCGTTTTAAGATGACCATATTATAATAATCAAATCTATTATATTTATAAACAGAATACGTACAATCAACGGCGCCTTCCAACATTTATGTGTATGTCAAAAATAAATCAGTGACGGAAAGTGTTAGCCTATATGTTTTCATGGAAGTCTCGATATTTGATTGATTTATTTTTACTTAAAATATTTTATGAACACTGTCATAAAGGTCTGTGTTGTGATAATGTAAAATATTACGGTACTATAAGGATAAGTTGAGACTACCCTAGCTCAGTCGGTAACATGGCTGACTTAAACGCAAGAGAAACGGGTTCAAATCCGGGTCCAACCTAAAAATCTTGTGCACCCACAAGATTAATTGTGTGGGTGCCGGAGTCCTGGAGCACACACGTAGTCGGCGCGTATGGATACAATACAAACGTTTCCGAATACTTTAATGGGTTACTGCTCCTATTCCGTAACCCTAGTTCTGAATTTTCATTAAGCATTTCTCTCCAAAGGGATTTTAAGAGTGTTTTAGTTTATTCTCAAAATTTAAATTATTTCTGAATTTTCCATTTCTGACTTTGACCGTACACTGTTAAAAATAATTTCTTGAATTTGGGAAACCGTTTCTTATCTGTGCACCGAGATAATATTTCCTTAGAAATGATATTTGGCAATTCTCATTCATAAGGAAAGTAACCATACATTTTCTCGTTTTACTTTATACAACGTCATCTACTTTAAAAAAAAAATTCTCATTAACGAGAGTTTCAAACTCTTGTTTCTAAAAAAAGATATTCTCGGTGCACAGATAAGAAAGGGTTTCTCAGATTTAAGAAAGTATTTTTAACAGTGTAAACTATCTTAGTTGATTAATACTTTTGGTCGTTTGACATAGATAGCCTCGATTGTGTATTAATTTATGTTTTAATGAGTTTGTATAGGCTGATTCTATTGAGATATGTTTATATTTAAGCATAGTTAAAAAAAAACATTATTAAAGTATTGTACGCGTTTATAGTCATGTTATGAAATATTATCTGCATTTCATCAGTTTGAAGTGTGATCTTCCGTTTACATTTGTTTTTATGGAGGTTTTCTATATATATATATATATATATATATATATATATATATATATATATATGTTTGTTGTTGCTTCATACTATCAGGAAATATTTTATAATATGGTGTTTATAAATTTGAGTTAAATAAATTATCTTCGTGAAGTAAGAACTTTTTTTAATCTTTGGAAGTATAGTTTTGTTTTAATAATATTTTTAATATTTTATATTCTTTCATGCACTGAAAACAACAATTGTTAGAATTAATAATAGGAGTTTTAGTTTCCCATAAAATAAAGTGATATTATTATTATTATTATTATTATTATTATTATTATTATTATTATTATTATTATTATTATTATTATTGAAACACAAATGTGCGGTGGGCCTCATTTTTTCTACCAGATGCCATATCGGAACAAAACTTCTGAGGCTACAAACTAGAAGTCAAATACAGAAGTAACTTTCCACGTATATAGACTCCCTAAAGAATAAGAAAGCAAAAGAAAGTTTTAGGAACCCTGTTTTAGATTTTTGTTTGGGGTTGCTTTAATGTGCTACATGGCTGACATTTGGGAAATTGTTCACTATAGATGCATTTACCCTACATTCACATTCATATTCATATTTCATGTGCAAAATTAATATATACACATATACGTAGTAATAATATGAACACTTTAATAAAATCCAGTTCTTTAGTCGCGTAGCATAACGAAAAACAAAATATTATGTAACAGGAGATGATATTAAGAAATCCCTTAAAAGTGAAAATGCAACTATAGGGCTATCAATTTGCTAAGGTATTTGATATTAATGATGTTTGTGTTCATTTGTTTCTGTTTGAAGCTTAATGTTCTCTTTCAGCAGCGAGTCTAATGAGACCTCTCTCGTTCCAAAGGCGAGAGAACACTTACGCCTACCACTTGTTGCAGGGGATCAAAAACAAAAAAGCCTGGCAACCCATCCTTTCACTCCAAGTGTGTGTGTACGCGTATCTTCACGATAATCAGATCTGATAAGATCGGAATGCAAAGGCTGTGACAAAATCGTGGCAAACAATACCAAAATCGAGTAGTGGCAAACAACACCCCAACTACAGAATAAACTCTGATTGTTTTTCATAGCACACGGGGGGGGGGAGGGCTGAGAATTCTCGCCCCGGGCGCTTAAAACCCACGCGACGGCCCTGGCTGATAGTATCTCATGTATGGATATAGTTCTGCTGTTGCCAACAAATGCAATCACGGATATGGTGTTCCAGCCATCTTCCAGCTAAATGCAATGGCGAAGTTGGGTTATGTTTAGCAGAAGGGCTCCAGAAACACGTAAAACACATAAAATTTACAGGAGAAATAGATCATGCAAGTACTCAGACCTAACATAACGGAACCAAATTTAACATAACCTAATCTAAACTAACCTAAGCTAACCTGAACTAACCATAATAACCTAATATTAGTATAAATAGCGAAATTCTATCATTTTTTGGAAAATAATGCTGGACCCCTACACTAACATAATGTGACATAAACTAAACTAACCTAAACTGACCTAAATTCACCTGAGCTAATCTATCCTAACCTAAACTAACCTAATGTGAACAAGAATTACCGAAATTGTAACATTTTTAGAAACACTTGCCGGACCCCTTCTGCTAAACATTAGCCGCGAAGTTGATCAAATTTTTTGAATGATGTTGCAGATCGAGTAGGCCTATTACACACGTTCAATGAGAGGCGGGTCTGGTGATCGTGCAGGCCAGGAGAATTGGCAATTATCTTGGAGAGCACATTCGCACTGTTCTGTTGGAAGAGTACATCTACCAGCAAGAATGAGAACAGAACGTGTAGGATGATTTCTGAATGTGCACTGCACTAGTCTATGAACACCACAGGCAAACGGTCATTTAATCTATTGCTTCCCACAAAGATAATGCCTGATGTATGTCCTGTTTGTCGCTGTTATATACACTGTAGAAGGTGCCGAGCATCTGGTCGATCCCAAGCTTGCAAACGGCTGTCACTAACACAAGTCTGAACAAGCTCTCACACTAAATAGAATGTCTGACTATTTACTCTTCATCATTTCCTCCAAGAGTGCATTGAAAGTGAATTGCACAACTGCAAAACTTAAAAGAAAATTTGGCTTGCTGCACCCTTAGTTTTGGTCTTGTGTTTGGGAAACGGATGGCTCCAGCGATTTGCAATGACAGAAAGATAATCTCTTTTATGTAGTTGAAGTGCTTATATTACCTTTTGGGTGAAAATATTAGAATTTTCTATTGTTTGTCTCTACTAGCTACGTTAGTAAAATTGTGGTAGAACCTGTCCTTGTGCAAAACACTGACAGCCAGACAAGACAAGATGGAGCATTAAGTATTCGTAGCCACGAAAAGAGATTGTGCGGAAATGATGCTCTGAACAAAGCAAGACGCATTGTATCTTCACTTAAAGGGGGTTTGTCACGTTAGAAGAACTTGTAGCTGGCATAAAAAAATCTTGAAACTCTACCATATTTCATCGTGTATCCATAGTCTTGAAAGGGTCATAAAACATTTTTTTCCATCTTGCAAGCAGTTGAACGATGCGCAACTTTCTGGGACGTCTTGCTTGCTACTTGCTATCGCCTCTCGCTGACATAAAGGAAAAACCAGTTTCGCCGCTTCCGAAACAACGGATTCTTTTAGACAGGGAGGGGAAGTGAGCCAAAATACACGTTTTTAATGAGGAGGTTCACTATTTGTCCACCAGAGTGCAGTGCTGCATGTGTGGAGAAACCTTTCCTGCTTTCAAGAAGTTGTAATATGTAAAGAGTAAATAGAAAGATCGGGTTGCAAGGTTTTTTTTTTTTTTTTAAATGACAGCTACAAGATTCATTTAACGTGGCAATGTGGCTTTAGAAATTTAAAGATACTCTACCATGGATATCCACAAATATCTTCCCAGGGAATGTTTTAAAAAATGGTACCATCAGCAAGTGAGTGGTCGTTTTACATTTGTGTTGTCAATTGCGAAATGTTTGTGGTTTGCGGAAAGTGCAGAAATGCCCCAGGTTTGCAAAACTTTACGGGACAACGTGTGTTATATATGTGGGGACGTGATTTGCAGTTTGAGGAAGCGGCCATTGACTGACAGTGTGAACGGCATATTTACAATACTTTGGGTGTCGTGTTGGAGACCAGGATAAATAGTGGCCTCCCCACGTTTGTTGTACGAGTTGTTGATGAACTCTCAATGTTTGGAGTTTTGTTCCTTCATTTATTCTCACCTGGATGTTTTTCCAGTGAATTGTGGATCTCTCAGTGACGAACAAAGAGAGCCATTTCACCAGGACATTTCTGTTATGGAACAACATTACAAAGGAAAGTGGCTTGTTTCCATGTTAGCGGATTTCTGCTGAATGATTCTGAGAGATGCTCCAGACATTCCTCACAAGAGACAGGCAAAGAGACGGCGTGTCTAAAACAGATATTTTTACCCCTGAAGTATAGCACCTATGTAGTCGGGTCAAGACTTTACTCAGGAACTAATATGTGCGCTATCCAGAAATTCATGTTTCAGAATCCTGCGGTACTTTCACAACAATTTTTCTAGAAGGAGCTTAGCTACGGGCATAAAATTTGAAGCACTCACCAATTCCTCTATAAAAATTGTTGCGGGAGTATCGCAGGATTCTCAAACATGGATTTTTGAATAGAACAAATATTAGTTCCTAAGTGAAGTCTTGACCCGACTACGGTAGGTCCCTATGGACCTATGGACCTTTAAAATTCATTTTTTTCATGTTTTCAGCAGCCTATAACTCCGAAAGGAAGCATTTGTGCACCCAGGTTGGTCAATGCTTTTTGTCTCATCTTGGTGTCAGGAATCACCTCTTAAACGTTGTTAGTGTTGTTTTGAAACACCCTGTATATATTTTAGGTGTAAAGTAATTACCCTTATTGGCACTCATTTTGGAGGCTGCCCAGTATTCTACCTTATAGCCTTGTGTCAGTAACCTTCACTGAGTTCTAGATTAAATAAGGAATTCGTATACATTACTTAAAACATAGGGAATGAAATTAGCCACCTCCATTCCTGCTCTACTTGCTTACTAATTCTATGAAAAGTGTGGGAACACTCTACCATGACAAGATAAGGCTCCTATTCTATGACACAATGTTGTCTTCCTGAAACGTTCCTCTGTCCTCTCTGCTCCTGAGAAAGTCAGAGGAACTGCTACATAATTAATATATATTTCTTAATTGTTCTAGTGGTGCAATGCAACCTGTAATAAGTTTTTTTTTCTATAAACGAAAGTAGGGAGTTATGGAGTGGATGGGGTTTACGGAATAGCAGTATATTTGCTCTGTTTTGTGTTGCATTTTTACGTTAAGAGGCCTCATCCCGGTGAAATTAAAATACCGCTAATTTTACAGTAATTATGTGATATCTTCAAACAGATAAAATAATCGAAATGTGGAACAAGAGCGCCCTAAACAATATCATTTGACATAAGATACCGTTATCACGACTCACTTATCTGCTTTCGATTTCGAGCCATTTTGAAAATCTGCACTTATTTTCGCGTTCCTAAACGGCTGAAAACGGAAAGCCACTGGATGATTTGTGATAATGGTACCTCACGTAAAATAATATTGTCTAGGGTGCTCTTGTTCCACATTTCAATTATTTTTTTTTATCTATTTGAAGATATCACGTAACTGCTGTAAAATTAGTGGTATTTTAAGTTCGCCGGGATGAGGCCTCTTAATGTGAAAACTGCTTTTATGAAGATAGTTCATGAGATCATAACATTCGGATTTTGTGCTAAATCTGTGAGGTCCTTATTCTGGTTATATGATTAGCGTCCACTCCTTCGGGGCGCGGGGTGAAAGGGGATAATTCCTATGGAAGTTAATATGATCCGTATCCAACGTTAAGCTATACGTTCACATTTCAAATAACTTTGGTACTGAAAGGGGAGTTAAACCCTAAGGCTGTTCGAGTTATGAAGACACTGCAATGAGAAAAAATCAATTGTCAATTTACTACTAACTTTCATACGTATGTTTTAATTAAGTAAGTTTATTGAACGTACTTTACATTAACTGTAAAAAATTATCTACGCTACATTAAAAGGAAACTGTAGTAATAATTGGCACTTATTTCATAACTTCTTCCAAGTTGTTCAGTGAATTTCTCAAGATTTCAGTGAGGAGCAAGACGCTGTTCTGAATCGCCTGGTAAGGAAGTAAAAATGAATCTTTTGCAGCAGTTCATTGTCTAAATGTTTAATGAAGAGAATGATCATATGAAGTGGATGTAATGTGTTTAGTGTGATTGATATATTGGTTCTTTAAGAGTGTTCTGGTTTCGAAAAACGACTCTTACGTTTGATTTTTGTTAATAACTGTGATATGAATTGGGATGAAGAAAACTAGTTTAATAAAAATTAGAAACAGAAATGATTAATGAAATGATAGGAATCACTATTCCATATTTTTTCTACTGTTCCTTAATTAGAACCTTAGAACTTCTCGTGCTTTTGTGGTTAGCTTACGTGCCTTTGCGCAGAAAACTCGGATTCTATTTCCAGTGGAAGCTAATGTGGTTCGGAGGGTTCACGTCTCATTTCGCGTTGGTGTTTTTAAAACCCAAATCAACCAGCAATAACCCGAATCTTAATCTTTCCTCACTTTACTATTATTATTAACAATAATAGTAATACTAAAGATATACCACATTGACTTGATCCCTAGTCTTCCGTAGCAAGCGCTGCTATCGGCTGAAGGAATTCCACTCGCTTTCTCTCGCTTAGCAACAGCTGAACCCTTATTGGCTCAACGCGTGGGTGTGTGAGCTTTAGTTCGCATTTTTGCCACGGCTCAAGACATTTTGGCAGCACAATAGTATTAACATTTAAAAAAGAAAAGAGTTATACAACTTAAGGCTAAAATATGTATCAAAAATGACTAAAATCCTCGTGAGGTTATGCAAGAGTTAGTAATTTAAATAAATAGTTACTAAGTTATTCGACAAAGAAAATTCTGTTGCGTTATCGTTATATTCTCTAGAAATGAAACATAAAGTCAGGGGATATACCTTATATCCCTTTGGCTCCCAGCGAAGGAAATATGGTAGGCTTCTTCTTGAGTTCTCGGTTATTCTAAGCTCTTGAGTATGTTAAGTCAAAAGGTCCTCAGTTGTAAGCATAACCATGATGGAAAATAAAACGGGCGAGTATTGCTTTTTGATCCTAGGATTATCTATTATAAATATGCTAACCTTTAATAATAAAAAGTTTATGTAACAAAATTTAGAATAATGTTAATTTTCTAAGTTTCCTTTGTATTCCTTACTACATGTTTTATAAATTAATATTAATTTATGAATCATTTTACTCGATTTTAATCTTCAAGACAAGAAACAAAAGGGAAACTTAGAAATGCTTGAAAAATAATTTTTAAAATTTTCTTATACAGTACCTTTATAAACTTCAATAATGTTCTGGTACACTTTACATGACTTTTCTGCCATCTACTATAGATTCTAATTATATTTAATCTCTTCCGCTTATCTTCCCGAACCCCCCATGGAACCCTCTCGCGACACCCAGGTTAAGAAATCCTGTTCTAAAGTAATATATTGTTTCGATTTAATTTGCAAATTAAACTGTATTGTTTCAATGTGATTACCTCAAATTGAATTGTAGTAATACTGAACATGAAGTGTATTACATTTTATTACTGGGACAAAAGCCGTAACCACATTTAAGATTTCAGCATTAACACTTGTGTAACCACGTGGTGGTTGATGAGCAAACTAAAATAAAATTGTTAAATATAAACAGAAATAATTTAAATCGCCATAAGCGTTACCTAGTTTCCTAGTGTTTCAGCTACTTCAAAATGATCCTATAGTCTAGAGCGGACCGAAGATAATAATAATAATAATAATAATAATAATAATAATAATAATAATAATAATAATAATAATAATAATAATAATAATAATAATAATAATAATAATAATAATACCTAATAATATAGTCCTTTAGTTATTCTGATATGGAAATGTTCTAGCACTTACGACTTTTAGTTTTTATTTCTATACTTAAGAGACTTTTGTAACAGAAAATAATTTTACAAGAAAGTCAAAAAATAATTAATTTGGTAAGAAGAACTAAAAAAAAAAAAAAAAGTTGTAGCAAAGCTTATCTCAAAAATGGTCACGTTTTGCGCAAAAGTACGTATGGTATTAGACAGGTCACATTATAATGGAATCAAACATATGGTACAAGGGTAACAATTTTATTGCAACCGTATAATAGAAAACATGTTTTAACCTGTAGGATTTTAAAAAGCTATAATGAATACATATCTTAAAATATGACTTTATTTTAGAATTTTAAATATAGCTTACTAGTTATTATTTTTTACTTTTAATTTTTGACATTTCTTTGTTTTAGTAATTGACATACACTACACTGTCAGTGTTTTTACTATTAATAATTTATGTTATAGATGTAATCATAATTTTATCACTTGTACTATATATATTGCTAAAATAATGTAGAATAAGAAAAATGCTGTATTTTAGCTGTATTCAGCACGTCAAAATAAAGTTTA